>NW_006922106.1:677657-681793 GCF_000298275.1 Orycteropus afer afer | reverse complement strand
TATGTATGTGAGCAAATAATCTGAGAAGCTGGGATATATGAAGAAGAACAAGGCATCAGGATTAGAGGAAAACTCATTAACAACCTCACTTGCCCACAGTGAAGATGACTTGAAGCACTCACTGATGCAGATTAAAGACTAAAGTCTGCAGTATGGATTACACTTCAATATAAAGGAAACAAAAATGCCCACAACTGGACCAACAGGCAGCATCACAACAGATGGAGAAAATACTGAAGTTGTTCAGGGACTTCATTTTACTTGAATCCACAATCAACACCCATGGAAGCAGTACTCAAGAAATCAGATGACGTACTGCACTGGGCAAATCTGCTGCAAAAGACCTCTTTAGAGTTGTTGTTGTTAGGTGCCGTTGAGTCATCTTTGACTCATAGTGACCCTATGCACAGCAGAACGAAACAATGCCTGGTCCTGCGCCAGCTCCGTGATCCCTGCTATACTTGAACCCACTGCCACAGCCACAGTGTCAATCCATCTTGTTGAGGGCCTTCCTCTCTTTCGTCAACCCTCCACCTTACCAAGCATGACATCCTTCTCTAGGGAATGGTCCCTTCTGATAACATGACCAAAGTAGGTGAGACGAAGTCTGGCCATTTTCACTTCCAAGGAGCTTTCTGGCTGCACTTCCTCCAAGACAGATTTGTTAGTTCTTTTAGCAGTCCATGGACTTTCAGCATTCTTCCCCAGCACCACAACTCAAAAATATCAATTCTTCGGTCTTCCTTATTCATTGTCCAGCTCTCACATGCATATGAGGCAATTGAAAATATCATGGCTTGTGTAAGGCATACCTCAGTCTTCAAGGAGACATCTCTGCTCCTCAGCACTTGAAAGAGGTCTTTTGCAGCCAACCTGTTCAGTGCTATATGTCACCTGATGTCCTGACTGTTGCTCCCACTGGCGTCGATTGTAGAAAAAAAAAAAAGGTGGGGACCAGGTTTGCTGGTCCAATAGAGCCTGGTGGAACCACTGAGACTATGGCCCCTAGCTGCCCTTCAGGTCTGGAATTGAACCCAGTCCTGTGGCTTCCAGCCAAACAAAAGACAGGCATGTGAGCTGAACATTTACATTAGGGAGATACACTCCTTGGAGAGATCAATCATGGGAGAACAGAAAGGCTGTGTCTGCATAGTTTACAAGACAGTGATCCTCAAAAATAAAGTTAAGTGACAGAATTTACAAATGCAAAAGTCTAAAACCTTTTCTGGAACAGGTGGGATAATAAATAAAATTGTGTGTATTAACATGAATGAAAATGGAACTAATAATTTTATTTACCCCACCAAAACCCCAAAAAACTCACTACCATCAAGTCGATCCAGACTCATAGCTACCCAGTAGCACAGAGAAGAACTGTTTGATAGGGTGTAACCTTTATAGAAGCAGACTGCCACAGCTTTCTCCCATGGAGTAACTGGTGAGTTCGAACCACTGACCTTTTGAATAGCAGCCAAGTGCATACCCACTGTGCCACCAGGGCTCCTTTAACCCCGACTGACTGCCTAATATTCAAATATGAAAAGAGCATACAAAGAAAGATATAAAAGTAAGTCTGGAAACTCCACTTACCCTCTTAATAGATTCATTCTCCAAGGAGTGAGAATTATATTTGGGAGTTGGTGCAGAAGCCATACTGGGAGGTCTAACAAGAAAGACAACATTTAATAGCAAGTGAGTTTGTATGCAATTTCCAACATATGCAACATTTGACATTTCAACATTTCAACTGAGAAAACAGATTGGTATTGCCCTTAGCCCCCGACTCATGTGACCCCAGGCTCAAGAGAACCAAATGTGCCCCATCATGATCCACCGGGGATCAGGACTGTTCAGAACAAACGGTACCACGTGACATTTAAGGCCATTTCCGTACTCGCCATCATCTGAGTTGGAACCCACTGAACGATAGTGGGTTTGTTTTCTAGTTTTCCGCACAAGTGCCAGTGTGACGCAGACACGTGATCAACTAAGCTGAGCTCAGGTGTTCACTCTGTGAAAGGGCACAGAGAAGTCCACAGTTCCACTCCCAGGAGTTTACCCTCAATAAATCATCAGAAAAGTGGGCAAAGACTTATACAGAGTGGAGTTTCTGGAATACTGGTTACCATATTCAAAGCGTGGGGGGTGGCATTCAACAATAAGGGATTGAACAAATGAGCACGTATCCACGTAATGATGAAGGCATGCACATACAGGAAGAAGGTGATACGTATTTACAATTGACTGAGTCAAAAAAGCAAATGACAAAACAGTAAATATAGAAAAAACAGAAAAGGAGACACGAGTACACACATTGCAAAATGCAACGCAACGCAACCACTGCCGTGGAGTTGGCCCCGACTCATAGCGACCCCTTCTTGGTTTCCAAGGCAGTATCACTATGGAAGTAGATTGCCCAACCTTCCTTCCGGGGAGTGGCTGGTGGGTTTGAACCGCCAACCTTCTGGTTAGCAGTCAAATGCCTTAGGCACTACGCTACCAGAGTTCCCACACTGCAGGAATTTTTAAATTGTGCAACAGTCCTTAAATGCCCACACGTCTGAATTTTTAAATATGATTCACTTAGGTGGCCAAGCAGATAAAAGGATGGACAGTTAATCTCATTCTATTTTCTCTTTTAAGAATTCTGTTTTCTCCACATTAAGGTGGCTTCAAGTGGCATGGATATGATGGAAATCAAATGAGTATGATTTGATTTCTTCAGTGCTTCCAAAGGAAAGTCTACGCTTCATTTAAATCATAAATATTCATGGCAATTCAGCAATAAACGAAAGCATCTTTCTTGGATCATGTACAATACCTTTTGAACACAGGATGTATTTACAGTTGTGAAGATTACAGCAACAACAGAAAACTGAGTAGTGTTTTTGCTTATTTTACTGATCAAAGTTAATGACAGAGATAGATACATGTGAAGTCGCTGGGAAGTGAGCCACATCCAATTCAACAAGGTCACCGTGGAAACGTATGGGCTCTTTTTGCCAAGCTGCATTAAAGGGCACCTATCCTTTTAACGAACAAAACCCAGCAGAGAAAGTATTCCTGCGCCTTGGCCCAAAACCCCGTGAAGGCACAGCTTCCCAGTGCCAGTCGCTGCGCCTTCAGAAAGGTACGGATCCTCAGAAGCCTTCAAAGGAGGACCCCAAACAGATACGTGGCCGCCAATGGTCATGGCAGTGTTCTTCGCGCTAACCAAAAGGTGGAAACATCTCAAGTGTCCCTCAAGAGATGACTGGAGAAAGAAATACGTACACATATGATGGAATACTACTCACACACAAAAAGGAAGGAATTCAGATACATGCCACAACGTACATGAATCTCAAAAGCATTATGCTAAATGAAAGAAGCCAAACACAAAAGGCCACGTGAACTATCCAGAACAAGCAAACGCACAGAGACCGAGAGTAGATTAGTGCTGGCCAGGCCTAAGGGAGAGGGAATGTGAGATTGTCTAGTGTGTGTATTTATAGAGAGACATGAAAGAGCTGAAGAAGATGCAGACAAGGGCAACCGCCGGGTGAAGGTAGAGAGATGGCCAGGTGAGGACAAGCTCTCAAGCGAGTCGGCCATGTCAGGCTTCCCCCACCAGGATTCAGCTCTGCAAGGGCGACACTGTGCTCCCTTTGGCTCACGACTGTCTCCTAGCATGGACCCCACGGGCACATCCTGGCACACAGTCAGCACTCACTAAGTATTTGGTAACCAACTGACTGAACGAGTGCAATATATATATAATATGAAGCATTATGGTGAGGTGACCTTGTGTGTTTGTTCACCCAAGTCCAGAACACTGGGCTAGGCAACAACCACTGGGGCTTCAAAACGAAAAACTGAGGACACATTACAATCCTTCTTTACAGAAAGAGCGACGCAACTTTAAAACAGGAAACTACTAAGAGGTACTGCAACCTAAAATTAGAAACAGCTTTAAGAACTTGATGAGTGATACCTCCAAAATGAATTAAATTCATACCAAATGATACAGTAGGCTTTGAAAAACTTCTCTAATCTCGGTTGTGGAGAGATTGGGACTCTCATACACTGCTGGTGGGACTGTAAAATGGTACAACCATTGTGGAAAGCAGTATGGCGATTCCTTCAAAAGTTGGAAA
>NW_006922106.1:675112-676082 GCF_000298275.1 Orycteropus afer afer | reverse complement strand
AAAACTTCTCTAATCTCAAGTTCAAGTCCAAGCAAAATCACCCATTATTCTCAGAGAGAGCAGGATGGATGAGATGGAGTGGATAGAACAAGTTTGATGCTATTGCCCCAAAATTATTCTATTAACTAAAGGAGGGGTCGTTATGAGTCGGCTCCGACTCGACGGCACATAACAACAACAACAACAAACAAGCTTACATATTTGGGAGGTTGTCTTTAGTTGCTCATATAACATTACTTCTTAGTAATCAGATACCCTAATTTTTAAAACAGTTTAATAATATTAAGTCAATGTTTTAACATTAACATTAAATTATCACTGTCAAGTCAATATGAGAAACTTAAAATACAAGGGTTTAGTCAACTCATTCTTCACCTTCTCTTTCCTGTGTATTCTGAAACCACAAAAGAAAGATGAGTCTTCCTTGTTTCTCAATTCAAAATGAAAGCCCTCGTTCTCCCAGCACTTTATTGAGATATAATTCACTTACCATAAAACTCACCCTTGAAAGCATCCAACGCAGTAAGTCTTAGCCTAATCACCGTTGTTAGTATGGGTATGGTTGTGCTACCATCATCACAACAAAATGTAGAACATTTATCACCCCAAAAAGAAATTCCATTCCTATTAACAGTCACTACCCACCCCCAGCCCCTAATCAACCATGGATTTGATTTATGTCTATAGATTTGCCCATTCTGAGCACTTCATAGAAACAAACCACATGAACATCTTTTGCATCTAAAGCCCTCCTGACTCATAGAGTTACAACAGAAACTGCTAATGTTAAAAGCTGCATAAAGAAAAACAATGCTGAGTGAAATAAGTGAGACACGAAAGGATGAATTTTACATGATCCCACTTACATATTTATATGAAACAGCCGGAATAAGCAAATGTTTATCAGTGGGAGCCGGGGGGGGGGGGGGGGAAACTCGACACCGGGGAGGGAGGTGCGCTCCTCCGGCCC
>NW_006922106.1:672148-674567 GCF_000298275.1 Orycteropus afer afer | reverse complement strand
GAACTGCTGAATGGAAAATGAACTTGTTCTATAAACTTTCACCCAAAGCACAATAAAAAGTTTTTTTAAAAAAAAATCTCATCAATGAGCCTCCCCCTTTCTGGAAAGGTTCAGACTGATCCCTTAGGTTGACAGAAGTGGGGACAGTGAGGTAGGAAGGCACAGATGTTGAAGGCCAACTCCACTCAAATTCAGACTCTGCAATTCACTTGCTATTTGATCTTGACCAACTTACGGAACTCCTCTGTCCTCTAACATTCTACTCTTCCCATTTTACCTCAGTGCTGATGGGCAACATAAGCACCTTAATGCACAGGAAGTGCCGGTGTGTTTGTTAACAACTTATTAGCATGTTTTCTTATGGAAAGATAACTGTGGAATGACGGCACCATAACTGATTCTTCCACAAATTAGTCCTGATCCTAGGAACATGACAGGGGTATGGTCAGAAATGACTTCGTTATAAAGTGTTTAATTGCCTCCACGAACTACTACCTCCATGACCGTCAGATCAGTAAAAAGAGATGGTGCCTGGATACCGTCACTGACCATTTTGATCAAGGACCCAATAGGTAGATCCAGAGCAAAAGGAGGAAGAGTGGAGCAGAGCTTCAGATTTATTTGGAAACCAGACGTAATCAATCACTGATTCTGGGGACCCAAATCTGATGCCCAGAAATAATCTTTAAGCCTCGATCTGAAACTATCCCATGAAGTCATTGTAAAACTAAACAACAGTTCAGCCCAATTCACAAAGAATGCATGCCTTAAGCATAGCACTCTTACAAAGAATTCTCCCTCTGAGTGTGAACTGACAGTAGCTCATGTAAAGCACAGATGAGAACTCCAAAGGGCAGAGAGATCAAACTAATGGTGATGAAACAATACGGTAGAGAGAGAGCAGTGACAGTGTGAAGTACGTAACAAGTTTATGGAACTGTTCATGGAGAAATTGTGAATGGATGTATCTTTTGCTATGTATATTATCACCAAAAATAAATAAAATGTTTAAAAAATGGAAAAAAGAGAAAGAAAGTACATGGCAACAATGTCTCAATGAGCACAAGACAGCAGCTGTGGAAAGAGCACTGGGCTGTCTCAGTGGGCCAAGCCCAGAAAGTGCATCCATTCTCCCATGTACAAAATGACTAGGTTGGACCAACTGTGGTTCAATAAGCAGAAGCTGTAGTCATTTGAACTTTGCAAAAAATCAGCTACTCTTTTGGTTAAAGAGTATTTCATCCCAAACTCCTAGTAACCAAAAGGTTTGATTCTTTTTACTTACAAGGCATTGGATTTTGGCTACCTTGGCTTTAGGTAAGGAGCTCTGGTGGTGTACTGGGTAAGGCATTTTGGCTGCTAACCAGGTCGGTGGTTCAAACTCCCCACCTGCTCTGTAAAGATTTGCAGACCTGGAAACCCAGTGCGGGTCGCTATGAGTCGGAACTGATTTGATGGCAGCGGACTTGGTTCTGGTTTGTCTGGCTTTAAAGCCTTATTTAAGTAAGGAGCTCTGGTGGCACGGTGGTTAGGCATTTGGCTGCTAACCAAAAGGGCAGCAGTTTGAATCCACCAGTCACTCTGTGGAAGAAAGATGAGGCAGTCAGCTTCCATAAAGATTTACAACCTTGGGAACACCCTGAGGCAGTTCTACTCTGTCTGCTAGGGGTGCTATAAGCTGGAATTGACTTGACTGCAGTAGGTTTGGTTTTTCTGTTTCAGCTTCAAGTAAAAACTGAAAGTTAGTTCCATACACACATACACACATAAAGGAGCTCTGGTGGCATAGTAGGTAAGGCACTTGGCTGCTAACCAGGTCAGTGGTTCAAACCCACCAGCTGCTCCACAGAAGGAAGATGAGGCAATCTACTTCCATAAAGATTTACAGCCTTGGAAACCCAATGAGGGTGGTTATGAGTCAGAATGAACTCAATTGCAGTAGGTTTGGTTTGGTTTATATGTGTACACATACACACATACATACATATATGTATATACAGATACATACATACATATATACGTATACATATACATATATACACACACACACACACACACACTAATTATAAGACCCTAATGTAAACAACTTCTGTAGTTTTTGATCCAGAAAAATGCCCTCCATAATGACTTAAGCCCAACCCTCTCCTATTACAGAAAAGACCAGGGGCCTAGAAAAGAGTTGGTGGCAGGGCCAGCTCTAGCCTAGGCCTCCTAGCATTGCAATGGCCTTCCTACCTAGGGAAAAGGGCTTCTAAACCGTCTCTATTTTGAAAGAAACCAGGTTTGAATTGGATGGGTCTTAATATCAATAGAAGAGTCAGAGACTAAGAAACAGATTTAAGAGAACTCAAGTCACTTGGTCATCTTTGGGGCCTCTGTTGTTGTTGTCATGTGACCTCGAGTCGGCCCCGACTCCTAG
>NW_006922106.1:666346-671808 GCF_000298275.1 Orycteropus afer afer | reverse complement strand
GACTCGACAGCACCTAACAGCAACAACCTCAATGGGCCTTCTCTCTCTCCGTCTCTGAATGACACACTGACACTGACACACACGCACATACACTCCCCCCCAATATTTGTCCCTAGCACTTAACCCCTTTCAGATAATAATCCGTTGTTACTGTCTACCTCCCCCCCCCAAAAAAAAAATATAAGCTCCAGGCGGGCAGGGATCCTTGTCTGTTTCATTCACTGCTGTGTTTACAGTACTGGTAACAATGCTTGCCCCCCTCCCAAGTAAGTATTCAGTGGTATTTGCTAATGAATGAATGGTCCGGGCAATAAAGACTCGGACAAGGAATTTATCTACTGTGTTTTCCAATATCCATCTAAGCCAGGAGTTTATAAAGCTTTTCTTAAAAACTAAGTACAGCACACCTATGGTTTATCAGGATGTTCAAACCCATTTTGAAAGAATTTGCACCAATAAGAACTTTAGCTGTAACATCCTGCTTTAGACCCTTTTCTCGGGAAGCAGACACTTCAAATGCAGGTCCCCCGCCTCATGCACCACACCGTCTGCCAGACTAAGCAGCTGTTACCCCCTTTCTGTAGGCAATGAAAAGCAAGACTCCATGGAACACCTGGAGCAGACCTACTCAGAAGCATTTCCAAACACATGTGTCCCACTTCTGCTCTGGTGAGAAAAACAGCCTAAAGCAAGAGAGTTAGGAAGTGATTCTGCCCTCTGCCCCACAGGCCTGGACAAGCCAAATCCAAGCACAAAAAGGAGCAACATTTCCCAGTGCCCTGATGTGAGGTCAAAGGTCGCCGGTCAGTTGTTGTTCTAAACTTTCTTGGGTCAGAACCTCTCAGTGACAAACATACGCAGACCTTCTCTTTTGATTGTACTTACTGGGACTTATCACTATGGGTTGGAATTGGCATTACCTTCAAGGGTACTGTTTCTCTGGAGGCTACCAGAACTTAGAGCAAGAAGCGGCCCTGGAAGGGTCCAGAAGTCCAGACCGCCTTGAAGGTCCTTCCTTGAAAAACATACCAATCACTTAGAGCAGTGGTGCTCAGCAGCGTGAGAGCCAATGCTCCCTTTTTTTATAAAACCATTTTTTTTGCCCAGCCCCCTGCACTATCCTGAAATGAAAATCATATTGTCAACTAAACACAGTCCAAAAAAAATCAATCTAACTTAACTCCAGTATAAAGGAGAAATGAAAGAGCAAGGGTTTATAATAAAAGCACATACTTTTCAATGCTAGAGACAACCCCCATTTCCAATTTGGCCCCCAGGGGTGTCACCCCCAGGAGAACCCTTTGGCCCCTTAGTTCCATACCTTGAGTGCCAGCAAATACAGAAATTACAGGGTCATTTATTCTGACTTTGTGCATAAAGTTCCTTTGCTGGTTCCTACCTAAGAGGCAAAAAGATGGAAAAGATGCCTTGACATGCCCTTGACCAAACCACTATTCAGATGAAAAAGATGTTCACATCCCAGCCATTTTGAGATTACAGACACTAACCAGTTAACACACACATTTCCTTACGGGGTGGGGGGCCTCAAGCCACATGAAAACCCAGTACGAGCTACAGAACTAGGGCTTTATTTCATTTAAACAATTTCCTTTGAACCTGCAAACTCTCTGGAAAGGGCCAGACAGTAAAATAGTTGAGGCTTTGTAGACCAAACGGTCTCTATAGCTAGTCAACTCTGCTTCTGTAATACTAAAGGAGCTAACCAAAAACCAAATCCACTGCCACCGAGTCAACTCCTACCGACCCTACAGGACAGGGCAGAACTGACCCATGGGGTTTCCAAGGCTGTAAACCTTGACAGAAGCAGACTACCTCATTTTTCTCTTATGGAGCAGCTGGAAGGTTTGAACCACCAAGCTATAAGCAGCCAGGCGCTTAACCACTGTACCACCAGGGCTCCTTAAAGAAGCTATAAATAGTACTTAAAGGAACAGGCATGGCTGTGTTCCAATAAAACTTTATTTACAAAAACAGCTTTGTGCTGGGCTGTCGCCTGGTGTAAACTTTAAGATACATTCTTTCTGAATGAATTTTCTTCTGCCAAAGCAAATAATAACCATGCCCTCTTAGGCTCAAAAGAAGTTATTAACCCCAGTATCCATAGCTTACACCTTATCAAAATGCCACTCTGCCCAGCTGCAAAGCTGTGTCATATAGTTGAAAAAAAGACGGGAGTCTGTATTCAGACCAACCTGGATTTCAAATCCCAATTCTGTCACTTAATAACCAGTGCTCTTCTCTGAAATGAGCGTGCTACTTAACTACCTCATGGGGCCAGCATAAGGACCATGTGAAATGCTAACACAGCTTACAGCACGACGCTGCTATGTGCCGTCAAGTGGATTTGACTCATAGCAACCCTACAGCACAGAGCAGAACTGCCCCACAGAGTTTTCGAGGCTGAAATCTTTACTGGAGCAGATTGTCAGATCTTGTCTCCCACAGAGCCACTTGTGGGATGCCAGCCACTGCCATCAAGTTGATTGTGACTCATAGCGACCCCCACTGGGTTTCCAAGGCTATCGATCTTTATAGACACAGACTGCCTCATATTTCTTCCACAGAGCAGCTGGTGGGTTCGAACCACCGACCTTTTGGTTAGCAGCCAGATGCCTTAACCATTACACCAATCCCAGCTCTAGTATCTAGAAATGCGCCAGAAATTTCTTAAATTTAACTGTGCTGCTTCCTAAACAGTACCTCCTGAAGCAAGGTGCCGACTGTCCAAATAGACACGCATAATGCCTGTGCATTAGGGTTTCTCCGTTTGGCTTGGCCACTCTGAATCTCAGGCTAAGGGGTCTTTGGTTGGACGATCTTCTTTGGAAATTATGAATCATTCAACAGCATTTCGTTTCAGAAACTCACTCTGTATCACTGTGGTAGAATTCATCTGAAAGATCACAATACACCTACTTCTGCTGCTCTAAACCTTGCAAAGACCTTTGGCTAAAAACAATATAATTCAGGCCCGATGGTTAGGGATGGATTTGGGCTGATCCATCAACCTTATTGCTTGGTCCCCGCATGACCAATGGCACATCTTCCAGACAACTGATGGGCTTTAGGGGCAAGAGCTGCAGCCATGGGTAGGACAAATACCACTGCTTTCAAACTGCTTCATATACTAAGATAGGTAAGGCAAACGAACTATTATTCAGAAAAGTCAACTGCCATCCAGGTAATTTTTAAAAAATGCACTAAGGCTATCCAGCAATGATTTAAACAGATCATTTAATTCACCAATACTTGCCAGTAAACAAGATTTTAAAATAGGAACAAGATCAAGTTCCCATCCACCTGCCAATTCCAAAACTAACGAACCCAGCTGATTTGCTCCATGACAAAATGATATTTTGTTGAACTATTTTCTCTATAAGACCTATGTCCCAAAAGTACACTGCAAAATTTTAAGTAAAAGTAACCTCCTTAAACAAAAATTTAGACAGTAATGATTAAGGTAAGAATAAAAACACTTAAGCAGTCATAGTTATGATAATAGTGATGGTGCCAGTCCAAAGTACCCCCCTGCTCTCCAAGAGCCCTCTCAGCTGAGCTCTAAGAAACCCCAAAGGAAAGCCAAGGCATTGGGCATTACCGACAAAGATTCCTTTGACTAGAATTTGTGGAAGCGAGAGGAAAGAGAAATGAACTAACAGGTAGATGTGCACTTTTCTAGGAAAGAGTTTCTAGGAAAGAGAATAAACGGTAGGGAGGTGATTACCTGTCACTGAACCAATGTCTCCAGATATCGTCACTCAAAGGTGTAAGTGGGAGCTTTGCGGGCACTGGGTCCTTATTTACCTGTTTAAAGATGCAAGAATTTTTTCCTGACTCCCACCCTCACCCCATGCACGTGCATGTATGTGCACATACATATATATACACATACACACACCCCAATTTCTACTTTGTATATATTCCTAATCAATCAATGTAATCCACAACATTTGTTGTCAGAAGGGACCATTCCCTGGAGAAGGATATCATGCTTGGTAAAGTGGAGGGTCAACAAAAAAGGGGAAGGCCCTCAACTAGGTGGATTGACACAGTGGCTGCAACAATGGGCTCAAGTAGAGCAGGGATCGTGGAGCTGCCACAGGACCAGGCAGTGTTCCATTCAGCTGTACATAGGGCTGCTATGACTCAGAGATGACTTGATGGCACCTAACAGCAACAAGAACAATCCACAACATAAGAGCTCTGATGGTACAATGATAAAAGTGCTTGGCTACCAACCGAAAGGTTGGCAGTTCAAACCTACCAGCTGCTCTGGGGGAGAAAAGACCTGGTGGTCTGTTCCTGTGAAGATTAAACCAAACCAAACTCACTGTCATCGAGTCGACTGACTCACAGCAACCCCCATAGGGTTTCCTGTAATCTTTATGGAAGCAAAGCCCAAACCAAACCCACAGCCATGGAGTTGATGACAACTCATAGTACTCCTAGAGGACAGGGTAGAAGTGTCCCATAGGGTTTCCAAGGCTGTCGATCTTTAGGGAAGTAAACTGCCTCATCCTTCTCCTGCAGAGCTGCTGGTGGTTTCAAACCAATGACCTTCTGGTTAACAGCCCAATACCTTAACCACAGTGCCATCTGAGCTCCATCTAGGAAATCCCATGGAGGTGGTTCTACTCTGTACTACAGGGTCACTACGAATGGGAACTGACTCAACAGCACACAACAACAATCCACCACATAAATAAAATAAAGGACAAGAACCACATGATCATCTCAATCAATGCAGGAAAGGTATCTGATAAAGTCCAACACCCATTACTAATTAAAAAAACCTCTCATTAAAATAGGAATAAAAGGGAAATTCCTCGATATAATTAAGGGCATATATACAAAACCAACATTACACTCAACAAAGAAAGTTAGAACAGGAACAAGCCAAGGATGGCCTTTATCACCACTCTTATTCTATATTGTACTAGAAGTCCTAGCTAGAGCAATAAGGCAAGAAAAGGAAATAAAGGGCATATAAATTGGTAAGGAAGAAGTAAATCTATCCCTATTTGCAGATGACATGCTCATATACATAGAAAATCCCAGAGATTTGACAAGAAAGCTACTGGAACTAATAGATTTCAGTCAAGTGGCAGATATAAGGTCAACAAACAAAAATCAGTTGGATTCCTGTTCATTAACAAAGAGAACTCTGAAAAGGAAATCAGGAAAATAATACCATTTACAATAGCCCTCAAAAAGATAAAATACTTAGGAATAAACCTAATATGGATGTAAAAGACTTATACAAAAACAAACTGCAGTGTAGTAAATTACTTAGTGTGGCTTTTCTACCCATAAGTCTTTGTAAACTCCAAGGTGGGATTTTCTATGAGCAACTGAGGAGCTCCTGATTGCTGAAGTTGTCCACCTGGAGTATTTCTGTTGGGCGTGGCACAAAACAATGTTCTGGGAGGTGCCCACTCTCT
>NW_006922106.1:665218-665981 GCF_000298275.1 Orycteropus afer afer | reverse complement strand
CTTGTAGGAATAGGCCTTGGGTTACTGCTGGTAATCCTGTCTTCCTCTTGTGGGATTAGAGGAGGTCAGAACATGTGGCCTCCTCGCCGTTTTTGGACAAACAAACAAACAAAAAAACAGTACTGCAAGAAACCAAGAGACCTGCATAAATGGCAAAACATACCATGCTCAGGGAAAGCAAGACTTACCATTGTGCAAATGTCAATATTATCCAAAGTGATCTACAAATACAGTGCAATCCCAATCCAAATTCCAACAACATGCTTTAATGAGATGGAAAAACTGATCACCAACCTTATATAGAAAGGAAAGAGACCTTGGATGAACAGAGCATTATTGAAGAAGAAGAACAAGGTAGGAGGCCTCACACTTTCCAATTTCAGAACCTACTGTACAGCCACAATAATCAGAACAGCCTGGTACTGCTACAACAACAGACACATAGACCAATGGAACAGAATTGAGAACCCAGAAGTAAATCCATCCACCCATGGACAGGTGATCTTCAACAAAGGGTCAATGCCCATTAAATGGGGAAAAGAAAGACTCTTTAACAAACGATGCTGGCAAAACTAAATATTTGTTTGCAGAAAAATGAGACAATATCCATAACTCATACCATACACAAAAACTAACTCAAAATGGATCAAAGACCTAAATGTAAAACCTAAAACTAAAAACATTATGGAAGGAAAAATAGGGACAATGCTAGGGGCCTTAATACATGGCATAAATAGAACACCAAATAGCTAATAATGCACCA
>NW_006922106.1:658827-664848 GCF_000298275.1 Orycteropus afer afer | reverse complement strand
AGATTGCCCAACCTTCCTTCCGAGGAGTGGCTGATGTCATCATCAGCTACCAAAAAACAACAACAACAACAACACCCCATACCCACTGCCATCAAGTCAATTCTGACTCATAGTGACCCTATAGGATAGAGTAGAACTGCCCCATGAGGTTTCCAAAGCTTTACAGAAGTATGCTGCCTCACCTTTTTCCCATGGAACAGCTAATAAGGAGATGCAATTCAAAACTACAATGAAATGCAATAATAGCAAAGTTCAAGAAAGCAGAAGAAAACAAATGCTGGTGAGACTGTGGTGAGACTAGAACTATTATATACTACTAGTGGAACTGCTAACCAGAAGGCTGGTGGTCCAAACCCACCAACCATTCCCTGGAAGGAAGATTGCGCAATCTACTTCCATAGTGATAGTGCCTTGGAAACCCAAGGAGGGGTTGCTATGAGTTGGGTCTGACTCGACGGCACATAACAACAACAACAACAGTGTAACTGCAGAATTGTACAACCACTATGGAAAACAGGATGGTGCTTCCTTAAAAAGCTAGAAACAGAAATACCATACAATCCACCATTCCCATTCCTAGGTATATATTCTAGAAAAATAAGAGCAGTGACATGAATAGACATATGCACACCCATGTTCACAGCATTATTCACAATAGCAAAAAGATGGAAGTTAATGTCTATCAATGGATGAACAGATAAACAAACTGGGTACATACATATAATGAAATACTACATAACAACAAAGAATAAAGATGGATTGGAATAACATCTCCCAACATAGATGAATCTGGAGGACACTGTGCTGAGTGAAATAAGGCAATCAGAAGAGGGCAAACTGTATGAAACCACTATCATAAAAAGTCAAGAATAGGTTTATACACAGAAAGAAACATTCTTCAATGGTTATTGGGGGGACAGGGAAGGGAGGCAGAAGCACTAACTAGACACTAGATGAGAATTAATTCTGTGGGACCACAGTCGCAGGGGACAGCAAGGTCCACTGGCATAACATACGACACAAAAACGTCGTTCCACCTCCTACTTTGGCGACTAGCAGCTGGGCTCTTAAAAGCTTGCAAGCAGCCATTTAGCTGCAACAATGGGTCTCTCCTCGTCCAGAAGGAAGAAAAGTAAAGACGCATGGAATGTCCAAGGGACTGGGAGTGGGTTATGCAGACTTCATTCCTTCTGCTGGCCCTGGAGTACTCCCTTGTACCATACTTTGTTTATTCATCATCTGCTGATGGACAGTTACACTGTTTCTACCTTTTGGCTACTGTGAACAGTGCTGCAATGAATGCTGGTGTCCTAGTCTCTTTTTCAGTCTCTGCTTTCAACTTGGCCTTTATCTGAAAGAAGAGTAAACAAATGGTGATCCTCCCTCCCCTCGAAACAGTACAGCTCTTCTTGTGTGCCCACTGCAATATTATTCTGTCTCACGGACGACTCTCTTTTAATACTACACTAAAAAGGAGGAAAAGTTACATTGTTAGTGGACAAAAATAGAATGAATACCCCATGAGGTAATTAAGATGTAATGAGACATTTATTCAAAAGCATATGGCACTAAATGAGCTGGTCTTCAGAGCAGCCCCTGCAACGGCCTGTGCTTATTCTGCCATCCTGCCACTGCCCAGAGTGCTTTCACAATTTGAAATCACTTTAAGAGTTAAAGCTACACAACATACCATCTGGTGAATTTTAACCATATTTTAAGTTTTTAATCCAAAACAATACTCCTCGCAGCACAACTCCCCACTGTCTATATTTAATAGATGCGTTTCATGTGGCCTAAAGCCAAATGTCTAATCCTCACTCAGTGATCTGACACCATGGAGGTATCTATTCAGATGTGTCATGGTCTCTGACGGCAATTCCAAAGAAGAGTTCCAGAAATGTGCTGAATAATTTGGATTTGGAGCTTTCTGGCTTTCTGACTTCTCTACGTGGGCTAGAAGCAAAAGGAACAAAGTGAGAGGTTTTGAAATGCTGCCAAAGTCTCCGAACTGTTGAAAAATGCTGGGCTTGATACATCTGAATTGGATCTGATTTACAAGAGCAGGTTAACCTTGAAGGTTGGCAGAGATTAACAGTAGGACTAGTAGCCTGTCCAACAGGCCATTTGTCATAGTAGTTACAGACAACCAAAAAAACCAAGCTCACTGTCACTGAGTCGGTTCCAACTCACAGCAACCCCCTTTGGGTTTCCAAGGTGGTAACTCTCTACGGAAGTAGGCTGCCCAACTTTCCTTCCACGGAGTGGCTGGTGGGTTTGAACCACCAGCCTTCTGGCTAGCAGTCAAATACCCTAGGCAATATGCCACCAGAGCTCCTTGTAGTAGTTACAGAAGGAGTATCCAAAAGGAATTCCCAGAGATTGGTTTAATTAGGAAGGCACTCTGGTGGAGCTGTGGTTAAAACATTAGGTTGCTAACCAACAGGTCAGCACCTCAAACCCACCAGCCACTCTGTGTGAGAAAAATGAGGCTGTCTGCTTCTGTAAATCTCACAGCCTGGGAAACCCTATGGGACAACTCTACTTTGTCCTATAGGGTCACTGTTCTGGTTCCCTAGTGCCACTCGGACAAGAATACACCACAAATGGGATGGCCTTAACAACAGGAGTTTATTCTCTTACAGTTTGGAGGCTTTAAGTCCCAGTTCAAAATGCCAGGCTCTAGGGGCTGGATGAAAGCCCCTCAGCCTTGGGCTTCAGCTCTGCCTCCAGCTCCCAGCCCACTGGAGCTAGAGGTGTTTCTTCACTCAGACAGCTGCTGGCTGCTGAGGCTGCCAAGCCTAAGGTTGACAAGTAAAAAGGCACAGTTCCAATATTACCAAATCACATGGTAGGCCATTAATTCAAGTCCATTGTAAGTCTCAAGGTTGGCAGAGCATGGCAGGCTGTTGAACAACGACATGGCTACATGCAGGGTCCAAGCATGCCATAAACTAGAGACTAACCCCAAGGCTTCTCCTTATATACAGGAAGCAGACCACATCCCAAAGCCAGTCTCATCATGGAGAATAACTACCACCAGCTGTCCAGCCACTCAACCAGGCCCAGCCAAGCTGACACACAAACATAACTATCACAGTCGCTATGAGTCAGAATCGACTCAATGGCCAGTGGGTTCGGTTTTTGGCTAAATTAGAAGCCTTGGAGATTCTGAAGAGAAAGACTCACAGTGGCTCAGACAGTATGGACAATGGTTCTCTTCTTACTTGGAGCAGTTACACAAGCTGACCCCTGCTACTGAAGAAGGTGAAAGGACTGGACACATATTACTAGAATATAGCATTATTAGCAAGAAGGTTTTATAGATATGGAAGAAATAACCTAAGAAAAGGCAGGGGGAAAAAAAAGGCAAGAAGATGAAAGGGAACCAAAACCAAAACCATGTCAAAAGAATGACAAATAAATAAATAACGTGGATGAACTTGGAGGACATTATGCTGAGTGAAGTAAGTCAATCACAGGACAAATATTGTACTAGTTCACTGTTGTAAAAAGTCAAGAAAAGGTTTGCACATGGAAGAGAACTTTGTTGGTTATCAGGGTGGGAGGGGAGAGGGGCAGAATTCTTAGATAGGTTGAAAAAAATCCCCCCCATATATATATATATATATATATATATATATACCAAAGATTATTACTGGCTACCAGGGGTAGGAGGGAGGGGAAAAGGGGAAGCGTTTGTTTGTGGGGCATTGAGTTTATGCTAATAGTGGTTGTGGTGTAGTAAATTACATAGTGTGGCTTTTGCTTTTCTAGCCGTAAGTCTTTGTAAACTCCATGGTGGAGTTTGCCTTGAGCAACTGAGTAGCTCCTGACTGTTAATGTTATCCACCTGGGCTATCTTCTGGAAAGTTCTCTCTCTCTCAGGTGTATAGAACTCTGATGTTGGGACTGGTTAGTTTGGCCACTCTGCCAGGCTCAAAAAGGAGCCCTCCTAGAGGCAAGAGTCTCTTTGATTGCTGGCTGAAAGAAACATGCACCTAAGAGACCCCGAGAGACATGCAAGTGCTGGGAGAGAGACACTGAGAGACATGCCCTGCTGGGAGACAGACTGAGAAAGACTGTTGGCTGAGAGACAGCAGGCTGAGAGAGACTGAGTGTGTTCCCGAACTTGAATTGTAGCCTGTTGCTTCCCTAATAAACCCCATAATCTGTGAGTTCTGTGTGGCCACTGCAGTGAATTATTGAACCCAGCAGAGAGGTAGTGGGTACTGCGTGAGGAACGGTTGATGTCAGGGTTGGTGAAAGGGCTGGAGGGAGGCAGCATGTCTGGCCTAGCAGGAATAGGCCTGGGGCTACTGATGGTCATTCTGTCTTCCTCTTGTGGGGTTAGAGGTCAGAAGATGCAGCCTCCCTGCCCCTTTGCCAGTAGTGGAATTATTTTGGAAAAGGACAGCAGTAATGGTGACCCAACATGAAATATGTCATCAGTGTCCCTGAGCTATAAATGGGGAAGTTGTTATGCTGGTGAATGTCTTGCTATGTATGTTTTTATCACAATAAAAGTTTTTTTTTTAAAAAAATAGCAAAAAGATGGAGAAGATAAAGAAATTCCAATGTTATGACAATGACAGCTATGAACCCTATCAGAGAATATGCATGCCTTTTGAAGGAGCATTAGATGCTGCTCCACTGAGGAGTAAAAAGAATTCCCAAGCTCTGGATGTCCACACTAGGAGGAGGGGAACTAGGGGTTGCTAACGGGTCTGAGGGTGACTGTAGAGAGTCCACAGGACCATTTATGAGGAACAACATGCTGATGGTGATGGTGTCTAAGACTCGGCCTTGAAAAACCAGGAGTAGACAAAGGCATCTATGAAAAACCTATAACTAACACCATAATGGGGAGAGTGCTTTTCCACTAAGCACAGGAACAAGGCAAGGATGTCTGTTCTTACCACTTGTGTTTAACATCTTTCGGAGGTTCTATCAACTGCAATAAGGCAAGAAAAAGAAATAATAGCCACAGCCAAACACCTAAAGGGAATGAGTCACTGGGCTTCGGGGCTCAGGACTACAGTCTTAGAGGATACCACGGTCAACTGGAATAACATAATCCACAAAGACAATGTTCTATATCCTACTTTGGTGAGGAGCAACTGGAGTCTTAAAAGCTTGTAAGTGGCCATCTGACATGACTATTGGTCTCTCCTCATCTGGAGCAAAGGGGAGTGGGAAAAAAAATATCAAATACGCAAGGAAACAATTAGTCCAAATTACTAATGGGCTATGTGGACCCCAGTCTCCATAACCCTGCAAAGAGCTAGATGGTGCCCAGCTACTCCTGCTGAACACTCTGAAAGGCATCACAATAGGCCATCCTGGAGAGTGTGGGAGAAAAACGGGGAACAAAACTCAAAATAATAATAATAAAAAGACTAGGCTTACTGGTTGGATAGAGACTGGTGGAACCCCCGATACTACAGCCTTTAGACACCATTCAAGCCTGGCATTGAACTCACCCTCATGGCTCAACTTTCAGGCAAACAACAAACAGGCCTATAAGGTGAACAGTAACCCCAAGGAGGTATTTTAGAACAGCTAACTATACAGACCAAAAGGGCAGTTTGCCCAGGGACAAAGCTCAGAAAGCAAGAAGGGACAGGAAAGAAGGATGAATGGAAACAGTAAACACAAGGAAGAAGTGGGAAGAGTGCTGTTATATTCTGGGGATTGCAATCAATGTCACAAAGTAAATGTGCATGAATTGTGGACTGGAAAACCAATGTGGTCTGAAACTTACACCCAAATCACAATAATTTTTTTTTAAATGAATAATTTTATTTTGGAAGGAAGAAACTGTATTTTCAGACAACATGCTGATATATGTAGAAAAGCTACTAGAACTAAAAAGTAAATTTACCAAGGCTACAAGATACATGAGATAAATAGAAAAATTCATTGCAATTGCATTGTTAGCAATGAACAAGCAGACACTGAAATACAAAAAATAAAATTTTCAGTAACAAAGAAATCTTGAAATATTTAGGAATACAAATATAT
>NW_006922106.1:655262-658382 GCF_000298275.1 Orycteropus afer afer | reverse complement strand
AACCTTCCTTCCGAGGAGTGGCTGGTGGGTTTGAACCGCCAGCCTTCTGGTTAGCAGTCAAGTGCCTTAGGCACTATGCTACCAGAGTGGAGGTCCTAGCAAGGATCAATTCATTTGCAAACAAGCTACTGTTGTGGGTTGAACTGTGTCCTCCCAAGAGATACGTGAAGTCCTAACTCCCAGGTCCTGAGTGTGTGATCTTATTTGGAAATGGGGTCTTTGCTGTTGGAATTAAGTCTAAATGAGTCACACAGGATTTGGGTGGAACCTAATCCAATGCTGAGTGTCCTCCTAACCAGAAAGAGATTGGAAGACACCCAGTCACACACAGAGGGAAGATGGCCACGTGCAGATGGAGACAAACTGGAGTGACACAGCTGTAAGCCAAGGAATTCCAAGGGCTGCCAGCATCCAGCAGAAGCTGGAAAAGGCAAGCAAAGACTCTTCACTAGATACTGCAGAGGGGGCAAGGCCCTGCTGACACCTTGATTTTGGAAGTCTGGCCCCCAGAACTGTGGGAGAGTGAACTTCTGTTGTTTTAAGCACCGAGTGTGTGGTGCTTTGTTATAGCAGCCCTAGGAAACTAACAACTAACACAGGTACTGAGATAATTCAATGGGAAAGGGGTAGTCTTTTCCCAAATGATGCTGGAAAAATTTCCACATGGAAAAATAAATGAATCTTCACTGTTATTTCATTTAATGTACAAAATTAATTTGAAATGGAGCATAGGTATACTAGTTTTCTATTTTTGCATAACAAATCACCAACATTTAGGAGTTGTAAATAACACATCCACCACTTGTCTGTCAGTTTACTCTGCTGTGGTGGCTTGTGTATTGCTATGAGGCCAGATTTTGTGTCACCGACTTTGGTCATGTGGTCACAAGGGACCATGCCCTGGACAAGGACATCATGCTCGGTAAAGTGGAAGGGCAGTGAAAAAGGGGAAGGCCTTCAACAAGATGGAATGACACAGTGGCTACAATGATGGGCTCAGGTATAGCAAAGATTGTGAGGCTGGCGTAGGACCGGGCAGTATTTCGTTCTGTTGTACACAGGGTCACTATGAGTCAGAGCCGACTCAATGGCACCTAACAAAAACAACAACAAACAACACATATTGATGATCGCACAGTTTCCACGCTCAGGAGTCCAAGCACAGCTTACCTGGCTCATCTGCTCAGAGTCTCACAAAGTTGCAATGAAGGTGTTGCCCAGACTTCATTCTCATCTGCAGGCTTGACTGGGGAAGGAGTGACTGCCAAGTGCACCTAGGCTGTCAGTAGAATTCACTTCCTTACAGCTGCATGGCTGAGGGCCCAGCTTTTTGCCAACTCTGGGCTGGAAGCCATGCAACATTCCTGGCCATTTCTGCTTCCTCCACATGGCTTCTTGCTTTACCAAGCCAGCAAGGGAAAGCTCTGACTTCGAGGAAGACCCAGTCCCTCTTTCAAGGTCTTTCAGCTGATTAATTCAGGCTCACCTAGGATAACTGTCTTTTTTAATAACTCAAAATCAACTGATTTGTGACCTTAACTATATCTTCAAAATCTTTTACTTTTTCCATATATTATGGGTAAGAAATAAACCATATGTCATACCCACACTCAAGAGAAAGGGATTACAAATGGTATGAGCACCAAGGGGTAGAAATCATGGGGCCAGCCTGGGGACTGTCTGCCACAACAGACCTAAATAGAACTGTTAAAGCTGTGGAAGTTCTAGAAAGAAACACAGGGGAAAAGTTTTGAAAACTTAGGGTAGGCAAAGATTTCTTATAGAACACAAACAGTAAAATCCATAAAAGAAAAAAAAAAAAAAACACTCAGATCAAATGGACTTCCTCGAAATTAAAAAGCTTTGCTCTTCCAAAGACACAGCTGCGAAGAAGAAAGGGCAAGCCACAGTTTGGGAGAAAAGGTCTGCAAATCACATAGCTGATAAAGGTCTGTTGTTGTTGTTGTTATGGGCTGTCAAGTCGGACCCGACTCATAGCGAACCTTCCTTGGGTTTCCAAGGCAGTATCACTACAGATGTAGATTGCCCCATCTTAATTCTAGAATATATAAAGAACACTTACAACTCAATAAGAAGCCAATCCAATTTAATAAAATATGGGGGGAAAAAAATCTGAGCAGACTTCACCAGAGAAAATATACAAATGGCCAATATAAGCAAACGAAGAAATGAGCAACATGCTAATTAGTAAGTCCTCAGAAAGAGGTCAGTTACAACTGCAATGAGATACCATTCATTATACAACCACCACAAGGCCACAATTTTAAAAACTGACAACGTTTAGTGTCAGCGAGGGCAGGGCCCAACTGGAACTCTTATAGGGTGGTGGGATGCAAAATAGTACAGACACTTTGGCAAACACTTTGGTAGTTTCTTGTAAAGGTAAATACACACTTCCCTTGCAGCCCAGCAATGCCACACTCTAAGTACCTACACAAGAGAAATAAAAACAAGCCCATGCAAACACTTCTAAGTAAATGTTCCCAGCAGCTTTCTGCATGATGGCCCAAAACCGGATCAACTCAGTGTATCAACTAGTGAAAGGACAAATTATGTAACATCCATACTATGGAATACCACTCAGCAACAGAAAGGCATGACATGCTGACCCATGCCACGATGTGTATGAGTCTAAAAAGCATCATGCCAAGTCAAAGACCCAAGACACCATGTAAAATGATTCTCAGCAAACTTCTGACCACATTCTCGTACCTAACATGATTACATTAGAAATCAATAAAAACATACCTAGAAAACACATTTCTCTATTTAAAAATAAACTTCTGGCGTTCTGGTAAGATGGCGGAATAGGCAGAAAGACTGCACAGACCCTTTTCAACAAAGAAAAGCGGAACCAACTAACACAGATACAGAAGATAATCCTAGAGGCCTGAGCTTTGACAAGAAGGATATAGAAGTGGACTAAACTCCAACTAGCAGAAGAATAAGCATGAAAACACCAAAAAAGGAGACATACAGAGCCGCG
Organism: Orycteropus afer afer; assembly: GCF_000298275.1. Lineage (NCBI taxonomy): Eukaryota > Metazoa > Chordata > Mammalia > Tubulidentata > Orycteropodidae > Orycteropus > Orycteropus afer. The sequence continues at coordinate 655,375 of NW_006922106.1, read as the reverse complement.
GTCTGGCAGCAGTCCTGATGGCACAGATAGCTTGGATATTGCCGAGAGGTGATGGGACCTAAGAATTAACCTAAAAATCAGCCCTGCTAGCCAGGGGCAGCACGGAGGACTGC
>NW_006922106.1:653064-654200 GCF_000298275.1 Orycteropus afer afer | reverse complement strand
AGTTAAGGTTGTGTGTCAACTTGGCTGGGCCTGGTTGAGTGGCTGGGCACCTGGTGGTAGTTATTCCCCATGATGAGACTGGCAATCAACCCCATGGTGGGACCTACCACAAGCAGCTCATGGATGTGGTCTGCTTCCCATATATAAGTAACAGCTTTGGGAATGGTTGCTAGCTTATGGCATGCTTGAACCTTGCATGTAGCCAAGTCGTTGTTCAGCAGCCTGCCATGCTCTGCCAATCCTGGGACTTTCAATGGACTTGAATCAATGGCCTGACATGTGGTTTGGTAACATCGGGACTATGCCATTTTACTTGACAACCTTGAGCTTGTCATTCTCAGCAGCCAGCAGCTGAGTGAAGAAAATCTTCCAACTTTAGTGGGCTGGGAGGAGGAGGCAGAGCTGAAATGAAGGTTGAGGGGCTTTCACTCGGCCCCTAGAGCCTGGCACTTTGAACTCAGACTTAAAGCCTCCAAACTGTAAGAGAATAAACTCTTGTTTGTTCAAGCATCCCATTTGTGGTATATTCTTCTCAGAGCAGCACTAGGCAACCAGAACACCATCACATTCCACACAAAGAAGCAAGATAAAGTGGTAGAAACAAGGGAGCAGGATTCAGACTCAGAACACAACCCTAAGGAAGCAGCAGCATTGGAACTTCCTGCTAAGGAATTCAAAGGAATTATATTTAGGTATCTTCAAAGGATTGAGAGGCAGATCAAGGAAAACAATGACAAAATTAAGGGAAACACAGACAAAACCCTAGCATAATTTCGGAAGAAAATACAAGAACGAAATGACAAAATAAATGAAAAATTAGAAATGATTGCAAATCTACACAGAGAAATCCGGAAGATTAATACAAAATTTTCAAAAATAAATAACAGATTGAAAGGGCAAAGGAGCAGAATTGAATCAATGGAAGACAGAATTAATGAGATTGAAGACAAATACCTGAATACTTCTTTGGAAAGGGATCAATCAGAAAAAAAAAAAGATTCAATAAAATGAAGAAAGCCTAAGGGTCATGTAGGGTACCACCAAAAGGAATAACCTACTTGTAATCAGAATTCCAGAACAGGAGAGAATAAGAAAACCACTGAGAAAATTTTCCAAGATTTGTTGGAAGACTCCTT
>NW_006922106.1:648030-649856 GCF_000298275.1 Orycteropus afer afer | reverse complement strand
CTTCCTTCCGAGGAGTGGCTGGTGGGTTTGAACCACCAGCCTTCTGGTTATCAGACAAGTGCCTCAGGCACTACGCTACCAGAGCTCCCTAGAATGAAATAATAACGAAAGTGTTATGTTCTGAAACATCCAACTTAAGAATAACAGAATAGATTCGGAAAAAAAAAAAGGAAGGAGAAAATGAAGAAAAGAGTGGTTCCTGGGATATATTTTTACATGGAAAAAGCAAGAAGCAAAATAATGTATACAGTGAAAGATAAGGGGGAACACAAGTGCATGTATTTGTGTTTTGGTATGTGTTTGCTCAAATTTGCAACAACAAACCCACAGAACAATAAATGAAAATTTGTAAGCAATTACCTGTAGAGGGAAAAAGCAGCAGTGTAGCTGGCAGGAGACAGGGATGGCAGCAAGACTTCTTGGAATAGACACTGACAGAAATTTGACTTTAAAGGCATACAAAGTTGTTAACCCCTTCCCATGGATTCAAGTCCGACTCCTAGTGCCTGGATAGGACAGAGTAGGGCTGCCCAAAGGGTCTCCAAGGCTGTCAATCTTTATGGAAGAAAAGCCCAAACCAAATGCACTGCCTTAGAGTGGATTCCTAATCACAGTGCCCCTAGAGGACAGAGTAGGACTTCCCATAGGATGTCCAAGGTCGTCAATCTTTACAGGAGCCAACTCCAGTGGAGAAGATGGTGGGTCTGAACTGCAGACCTTTCAGTCAGCAGCTGTGTGCTTTAAGCCACTGTGTCACTAGGGCTCCATATAAAGTTGTTACTCATTTAAAAATGAAATCAAAAAGAAAAAAATGTCAAAAAATTGGAAACAAATGAATACAACTCTATTACCAAACTAGTGGGAGCTCTGGTGGCGTAGCGCCTAAGGCATCGGACAGCTAACCAGAAGGCTGGTGATTCAAACCCACCAGCCACTCTTCAGAAGGAAGACTGGGCAATCTACTTGGGTAGTGATACGGGCTCAGAAACCCAAGGAGGGTTCGCTGATTCGGATCCAACTCGAGGGCAATGGGTTACCAAAGTGCTATTGTAATCACAATTGGGAAACCTCTGGGAAGATTAATCAAGATGAAAGAGAGAAACAGCAGGTCAACAGCCTTGGGACCTAACACTGAAAAGACAGACATAAGTAGAGCCATGGCAGGCAGGAAGTAATCAGTAGTTTAAAATCTTCCCACACCCAAATTACCAAGTCCAGGAGAATCGGGGGCCAGTCCAACTGAACACTCAAGGAGCAGATCATTCTAATCTTATACAAACTTTCAGATAACAGAAAAAGAGGGATGACCCCCAACTCCCTTTATAAAATTAAAACAAAAACAAAACCCAAAATAAACCAGTTGCCACTGAATGGACGCTGGTTCCTGGCCCCCCAGCACAGAACTGTGCCGCCCAGGTGCTCGCGGCTGAGTCTGCAGAAGCAGATGGCCAGGCCCTTCTTCCGAGGCGCGTCTGCACTGGCTCGGCCCTCCAGCCTCTTGGTTAGTAGTCAAGCACTTAACCGCTTGTGCCACCCAGGGACTTCTCACTCACTTGAGAAGGCTGGTATAATCATGATACTAATTTGGACAGAGACAGTAAGGGAAAGGAAATTAAAGCAAGTCTCACTCACAAATACAGATGTAAAAGTGCTGAAGGAAAAATGATCAAATCCAAGGCACCATTGTTTAAGAAAGATCATGTCCACGAGGCATTCTCCCCAGCAGCACCCATTTGGTCAGTACCGCAGAGTTAGACTAGAAATTCCCTTAAAATTGGTGGTGTTTTCCGCATAACGTGGATGAACTTGGAGGACATTATGCTGAG
>NW_006922106.1:638543-646701 GCF_000298275.1 Orycteropus afer afer | reverse complement strand
CCGGCCCTGCACTGTCCCACCAGTCACTGCTACGTTTGAGCCCATTGTTGCAGCCACCGGGTCAATTCATCTCATCAAGGGGCTTCCTTCTGCCGCTGGCCCTCTTCTCTACCCAGCATGATGTCCTTCTCCAGGGACCGGTCCCTCCTGCCACCCTGACCAAAGTATGCAGGCAAAGTCTCACCATCCTCCCTCTGAAGGAGCATTCTGGCTGCGCTTCCTCCAAGACAGATTTGTTTCCTAAAAGAGCCCATCACATATAACACATATGAGAGGTTGAAGGAGAGGGAAGATACTTACCTCCATAAAGGTAGAAAAGAAAGATGTTTGATAAAATCCAGCATCCATTTATGACCAAAACAGTGCACTAAAAATGTGTCTACACAGAGCTGAAAGTAAGCACAATTTCCCAACGATGGAATACTGAAAACACAGTGCCTTCGAAAATAGAGCCTGGGCCCCACCCAGACCTACTGAATCAGAAACTCCAGGCACGCTGCCAGGGAACTGGTAGGCTGAGTTTTTTGTTGTTCTTGTTGTGGTTTGTTTGTTTTCAGAAAAAACCTTCAGGTGATTCTGATGCACTTGGCTACTCAAAGTGAGAGCCACACAGCAGCCACCTCAGCCTCACTGGGCCCTTGTTAGAAACCCAGACTCTAGGTGATTCCCAGCTCACCAACAGCAGAGCTGTGCTTGTTTGCAGCAGGGCTTTCCACCCTGGCTACCCGTCAGGATCACCAGGAGCCCTCAAAGAAAAAAAAAAAAAAAAGCAGATGTCTCAACTGCCTCCCATCATGTGGCTGGATGGGGCCTGGCTACTATTACTGAACTTTTGATTAAAGAGCCTATACAAGAATTCTTATCAAAAGGGGGAAAACGTGGAACAGGATTTCAAATTCTCATGGAATCCAGCCTTCCTGGAGCCTTGGAGGATGTATGAGTCCCTGAAACTACTGCCCTCAGATAATGTTTAAACCTTAGACCAGAAATATCCTCTGAAGTCATCTTAAAACCAAACCACAGCTTGGCTTAACCAGTAAAGACATCGGCCTTGAGCACTGGGCTCTTTAACATCTCTACAGGATCAAACTGACACCAGCAACACGAAAGGCTACGTGGGAACCTTAGGGGACAGTGAGTTTATGTGACGTGGAGAGGAACAACTCAGAAACGGAGGGCGAGGATGGCTGCACAGCTTGAAGAATGCCATCAGTGTCACTGAACGGGACCTAGAGAAACAGATAGATTGGTGGCTGCTGGGCTCTGTATACTCTCAGCCACAACAAAAATAAATACCATCCTTTTAAAAATGCAGCTGTCTGAGGCTCCCCGTCGGAACCAGCGGCTGCAGAGAGCACTCGGCCGCCTGGCCATCCCTGGTGTGTGGCGAGTTTTTCAGAAGTAGATTGTCTGGCCTGTCTTCCCAAGAGCCTCTGGGTGGACTCAAGCCTCCAACCCTTCTGTCAGGAGCCGAGCACGTTAACCACGTGCACTGCCCTCAGCAGTTAAAGCAGCTGCTGTGGAGTCGGCTCCCAGCGCCAGCGACGCCACGTGCCACAGAGCAGAAGACTCTCCGCAGGGCCTTCAAGGCTGTGATCCTTCGGAACGGGATCACCGGGCCTTTCTGCCGAGGGACCTCGGGGTGGTTCAGAACCACTGACCTTTCGGTCATAATCAAGCACTTAATGGTCTGTGCCACCCAGGGACCGGAGTCCCACCTAGCTCAACTGCATCTGAAACTCTGTGGGTGGGACCCGGGTGTCAGGTGGTTAGAACTCGCCAGGAGGCTCCAGGAAGCAGCCAGCGTGGACACCCACTGCTCTGGGCTGTTCCCAGGACAAGCCTGCGTCTATTTTCAGTCTGCTCATCCTTTCTGAAAAGCCAGAGCAGAGAGTAGCACTGCCCAAGGGCTTTGAAGTTCCCCTCAAGACAGCAGCTTGCATTTCCCACATGTATCAGTGGCGCCCCCTGAACACAGCGTGCAAAACTGAAACCCAGGAGAGCCTCCGTGTCACAGAGCTTCCCGAGGCTGCAGACCCAAGACGACGACTGGCTTGGGTTGGGATCCTGCCGCTCCTATGCCCTGTTTTCCTCTTAGACCTCAGGCTGGCTGGGAATATGAACGGTTTCTACCTCACTGCGGTGCTGTGAGGATTAAAATGAGACGTCAGTAAAAGCACCCTGCAAAGGGCGTGGCCCTGATGACACCTAACTAGCGTTAATGTAAGTTGTCATTGAGGCACCCCAGCTGACAGCGAATCTGATAAAGTCGTGAGCAAAGCAGGACTCAGAGCCTGTCTCACCACTGCGCTGTCCACCGCGACGGCACCTAGCCACACGGAGCCACCAAACACTCGACGTGGAGCTAGTCCCACGTGCGTGTCCAATAACTTGGTGGGGAGAAGGCGGAACTCTCATTAATAACTAACAGCCAGACGGGTTCCATGCTCAAATGATGGTACTTGGCCTATACTGGTTTAGATAGAATATATTATTCCAAAGAATCTCACCAGTTTCTTTTTTTTTTTTTCACATGGCTACTGAAAAATGTTAAGTTACACTTGTGGCTCACTACATTTCTAATGGACAGTACTGTCACCAAGGGTCAGTGGCTAGGATGGAAACCCTTGCTAGCCTTGCTGTCTCTAATTTACAACCCAATCAACCCAGGGGGGGTCTTATTGAAATGCAGATTGAGTCCCTGGGTCTGGGAGTGGGGCCTGACAGTCCACCTTTCTCACTAGCCCCCAGGTAAAGCTGATGGTCTGTGGCCCTAACTTTAAGGAGCAAAACCAAACCATACCCACTGCCATGGAGTTGATTTCGACTCACAGCGCCCCTAGAGGACAGAGTTTAACTGCCCCACAGGGTTTCCGATCTTCACAGAAGCACATAGCCTCATCTTTCTCCCGCAGAGCAGCTAGTGGTTTCCAACTCGCGACCTTTCAGTTAGCAGGCAAATGTTTTAACCACTGCACCACCAGCGCTCTCCCAAGCCATCTAGACAGTCTTTTCCAGCAGGGAAAGACTGCTCATGACACAGAATCGGAGCTTCTGGAGAAAATGACCATGTTATCTTTGAGTTGGTGGCAGTGAACAAAGAACTGCCCAGTAGGTTAGACAGTAAGGGGTCCAGAGAGGTGGGTCCCCACAGCAAGGCACCCACTTTCTGCTCCGGATCCAGAACCACCAGCCCATGCAAGGAATCCCTTGCACCAGGAAGCTCAGCATGGAATCTTGGCGGAGGTCTCCCCCATCCTGCTCGTCATATAACCAGTGTTGAGGACCACACCCTCCCAGGGTCTCACTGAAACCAAGCCCCAAGCCCCCTTCCCACTACTGTCCCTCAACAGGACCCACAAGCAGGGCTGGGGGACAATGGCTGCAGGTCTATTCCTTCTTTCAGGGAACAGCTTGGCCAATTCTAAGCCTGCTGGAGTTAGTCCTGAAAGCACAGTGCCCCTGCTCCCAAGCTCCTACTTAAGCTCCTACTCAGGGCCACAGGGGAATTGAACGCACCACCATCTACTGTGAAGAGGCCCTTTCTAGCCCACCTCTGCCTCAGTAGCCCCATAAAGGGAAAGGCACGGCTGTTGACAGAGGCCCTTCCATTTAAAGAGCCATGGGGAAATATAGAGTGCTTCCTTCCCACAAAAAGTTCAAGGCCGTGACAGACACGTGTAACAGTTACCACAGGCGAGAGGGCGTCATTGCTTGTTGCTGAGATTTGTAGGCAAGGGGTGAGAGCTGAATGAGTTACAAACATGTTACTTTGATGTTTTCTGTCAACTATTGCCCTTCAACTTCCTTCAGCCCTTGCTGTCCCCATTACACCAACAAGCAACGCAAAAGCCACGTAAACTCGAATCACTCGTCACTGACACCCCAGAATTGAGACGCTATAAAGAAAAGCAACATGTGTCTAAGACCTCTCCCTTCCATTACTGGATTCAAAGGTCTTTTTCATTCATTTTCTGACAGACCATGGCAAGAAAGACTAAGCATGAGCTCTGTTTCCTCTTGCAGCAGGGAACCTGGTTTCTACACGCAACAGAGTTTGTTAAAATGAACACATGCAAACAATTCCAACATACCCCTCCTTGTCCAGTTTAAGTCCCAGAACAGTCACTAAATGTCTACTATGTACGTAACAGTTAATGTGGTTTCATATGCTCATGATAGGGCTCCAACTGCGGCCTCTTGATTCCACGTGTGGAAGATGAAAACCTTAAAGTGGAAATACGCAGGAATTATTGATCAGAATAAAGAGTCAGGAAACTAATATCAGTACACGAAATTTCTAAGAGCCATTTATGGAGTCAACTCAAGATACTGAGAAACAAAATCAAGTATCAAGAAAAGGGAACCTGGGCACCCGTCCTGTTCAAACAAGGAAAATGGTATGGACTTGGAGAGTAACCAAGTTCCCTGAGCAGGTTGGATCTCTTCCCCTAACTTCAGGAGTCCGAGCATCCAACAGATCAAAGGAGAGCAGCCTGAGGCGCTGAAGAACCGTCCAGTGTGGAAAAGGGAAGGGCTTCCATTCTGAGACCCTGAAGAGAAAGGCAGGCCAATGGCCCTGACGCAGGATCGCCTTGCCCTGTCCTGTGACTGCTGGTTATCCAGTACTACCATTCCAGAAAGGAAGACAATGGAAACTCATAAGATGTACCAACGGCTTCATATCCATTTGAGAAAAGCTTGCATATCTCGATGGTGACGGGAGGCAGAGAGGGAGGCTCCGGGGAGATGGGCCAAGAACAGAGAGGACGGCTGCCCTCTTACACCAGTTCTCCAAATAGCGACGGCTTACATAACACACTAATGCAACAAGAATAACGTGGCGCAGTTCACAGAGGGCTCTGATGCACAGGGTACGGCTCAATTCTCGGACGACCTCTGGGGGCAGCACAGCTAGCTCTGCCTCACGAATGGAAGAACTACCAGCAGCAGTGGGAAAACGACTTGTGGCAGAGTTAACAAGGGGAGAACTGGGATTTGAACCTGGCTTCTGGAATCCAAATGCAAGGAGCTTTCTTCCACCTCACAGATGAAAGGCTCTTTAGCCACTCGTTCCTATGGTAGAAACAGAAAGAGAACACCAGGGCAAGAGGCTAATTCTCTGAAGAGAGGCTGCCACGTTTTTCATGGAAAAAAAGGGGGGTCTTCACTGTGAAAAAAGTGCATTAAAACATCTCCCATTAAAAGCCATCCACCAAGCAGAGGGCGGCAGCTGCACTGAACCAGACCACTTCCAGCGGGGCTTCTGGCGCATGCGAGGGTGTTCAAAGCACAGGAATTGAAAGGCTTCTCTTGCTGCTTTTGTTATAGCAAGAAACAAAACATGGCCTCAAGTAATTTCTGAGTCCAAATGGTAAAGGGAATTTAGCACTGCAAGAACTCAGGGCACCACTGCCAACGTCACCCTGAAACGAAAAGCTTGCGGCAACAATGAAATACAGAAAAACGTCTAGAAAGTCAAGCTTACTAGATTTCCAAAGGAGCTCTGGTGGCGCAGTGCCTACAGCATCTGACTGCTCACCAGAAGGCTGGCGGTTCAAACCCACCAGCCACTCCTCGGAAGAAAGGCTGGGCAATCTACTTCCGGAGTGATACTGCCTCGGAAACCCAATGGGACGTAGCTAGGCTACTTCTTTTTTTATTTTAAACAAAAGTTCACATAGTTCAAGTCGATAACCACTCACTTTCTTGAGTGCCTACTATGTGCAGTATGCTGCTCTAAACACTGATCCTGGATTCACCATTCAATCCTCCCAACAACCTGTGAGGAAGGTACGATGATTATATTCAGTTCACAGACAGGGAAACTGAGGCCAGGAGGTAAGTAACTGACACAAGGTCACACAGATCATATTACAGCCAGGATTCAAATCCAGATGGGCTGCCCATGCCGAAGTCAACTTCTGATTAGTCACCAGCCCACACTCCACCACTCCCCTTTTTTTTATTCACCAAAAAGGAATGATGACCCGAGAAACCAGAAAGTAAAAGATGCAGAACTTCAGAGTTCAGAAACAGGAAGAGAAATTAGTAAAGACTAATGAAAAAAAACCTATTGTTCTGTTATAAAATAGAATAACCTTTAGAAATAACCAGAAACTCTGGCTTCTGAATCCCTGGCCGTCTGTTCAAAACTCGCCCCCCAAGCTGCAACGAGGCTTCTTTGGGAGCAAGAGTCACGTGTGTGCTCAGCGGTTTGTCTACAGTTTGCTAATCCTCCTTTCATTCTGGACTAAAGACTACTGGAGTATTTCTGGTAATTTTCATAATTTTCCAGAACCCGTAAATTTTTTTTTTACAAATTTGCTCTGAAGCCTTTGAACTACTGAGAGAACTCTCGGTAGTAAATAGATAAGTCTTAAAGCAAGCCGCCATTAATGCCATTTCATTACATGCCTGTTCTTAGGAAGTTGAGTGCCTCTGCACTCGAGAGCTAATTTCACAATGAACTAGTTCCTTTACAAGCCACACAACACAAAGATTGACGATCATTCCAGACACCAGGTTCACAGCACAAAGGAAAAGCAGTCCTTCTGTGGGGCAGACTGCGAGCCCAGCAGCCAAGGGCATGAAACCCACAGGCAACGCTGACCTCAACAGAGCTTCCTAGCGTGAGAGCTCCAAGTGACTATGGAGACAGCAAGGGCTCTGAAGACCACCTCCTCAGTTGCTGGGAACCACATACTATGTGCAGGGGGATACTGGAAGCAAAACTGAGGCTGTGATGAACTGACGACCCAAGAGGCCATCACTGGAAATGATGATTCTAGAATGATTCACATACACTGACTTTTGCTTTTGAACATTTGCTTTAATGGAACAGCAGCCAACAATCCCAAACTAGCAATCTCAAGTACTGCCTGGTCACTTTCAGTTATGCCCGCCTGTTTCATCATGTTGGCATTTCAGAGCTCAATTTTTCTTCATAATGCACATCTCTACCTGAAACTCTGTCTGTGTTTATGCATTTATTGCCTTCCTCCCCACACATGAGTTCCAGAAGGCAGGGCCCACGTCAGTGGAGCTTAGAACTCTTCAGGGCACACAGTGGGTGCTCCTATGTTTAATAAATGAATGGAAAGCTGACAACTCGGTAAACAGAAGGCAGGACTTGAAGGTGACAAATTGTTAAATAACAATTAGGAGACTAGATAAGCCCTGGTGAAGTTGGCCAGGTGACTTTAGCCACCTCAGAGGTGCCGCAGATGGGAGCCCTGGCTTGATTCTCCCGGTTGGAATGGAATCTCCTAGGGTAGATGTGATTTGGTGAAACAGCCAAAAATCAATCACAGTCAAATCTGGTGAACACGTGATCACGCCCAATATATATGATGGATGAAAGCAAAACGCTGCCTCTAAGGTAACAAGTCTGACAGTCTCACTGGTAAAGTGATTTGGAAGGAAATCCAAAACGTTTGGAGCTACAGCAAAATTGCTGCTGAAGACTCTAAGGTGGAGACTACAAGGACCCAGACTATACAGCAGACAAGATACCCCTAAGAACCTGGCTAGTGAGATCAACTTTGCCACTAAGTTGCCCACAGACCTGAGTCACATTGGGTACTCTCTCTGAGCCTCACTTTCCCCATCTGGGCGAAAAACTGAACTTTGGGAGCTGTAAGGCCCCAGTGGTTTCTAACGTGCTGATTCCCATTAGAGGGAAGGTCGGGCACGTCTGTTTGAAAACCAGTCACCCACTAGGGTCATACCTTGGACGTGCTCGATAAACCCAATAACATACCATCTGCAGCAGAAAGACTTCGTATTTGCTTAGACGAATACTAAAATTAGTTTGCACTTCCTGAGCGCAGCAAAAGACAGTTAAGGGAGGCAACCCAGCACAGGGCGCTTGCTCTTTCGTTCCCAGGCATACTTCCGACTGCGTATCAGGGAACTAACCATCCTCTCTTAGCTCTTCCTTCAACTGTTGCAAAAGCAGCTAAACCTCCCGTGCGTGACCCAGAAACACCACCGGCCGAGAGCAACGACAGAGCCTCTGCGGCAAGTGCCCGGCCGTTCGGCTCGCGTGAAGGGCCAGGGCGAGGGCGAGGACGAGTCAGAGAGCGTCGCCGGGAAGGCAGGGCGACCGGGACAGGGAGGCGAAGTTCCGGCAGGGGCGGAGACGCCCCGCCACCCC
>NW_006922106.1:634918-637797 GCF_000298275.1 Orycteropus afer afer | reverse complement strand
ACTCTATAGAATAGGGTAGAACTGCCCCATGGGGTTTCCAAAGCTGTAACTGTTTAGGGACGCAAACTGCCTCATCTTTCTCTCGCAGGTTTGAAAAACTGACCTTTTGGTTAGCAGCCCAATGCTTTAACCACTGCACCACCAGAGCTCCTGTGTGGGATGGACAGGGCCAAAAAGCTTGGGGCCAAGCTCGTAAGGGAAATTGAAGTCGGCGCCAGCGAAGGTCGCAGGAAAGCGTGGTCCCTGAACTGTTGACTGGGTCTCACCGTTTTTCTCCAATAATGGGGAAATGCATGGGGCAAAGTTCTTTAAATAAAACTTTAGCGGGTCTTGCCAAATTGGGCTATTACTGGGTATACTGAGTTGGCTGCTTGAAGTTGGGGTACTATAAGAGAAAGAGAGAAATGTCACTGGCTCTGGTGCAGAATCTACACAAACCCAACCAACTGCTAGGGCAGCCTCAAGCTGGGGCAGCACCTACCCAAGGACACTCCTGAGACTCAGCAAAGGGAAGCATTTCAGCCAGGGTTCCTTCTACTACTTGTAGAGGTTTGGGACGGGGGACCGTGAATACAATAAAACGAAAGGAAAATTTAAAATGAGAGAGAAAACATTCAGTATACAATCAAATCAAATAAATTTAGTCTGACATAAACAATATATAATCTTCCTTATAGTATACTCACTGCTGTCTAGTCGATTGAGGCTCATAGCGACCCCCTGTGGGTTTCCCAGGAAGTAATTTTTTTTTTTAACTGTGAGTTGGGTGAAAGTTTACAAAGCAAATTCACTTTCCATACAGCAGCTCACATACACTTTGTCTCATGACATTGACTACAATTTCCCACAATGCAACAGCTCCCCTCCTGCTTCCTCCCCAGAGTTACCTCTTCCCTGTGTCCTTCCCTCCCATGCACTCCTGCTCCCTGAACTGTCTCCCTGTGCATACACAGCCCTTCTATTCTCCTATGATTGATCTCTCCAAGGAGTGTATTTACCTAGTGTAAATGTTCACTTCATATCCCTGTCTCTCATTTGGCTAGAAACCACAGGAGTGGGTTCAATTCCAGACCTGAAGGGCAGCTAGGGCCCATAGTCTCAGTGGTTCCATCAGACTCTATCAGGCCAGCAAACCTGGTCCCCACCACACACTTTTTTTTTCTTTAATAATGATTTTGAGTTTTGTTCCACATTGTTCTCCCACTCTATCCAGGATCTCCTACGTAGATCCCTCTCCGAATGGTTAACAGTGGTAACCGGGCACCATCTAGTTCTTCTGGTCTCAGTCATATAGGCTGAGGATCTCAAGGGGTACCAGTCACTTGGACTAATTGTTTCCATGCGTCTCTGGTTTTCTTCATTCTTCTTTGCTCTGGATGAGGAGAAACCCATTGTTGCATCTCCATGGCCACTTCTGAGGCAGTAAATCTTTACAGAAGTAGATTGCCCAGTCTTCCTTCTATGGAGTGGCTGGTGGGTTTGAACTGCCAACCTTCTAGTTAGCAGTAAAATGCCTTAGGCACTATGCCACCAGAGCTTCTTAATCTTCCTTATATTGCATAATAATGCACAAGCAATTCCAGTAAATAACTGTAAAGAGGATCACTTCAATATGACCTATGTGAGGGTGGTTATGAGTCAGAATCTACCCCACAGCACACAACCTATGCCAGACACTACTCCAAAGGTTAAGGGGCCCTGGTGACAGTGGTTAAGCACTCGGCTGCTAATTGAAAGGTCGGCATGTTTGAACCCACCAGCAGCTCCGTGGGACCAAGATGTGGCAGTCTGTTTCTATAAAGAATACTGCCTTGGAAACCCCATGGGGCAGTTCTATCCTGTTCTATAGGGTCACTATGAGTTGGGATCAACTTGATGTCAAATGGAGTTTTGGAATTTTTTCTGTTTCTTAGTTCTCCAGCATCTAAAAACAGCTGTTCTACTGGTACCAGAATAGCTTGGAAACATTGTCCAACACAGTTGCAGGAAGACTAGCCCCTTGGGTTAGAAGGCACTCAAAATAGGGCTGGGAAAGAGCTGCCTCATTAGAGTAGAACCAGCCTTAATGATATGGATAAAGTAAGTTTTTCAGGACCTCCATGTGCTGACGTGGCATGACTCAAATTGATGAGAAACAGCTGCAAGCATCCATTAATAATCGAACATGGAGTGTACAAAGTATGAATCTAGGAAAATTGGAAGTTGTCAAAAATGAAATGGAACAAATAAAGATTGATAACATAGGCATTAGTGAGCTGAAATGTACCAGTTTTGGCCATTTTGAATCAGAAAAGCATATGATATTCTATTCTGGGAATGACAAATTGAAGAGGAATGGCATGGCTTTCATCATCACAAAAGATGTTTCAAGATCTATCCTGAAATGCAATGCTGTCAGTGATAGGATAATATCCATATGCCTACAAGGAAGGCAGTTAATACTAATATTATTCAAATTTACACACCAACCACAAAAGCCAAAGATGAAGAAATTGAAGATTTTTACCAACTTCTGCAGTCTGAAATTGACCGAACATGCTATCAGGATGTGCTGAATACCACTAGTGATTGGAATGCAAAAGTTAGAAACAAAGAAGAATCACCAGTAGTGGGAAAATTTGGCCTTGGTGACAGAAATAACGCTGGAGATCTCATGATAGAATTTTGCAAGACCAATGACTTATTAATTGCAAATACCTTTTTTCAACAACACAAAGGGCGGCTATACACGTGGACTTCACCAGATGGAGTACACAGGAATCAGATTGACTACACCTGTGGCAAGAGGCCATGTAAAACTCAGTATCTTCAGCCAAAAAAAGGCCAGGAGCTGATTGTGGAACAGACCATCAACTGCTCATATGCAAGTTCAACTTGAA
>NW_006922106.1:630800-633876 GCF_000298275.1 Orycteropus afer afer | reverse complement strand
AACCTGTGATACACTGATGACACAACTTTGCTTGCTGAAAGTGAGGATGACTTGAAGTACTTACTGATGAAGATTGAAGAATGCAGTCTACAGGATGGATTACATCTCAATATAAATAAAACAAAAATCCTCACAACTGGATGTATAAGCAGCATTATGATAAATGGAGAAAAGATTGAAATTGTCAAAGACTTTACATCGTTTGGTTCTACAATCGACGCCAATGGAAGTCGCAGTCAGGACATCAGATGATGTATAGCACTGGGCAAGTCAGCTGCAATGGACTGCTTTCAAGTGCTGAAGAGCAAAGATGTCTCCTTGAGGACTAAGGTGCGCCTGACACAAGCCACGGTATTTGCAATCGCCTCATGCATGTGAGAGCTGGACAATGGATAAGGAGAACTGAAGAAGAGTTGATGTTTTTGAGCTGTGGTGTTGGCGAAGAATGCTGAAAGTACCATGGATTGCTAAAAGAACTAGCAGGTCTGTCCTGGAGGAAGTGCAGCCAGAATGCTCCTTGGAGGCGAGAATGGCCAGACTTCCTCTCACCTACTTTGGTCATGTTGTCAGAGGGGACCATTCCCTGGAGAAGGATGTCATGCTTGGTAAGGTGGAGGGTCAACGGAAGAGGAGAAGGCCCTCAACGAGGTGGATTGACATGGTAGTGGAGGTGATGGGCTCAAGTGTAGCAAGAATCGTCGAGCTGGCTCAGGAATGGGCGATGTTTCATTCTGCTGTGCATAGGGTCGGTATGAGTTGGAGACGACTTGATGGCACCTAACAACAACAACAACAACTAGAACCAGTATACATCCCTATCCATATGTACATCCATAGCTATCTACAGTATAACCATATTGAAGAGTCCAGACTTCTGAGATGAGAAACAAGGCCCTTCACAATCCAACTCAACCTACTCTTTGACCACTTCTCCCAGCATTCCTCTTTTCTCTCTTTACCCCAATTCTGGTCACAGGGAACTTCCTTCTATCCTCAGATGAACCTGGTTCTTCCCTTCCTCCAACCCTTTCCCCGTGATGCTCTTTCCTCCTGGAGTAGTCTAACTCCCAGAAAGGTGGTGAATGGCATTTGTGACTGGGCCAGGCCAAATGTGAAGCTCCCTCCTCTGCACACACCATGGACAAGCACCTACCAGAGGCCTTCTACTCACACCCATTGTCATCGTTTGCTTACATGTTGCTTCCAACCTCCCTCCCCAGACTGTGTACTTCTTTGAATCATATTCACCTTTGTATTAGATTTCAAAAAGGACTCCATAAATGCTTCTTGATTGCATGCATTACATGCCAGATGGGCTGCTGAATAACTCTGGCTTCCCAGTATCTGGTAGTCTTGGGGCTGAGAGACAGGAAAATGTGGATGGGTGGAGGGAGGGAAGCCACTGCAGGGAGGCCTTGCAAACAGAAGGCACTCAGTAAGCCCTTTGCTCCTTGCTCGAGCTGCCATGGGGAATAGAGGGGTAACTAGGTCTTGGGGAAGAGTTCTCCAGCACCTCCAGCCTCAGCCCACCCCAGACCAGCCCGAGTTGTAGAGGTACACAGCCAAAGGCAAGAAGGGCTGACAGAGAAGCCCAGTGTCTGGCCTGGGAAGTAGAGAGACTGACCACTGCCCTGCCCACCTTGCAGGTACAGAGGTAAGATCCACTGAGGGGCAGACGAGAAAGCACTAGGGAGGAGGTACCACCTTGCCCTTGGTGAGATCTCTGTATTCTTGGCCAAGTTCTGCCACCTGTCAGGCTGAGACTGCATTTCATAGTTGAAAGTGTGTTTGTGTGTGTGTATGTGTATGTGTCTGTGTGTGCGCACACAGGCAGGCTTCCTTGCATTACACACACACACACATACACACACCAAGTTCAGGAAGCCTGTGGGAAGATAGCTGGCCTTTTAGCCCAGGGCTCCTGGATGATAGGGAGGGGGCAGCAATGCGTAGAACACACAGCTGCTTCCTCAGCACCCTTCCCAGGTAAGATATCCATCACCCACTCCCCACCTCCAAGCCCTCCTTTTTCTCAGGTACAGGCTGGAGGTGCGACCTTCCCTCTGGGGCTCTGTCCTGCTTTCTGAAGTTGAGGGAAGTGGAGCAGGAAAGACCTGTCTCCTTGGTCTGGCCAGGTGCACCCCCGTCCTACCCCTAGCCTCCTGGTGGCGAAGCTGTCCTGAGAAAGGAGAAGACCCGTTTTCGCCCCTCACCCTCAGCACAATCATCACCTAGGCCCTGTGCTCTGATCTCCTAGTCCTCATCCCTACTTCACGTCACACAGGCCGAGGGCCCAGTGCTGGGGACTTCAACCACCTTGCTCCAGCAGGTCCACTGCATTGGGGCCAGGATGGGAAGGTGATAGAAAAGGAGGGGCATCCTTATGGAGGAAGGAGAAGGCTGAAGAAAGAGGTGGTGACCAATGACAAATGGGCACTGTGCTCTAGCATAAAGCACCTGGAATCAGTAAACACAGCTTCTAGTCCCAGCAATTCTATAGACAAGCTGTTGTCCTTGGGAATGTTACTTCACCTGTCTGATCATGAGCTACTTCCTCTGAAAAAGAGAGTGCAATTGGCCCCATGTGCCATCCCCAGGTTGCTGAGAGGACCACTCAAGGACAGCGGAGGGGGGAAGTGTGGAGTATCAAGGCAGCAGTGCTTTCCGGCCGCCAGGGGTCAAACCCTGGCCCTTCCATTTGTTAAGCATTGACTGTAAGAAGTGCATCTCTCCAAGCCTCGACCTTCTCCTCTGTGAAATGGGTATATTAGTATCAACCCAAGTCCTGATTTCCACATCTGTGAAACAGGGATGTTGGTATCTACTTCATAAGCTTGTTGTGAAGAGTAAACTCATGGTTGGTTGCTGAGGACTGACTTCTGCTTCTAGGACAATCCCAAAGCGGTGCTACCTTCCTCCTCCCCACCCCCACCCTTTATTTAGAAAGGAGCCTCAGTGAAATGGTCCAGCCACTTTGGCAAACAGTTTGGCAATGACTTATAAGGTGAAATGTACACTTACCTTCAAAAAAAAAAAAAAACCAGACTCACTGCCGTCGAGTTGGATCAGACCCACA
>NW_006922106.1:616010-630700 GCF_000298275.1 Orycteropus afer afer | reverse complement strand
GGGTTTGAACTGCCACCTTCTGGTTAGCAGTCAGATGCCTTAGGCACTGTGCCACCAGAGCTCCTGTACACTTACCTTATGACCCAGCAATTCCACCTCTAGGTATTTATCCAAGAGAAATGGAAACTTCCTGACAACAATTAGAAAGATTAGCTGGGAAGTTCAGGTGACAGTGAGCTTATGTCCATGGGGTGGAACTGCCCAGAAAAGGAGGGGGAGGATGGTGCCGAACCCCAAGAGTGTCATCGATGCCACTGAACTGGACCTGTTGAAACTGTTGACAGATGTATGTTCTGTGTATATTCTCCACAACAATAAAATTTTTTCAAAAGAAATGGAAACTTGTGTTCACGCAAAGACTTGTATTCAAATGTTCATAGCATTCTTTTAAAAACAGTAAAAAGATAGCTCGGATTCTTAGCAAGTGATGAATGGGTAAACAAATGGTGGCAGACCTGTACAATCGCCTACTACTCAGCAATAAGGAGGAAGAACGATTGATACAGCCTGAATAAGGAATCTCAAAAATCCTCAGCTGAGGCCCCCATACTCAGAATGTTACCTACCATAACACAGTGCCCTCAAGTCGACCCCAAGGCACAGTGACCCTGTAGGACAGAGTAGAACTGTCCCATGGGGTTGCCAAGGCTATAAAATGTTTACAGAAACTGACTGCACATCTCTCTCCCATGGAGCAGCTGGTAGGTTCAAACCCCAACCGACTGACAGCTGGTGGGTTCAGATCCTGACTGGGCTGTTAGCAGCCACGTGCTTAGCCACTGTGCCACAGGGCT
Organism: Orycteropus afer afer; assembly: GCF_000298275.1. NCBI lineage: Eukaryota > Metazoa > Chordata > Mammalia > Tubulidentata > Orycteropodidae > Orycteropus > Orycteropus afer. The sequence goes on along the minus strand of NW_006922106.1, from coordinate 629,906 downwards.
CCTTTCATTGCCTCCTATGATAGAATTCCATCTGTATTGCCTTTGGGAAAAGGCCAAACTGTAGTGGTAGAAAGCAGATTTGTGGTTGACTGGGGCCAGAGGTGTTGCGGAGGGCATTGGCTGCAAAGGGACAGAAATGTTTTGGATGCTGGAAATGTTCTAGCTCTCGATTGTGATGAGGATTTGGCAACTGTGTACAGATAGTCCCCAACATAGGATGTATTCAACTTATCAGAAACCCCAGTTACGACAGTCTGGTTTTTTTTTTTTTCCTGTACACGTTATCGTTGGTCTTATGTACTACATAAAATGCTGTAGCATGTAATTTGTTGATGTTACCACTTGCCGAATGTCAGTGTTAGAATTTACTGTTGAAAATACTGCTGAATAGCAGTCTATGCTTGGTCTACAATGAAGTCGGTGTCAGGGTTGGCTCATAATGTATAGAAAGTTGGGCCATGTTCTACTCTAACAATAAAGGACAATTGAACTGTGCGTGTGCCTAATAGCCATTACAATTCCAACTCCATTGTTATGACACTCAGCCTACATGACCCTGAGACCAGAAGAACTAGATGGTGCCCAGCTATCACTGTCAATCATTCAGAAAGGGATCAGTGTAGGAGATCCTGGGTACAGTGGGAGAAAAATGTGGAACAAAACTCAACATTCTATATATGTGTATATGTATATGTGTATATATATATATATATATATATATATATACACACACACATACATACATACCTATTCTTTGTGTATATATATATATATATATATATATAACCCACAGACTTACTGGTCTGATAGAGCCTGGTTAAAACCCCGAGACTATACCGAGACTATAGCCCCTAGTTACCCTTCAGGCCTGGAATTGAACTCACTCCCTTGGCTTCCAGCCAAACAATAGAGAGACATATGGGGTGAACATATACACCAGGTAGATACACTCCTTAGAAAAATCAATCACGGGAGATCAGAAGGGCAGTATTTGCACAGGGAGATAGCTCAGGGGGCGGGAGTACATAGAAAAGAAGGACACAAAGAAGAGATAACTGCAGGAAGAAGTGGGAAGCTATTACATTGATGGTATTGCAGTCAATGCCATGAAACAAAGTGTGTACGAACGTCTGTATGGAAAATGAATTTACTCTGTAAACTTTCACCCAAATAACAATAAAAATAAAAATAAAGCTGGGATTTAAAGGAAACTCTACTGAGGCTGCCCAGAATTGTCATTCTGTGTTTGTTTATTTTCTGAAAGGCCCAAGGCCTTGAAGGGAAGAAGGGTAAAGAAGCTGGCCTACCTATACCAAGGACGTGCTACACAGCAAGAGCTCGCGTGGAGCTCGGGAGAAGTGCCCCTTGCAGGAGAAAACAGTGGCCCAATACTATGGGGCGGGACAGGAGTGCTTACCTGGATGGAGGAGGCCTAGGAGCTGAGACTCAACAGAGGGCGCTACCAGTGCTCTGCACGTGGGAACGTGGACCCGGCGATCCTGGACTGTGTTCACGTGCAGACCACACCACTGTTGTTTCTTGCTCGTGGTTCTCTTTCACTTACTTTAGAACTTAATGTGGAGTGGGGGCCTCTTTGGGGAGGCCCAACTAGTCAGCAGGGTCTGTTTTCCCAGGTGCTAAGTGGAAGTTCGAGCCAAGTAATGGGACTCAAAAACACTCACATATAGGACAACCCAGGCTCTATCTCAGGGCTTCTTGGATACGGACCCAGGCATGTAGGCCTTGTTATTATGACACCACAATATTTCCAAGGGCCAACCTTGTGCATCTCCCCCATCACTAGGCAAATATAGGGGTGTTCATGGACGTCTCTGAGGTCAAGTCCCAAACACCATGATGAGAAAATTGACCCACCACCCTCTTCCCCCAGTCAGACCACAAATCAAACCAAAGATACTCAGAAGAAATGTCAACTCACAAGATTCCCCTCCCTCTGCCCCCAATAAGGAGGGGCTAGCCTGATTCAAGTTGAGGTGGGTCGTATGCAACTTTGCAAACTGAAAGATTGGGAGAGCCAAGATTATAATCAAACAAATATAAGAGAAAGGGAGAAATGAGAGGAAAAAATTGAATGTCAGCAAATATTTGCTGAACCTGTGTGAAACCTTGTTATTTAAGATCAATTAACCCCCAACAAGGAGCTCCAGCTGAAAGGACCAAATAACCTGATTTATTGACAAGGTTCTCCATGGTTCATCTCAGACATGATTCCACCCTGGAAATTTGGCTTCCATCCTGGGCAGGGAGTTCCATGCCCCACCAGAAGGAACCAAGACTCTGGGTCCCAGGCGACTGGAAGGATGGGGGAAGCAAGGACTCCTTTCCTTTCCAAAATAAATACTCCTTTCTCTCCTTTGTCTCACTGCCAAAAACGCATGCAAGTTGTGAAGGGTGGTGGCGGGCAGGGGTCCTTTCCCAGAGAATTTTCCCAGACCTTTCCTCCACACTCAGGAGAAAAAACAGCAGAGAGAAGGCCAGAGTGTTCCAGGGAGCACAATGCAATAGCATTGCCCTAGAAACTGCCTCCTAGAGAACCCACCCATGAGCAGGTGGGGGACTGGACAGCAGCTGGGGAAATGGCAAGGAATTCTTTGGGAAAACACCCAAGACAGAGTCTGCAGAAGTTCCTCCGTTTCCACTTAGAGCTTTCAGGAACCACTTCAAAAAAGGCATTGACCACTGGAGGGCATGTTGTTGTTGTTGTTAGGTGCCATCGAGTCTGCTCTGACTCACAGTGACCCCCGTGCACAACTAAATAGTGTTTCATTCAGTCCTGTTCCAGCCTCACAATCCCTGCTAGACCTGAGCCCATCGTTGCAGCCACTGTGTCAGTCCATCTCGTTGAGGGTCTTCCCCTTTTTCTCTGACCCTCCATTTACCAAGCCTGATATCTTTCTCCAGGGACTGTTCCTTCTGACAACATGACCAAAGTGGGTGAGACCAAGTCGGGTCATTCTCTCTTCCAAGGAGAATTCTGGCTTCACTTCTTCCAAGATGGATTTGTTCCTTCTTCTGGCAGTCCATTGTACTTTCAGTATTCTTTGCTTATACCACAATTCAAAGGCATCAACTCTTCTTTGGTTTTCCTTAATCACTATCCAGCTTTCACAGGCATATGAGGCAATTGAAAATACCATGGCTTGGGTTAGGTGCAGCTGTGTCTTCAAAGAGACATCTTTGCTCTTCAGCACTTTAAAGAGGTCTTTTGCAGCACATTTGCCCAGTGCAATACGTCATCTGATTTCTTGACTGCTGCTTCCATTGGTGTTGATTGTGAATCCAAGTAATAATAAATCTTGACAACTTCAATCTTTTCTCCATTTATCATGATGTTGCTTATTGGTCCAGTTATGAGGATTTTTTTTTTTTTATGTTGAAGTGTAATCCATACAGAAGACTATGTTTGTTTGTTTTTTTTATATTAATCAGTAAGTGCTTGAAGTCATCTCCCCTTTCAGCAAGCAAGGTTGTGTTGTCTGCATATCACAGGTTGTTAGTGAGTCTTCCTCCACTCCTGATGTTGCGTTCTTTATATAGTCCAGGTTCTCAGATTGTTTGCTCAGCATACAGATTGAATAACTATGGTGAAAGGAAACAACTCTGACACACTCCCTTCCTGATTTTAAACCAAGCAGTATCTCTTGTTCTGTTTGAACCACAGCCTCCTGGTCTATGTACAGTTTCATCATAAGCACTATTAAGTGTTCTGGAATTCCCATTCTTCTCCATATTATTCATAGTTTGTTATGATCCGCACAGTCAAATGCTTTTGCATAGTCAATAAAACACAACATCTTTCTGATATTCTTTGCTTTCAACCAAGATCCATCTGATATCAGCAAAATATCCCTTATTTCATGTCCTCTTCTGAATCCAGCTTGCATTTCTGGAAATTCCCTATCATTATACTGCTGCAACTGTTTTTGAATTATCTTCAGCAAGATTTTACTTGTGTATGATATTAATGATATTGTTTGATAATTTCCACATTCTGTGGGATCACCTTTCTTTGGAATGGGTACAATTATGGATCTCTTCCAGTCAGTTGGCCAGGTAGCTGTCTTCCAAATTTCTTGGCATAGCTGAGTAAGTGCCTCCAGCAAGGCATCCATTTGTTGAAACATCTCAATGAGTATTCCGTCAATTCCTGGAGCCTTGTTCTTTGCCGATTCCATCAGTGCAACTTCGATTTCTTCCTTCAATACCACTGGTTCTTGATCATATGCCACTTCCTGAAATAGATGAACATAGACCAATTCCTTTTAGTACAGTGACTCTGTGTTCCTTCCACCTTCTTTTGATGTTTCCTGCATTATTCAATATTTTGCCCATATAATCTTTGAATATTGCAACTTGAGGCTTGAATTTTTTCTTCAGTTCCTTCAGCTTGACAAATGCTGAGCATGTTCTTCCCTTTTGGTTTTCTAACTCCAGGTCTTTGCACATTTCATTACAATAATTGACTTTGTCTTCTTGAGTTGCTCTTTGAAATCTTCTGTTCGGCTCTTTCATCTTGTGATTTCTTCCAGTTGCTTTATCTACTCTCCATTCAAGGGCAAGTTTCAGAGTCTCTTCTGACATCCACTTTGGTCTTTTCTTCCTTTCCTGTCTTGTTAATGATCTTTTGCTTTTTTCATGTATGATTTTCTTGATGTCATCCCACAATTCATCTGGTTTTCGGTCATTGGTGTTCAGTGCATCAAATCTTTTCTTCAGATGGTCTCTAAATTCAGGTGGGATATAATCAAGGTCATATTTTTGCTCTCATGGACTTGTTTTAATTGTCTTCAGCTTCAAGTTGAACTTGCATATTAACAGTTGATGGTCTGTTTCACAGTCAGCTCCTGGCCTTGTTTTGGCTGAAGATACTGTGCTTCTCCATCACCTCTTTCCACAGATGTAGTCTATCTGATCTCTGTGTATTTCATCTGTCAAGTTCCATGTGTATAGCTGCTGTTCATGTTGTTGAAAAAAGGTATTTGCAATGAATAAGTCATCGGTCTTGCAAGATTCTATCATGGATGTCCAGTGTCATTTCTATCACCAAGGCCATATTTTCCAACTACCAATGAATTTTATTTGTTTCCAACTTTTGCATTCCAGTCACCAGTGATAATTAACACATCCTGATTGCATGTTCAGTCAATTTCAGACTGCAGAAGTTAATAAAATTCTTCAATTTCCTCATCTGTGGCTTTGGTGGTTGGGGCATGAATTTGAATAACAGTCATATTAACGGGTCTTCCTTTTAGGCATATGGATTATTATCCTATCAATGAAAGCATTGTATGTACTTCAGTATAGATCTTGAAACGTCCTTTGTGATGATGAATGCCGTGCCATTCCTCTTCAATTTGTCATTCCTGGCATAGTAGATCATATGGTTGTCTGATTTAAAATGGCCAAAACCAGTCCATTTCCGTTCACTAATGCCTAGGATACTGATCTTTATGTGTTCCATTTCATTTTTGACAACTTCCAATTCTCCTAGATTTATACTTTGTACATTCCACATTCTGATTATTAATGGATGATTGCAGCGTTTCTTCCCATTTTGCATCGTGTCACATCAGCAAATGGAGGTCCTGACAGCTTTACTCTATCCATGTCATTAAGGTCGACTTTACTTTGAGGAGACAGCTCTTCCCCAGTCATATTTTGAGTGCTTTCCAATCTGAGGGGCTTATGTTTGGTCGCTATATCAGACAATGTTTCAGGGCTATTCATAAACTTTCCCAGTAACATATGAGACAGTGTTTTACTACTATTCATAAGGTTTTCACTGGCCAATTCTTTCAGAAGTGGATGGCCCCTTCCTTCTTCTGAATCTTAGTCTGGAAGCTCTGCTGAAACCTGTCCACCATGGGTGACCCTGCTGGAATTTGAAATACCAGTGGCATAGCCTCCAGCCTCACACCAACGTACAAGCCACCACAGTACGACAAACTGACAGACGAGTAGTCTGTCGTGGATAATATCTACTAAAGATCATTTCTGAAATGCCCACATTTACCCAGAATTCTGTGAGGAGCATCTCCTATCAAGGCTTTCTGGACCCTATTGGCTTCTCTCAGAACCAGAAGGAGGGACATGAGTTGCTTTCTTGTTTCCCCATCCTTTCCCTCAGCTGTTCAGCACAGGCTGTCCAGGAGCCTGCTGGGAGAAGTCTAGACAAGGGAGAGGCCAGTGGGAGTCCTTCCTGCTCTCCCCTCCTGCCCTGCCTCCTTTCTCAATGATTCCAGCAGCAGCCCTGGCCTTCTGCACACCCTGGCCTAACCAGCACTTGTGGACAAACATTAATGGAAGCAGCCCAGCCCCCATAGCTCTTCCCCCATCACCATCCATTCTGTTTGTAGCTCACAGCCTCCAACAGACTGACTCCAGGCAGTCAGGTGTACTGAAGCTCATGTTGGTGGGTCTTGGTCACTTCAACTGTGGGAGCCATTACTGAAAACTTCTTTTGAGAAGTCTTGCTCCATAGCCTGTTACTGTCTCCAAGCCCTTTCTGAATGTGAAAGATGCTAAGCATGTTCACAAAATGTCCCTTGCCCAACTGCCACACCTTGGGTTGAGACACATTTGGTGGATCTGATCCTGAGAATCACTTACAAGAGCACTAGACACACCTCATCTCTGCTGTATCTTCCACTGAATCCTCCCAACACCCTACCACGTAAGTATGATAATGATGCTAACTTTAGAGATGGAAGTTCTGAGAAGTCAGAAGACCGTCCCAAGGTCCTAAGTGCTCCTAAGTGGCCCACAGGGGTTTGAACTCAGGGTTGATTAGCTCCAGAGTCTAAGTGTCAGCTTTTTGCTATTGTGGAAACCTGCTTTTCAGGTGGGTTTTACAGCAAGCGATGCTTCATCTGCAGCCACATCACCCCAAGCCCACAGCCAGCAGCTCCACAGTGAGTTTGCATTCAACCCCAAGACCAATGTGCTGGCTCTCAAGGATTCCTATGCCTATAGTAAATTCTCATTGCTGTTGGTAGGTGCCATCGAGTGAGCTCCAATGCATAGTGATCCCGTGTGCAACAGAACGGAACCCTGCCCTCTCCGGCGCCATCCTCAACAATCCTTGAGATGCTTTAGCCTATTCTTGCAGCCACCATGTCAATCCATCTCGTTTTCCCTGTTTTTGCCAACCCTCTCCTTTACCAAGCATGACCTCCTTCCCCAGTGATTGGTCCCTTCTGACAAAGTGACCAAAGTAGGTGAAACAAAGTCTAGCCAGTCTCAGTTCTGAGGAGCATTCCGGCTGTACTTCATCCAAGACAGATTTGTTCCTTTTTCTGGCAGTCTATGGTGCATTCAATATTCTTCCCCAACACCACAGTGCAAATGCAACAATTCTGTTTTGGCTTTCCATATTCATTGTCCGGGAGCTCTAGTGGCATAGTGCCTAAGGCACTTGACTGCTAACCAGAAGGCTGGGGGTTCAAACCCATCAGCCACTCCCTGGAAGGAAGGTTGGGCAATCTACTTCTGTAGTGATACTACTCGGAAACCCAATGAGGGGTTGCTATGAGTCGGATTTGACTCGATGGCAGTGTGTGTATTCATTGTCCAGCTTTCACATGCATATGAGGCAATTAACAATACCATGGCTTGGGCCAGGCGCACCTTAGTCCTCAAAGGGACATCTTTGCTCTTTGACATTTTATTTATTATTTTTTTTTACCATCCCCAAACCTAACCCAGTCTCCTCCCCTCCCTGCCCAGTAATGCCGCCCCCTGCCCTGTGCCCCTCATAGTTATGCACTCCTGTGTGTCCTGCATTTCCTCCATGCAAATGTTGCCTCTTTGGTGCCCGTGGCCAATTGCTCCAAGAGATGCATCTCCATAGAGTATGTAGGTGCATCACCCTGGGTTGAGTGGTCTGTGTGTATGTCTTGTTTACTATTGGGCTGACAGCCAGCCCCTGGGAGTGAGTTTTATTCCAGGCCTGAAGTGATCCCAGGGCCATAGCATTGGGGGTCCCACCAGACTCCATCTGACCAGTAATTTTGGTCCCTATTGAGTTTTTGGATTTTCTTTCACATTTTTCCTCCCACTCTATCCAGGATCTCCAGTTGTGATCCTTTCCTCCTTCTGGTTAGCAGTCAAGTGCCTTAGGTACTATGCTACCAGAGCTCTCTGTTACATGGGCATGGGAGCTGAAAATCTGCTCAGCCATCTTTTGAGGGGGGTAATGCTTATTTGAGGAGAGATGTGGACATTTAAAATAATTTTCCCCAAATATCTCTGACTTGTGAAAAAGCAAACAAAAGCATTGCTAATTTGAAGCTTACTTCCTCTCTATGGTGGTTAAACCAAAAAAAAACTCCACCGGCATTGAGTCAATTCTAACTCATAGCACCCTTAGTGGACAGAGTAGAACTGCTCCATAGGTTTCCAAGGCTGTCAATCATTATGGAAGCAGACAGACTGCCTCAGCTTTCTCCCACAGAGCGGCTGGTGGATTCAAACCACTGAATTTTGGTTAGCAGCTGAATGCTTTAACCACTATGCCACCAGAGTGTATTTATTTGAGGCTTAATATGAGTCCTGGTTTTCTGCACACTGTAAACACTTTGGAGTGCTTGGGTGGTACAATAGTTCCCACATTCAGCTGCTAACAAGAGGGACAGAGTTCAAGTCCACCCCCAGGCAGCTTGGAAGAATGGCCTGGGGAGCTACTTCTGAGAAATGAGCCACTGAGAACCCTGCAGAGCCCAGTAGTGCTCTGACCCACGGGGGTACTGGGGGCCAGGGTCAACTCCATGACAACTGGTTTTCTGTGGTGTGAACTTCATGTGTTCTGGACCTTGAATAGTCTGTGCCCATAGTACATTGGTGTGCACTAAAAAGCCCCAATGCCCCCTTTTCTCCATTTTTGGTGACTCGGGCATTTTAGTTAGCTGGGTTTCTGACACGTGGTAGTTGTAGTTACGGTTTACCAAGTGCCAGATTCTCAGTCAAGAATCACCAGTATGAGAAAAGCGCAGGAAACTGTCTTTGAGACTTGAATCCCCATTTTTCACTGTCAAGCTGGGAGGGAAGAGCTTGTCTGGAAGGTGGGCACGTTTTCCACAGATATCCTCAGAGAGAAGGGAACTCGAGTCCTTTCAAACCAGCTGCTGGGGCTCTGGTGAGCACTGCCACAGGGACCAAGAGTCCGAGCCAGGGCAGGGCCTCGGGCCTCCAGGAAGGGACTCCTCTTTAACAGACTCCTCAGGCACCACTGGAGGTCGTGGTGCTCACACTGCCACCTTGGGAGCCCCTGTATCATTGTCGCCAATGAATCAGGACAGCCTCCCTTACCTTCACCTGCTCGTGCTTTCCAGAGTTCTCAGGGGCATTGTCCTAGGTGTGTGAGTCCTGAGCCCCTTTCAGAAATCCTCTCCAGCCCTCACACCACATTCTTCTGTGAGACTCTTCCTGCCTCTCTTATCCCTCCCCTGCCACTGGAGGCTCCTCCCCTCCATCACATAGGCCCACCCCTGCAGCAAGGCCCAGCTCCTCGGATCCAAGATACTCCATGATAGGAGAGATATTTTCATCTGAGGGGAGTGCCAGTCAGTGGGGGCCCCTGTCCTTTCCAGACAAGGTCACCTTGGGCCATCCCCTCCCCCCAGGGTTGCCAAATTTAACAAATAAAAATACAGGACACTCAGTTCCATTTGAATTTCAGCTGAACAATGACGTTTTTACTATAAATATGTCCCGTGCAATAGTTGGGATATACTTCTAGCCAAGAATTAATCACTGTTTGACTGAACTTCAAATGGAACTGGAGCCTCGTTAATCTGGCACCCCTTCCCTGTGCCCCAATAACTCACAGCCGCCACAGCGTAGGGCCAGGACAGCCAGTTGGGCTCCCTGTCTGGGCTGTGGTGTCAGCAAACACACCCAATGCAGTAGGTGGCTGTGGGATCGCTCACCATAGAAGTCCGGCCCCTCAGACTGCACCGTCCTGTGTGCCCGCAGAGTCATGTCTCGGGCACAGCACTTACTGGCTTCTCTAATTATGGGGTTTCGTGTCTGGTTCTCCCTCTGGGCTTGGAGCTCCTTACAGGCTGGTGCTGATTTCTCTTGCTTTCTGCCCCCCTCCCTGGTCCCCGGCCCCAGCTCCTCATGGAGCCCAGCAGAGGGCATGTCTCAGGGTGAGGAAGCTCAGTGATAGTTCAGTGCCCCTGAATACAAGTGAGAATAAGTGAGCAAATGCTCCCTAATGGCATCTAAATACAAAGGGGGTGACTTGTAACAGAAAGGCCAGAGCCTGCTTCACCTACCAGAATGGCAGGTACTTAAGGGCAGGGGTTCCATCCTGGCACCCAGTAGGTGCTCAGTAGACACACGCATGACTCAGCAGTTGTGCTCATAGTTGACTGGGCCAATCGCATTCCCAACCTTGAATCTCTTTTCCCCCCTCCATTCTACCTCAGGAGTGCCTTACCTCCACCAGCAGGCTCACTCAGGAGGGCAGCAAGCCCAGCAAACTAGGCCCAAGACTAGGAGAAACAGCTGGAAAGGTGGCCAGAGAGGCACCAGGGCTCAGGGAAGTGGATGCAGTCATGGCTTTCCTAGGCCAACCCCTGAGGTAGGAAGGGAGCCAGAGGGCCAATGGGAGGGTAGCAAGGTCCATGGCCAAGGGCATTGGGCGGCATGCAGCACCAATGCATGGAAGGACAGGTCAATGCTTTGGAGGTCCCTGCTAACCTTCAGGTGAGGGGAAAGGGGCCATAGGGCCAGAAAATGAAAGTCCTTGTCTGTGCCCAGCTGCCAGAGCTCCCTGGGCACAAAACTCCAGCCTGGGAGGACCACTGTGTGAGTGAAATTGGGGGAGGGGTGATGAGTACCAGGAGCATGGCTGGGCCTCGCCCTGGAGCCAAGGGAACAGGGCACTCCCTGGGCAGTCACTCAGAAGCAAGCCTGCTCAGGGCAGTTCTGGGATGGAGATCAGCTACCACCAGGTGGCCCCAGCCAAAGCCCTACATGCCCTGTCTTTCTGGGAGTGTCCCTGACCTGTCCCCACCAGCTCCATAGCCCAGCGCCATGCTGTGCCAGGAGACAGCTCTCAGGACCTGTCCTCCCCTGTCCCTGGTACCTGAAGCCTGAAAGAGTGGTGAATATTGAGTGAGAGATCCCCACTGTCATTCATTGTCAACACTACTGGGCAAGGCCAAGGTCATCTCATCACCCCACACTCACCCCACATCTAACATAAGACCTTACACCTAGCACATGCTTAGGAAATGTTTGCTGCTGAATAAATGAATGAATGAATGGACCAAAGCCAAAACCAAACCCATTGCTGTCAAGTCAGTTCTGACTCACAGTGACCCAGCAGGACAGAGTAGAACTGCCCATACAGTTTCCAAGGCTGAAATCTTTATAGAAACAGACTGTTGCCACATCTTTCTCCCAAAGAGCAGCTAGTGGGTTTGAACCACTGATCTTTCTCTTGGCAGTTGAGCACTTAACCGCTCTACCAGCAGAACTCCTTGAAAAGATGAATCCAAAAACCAAGACCAAATCACCACCATCGAGTCATTTCTGACTCATGTTGTTGTTGTTATTAGGTAGCGTTGAGTCGTCTCCAACTTATTGCGACCCCTATGCAGAGCAGAACGAAACACTGCCTGGTCCTGTGCCAGCCTCACAACCCTTGCTATACCTGAGCCCATCGTTGCAGCCACTGTGTCAGTCCATATCATTGAGGGCCTTCCTCTTCTTCAGTGATCCTCTAATTTACCAAGTATGATACCCTTCTCCAGGGAATGGTTCCTTCTGACAACATGACCAAAGTAGGTGAGACCAAGTCTGGCCATTCTTGCTTCCAAGGAGCATTCTGGCTGCACTTCTTCCAGGACAGATTTGTTAGTCCTTTTAGCAGTCCATGGTACTTTCAGCATTCTTCTCCAACACCACAACTCAAAAGCATCAACTCTATTTCAGTCTTCCTTATTCATTGTCCAGCTCTCACATGCATAAGAGGCGATTTGAAATACCATGGCTTGGGTTAGGTGCACCTTAGTCTTCAAGGAGACATCTTTGCTCTTCATCACTTGAAAGATGTCTTTTGCAGCAGTTTTGCCCAATGTGATACATTGTCTGATGTCTTGACTGCTGTTTTTGTTGCTGTTGGTTGCAGAACCAAGTAATATGAAGTCCCCAACAACTTAAATCTTTTCTCCATTTATTGTGAAGCTGTTTATTGGACCAGTTGTGAGGATTTTTTGTTTTCTTTATATTGAAGTGTAATTCATACTGCAGACTGTATTTTTCAATCTTCATCAGTAAGTACTTCTAGTCATCCTCACTTTCAGCAAGCAAAGTTGTGTCATCTGCATATCAAAGGTTGTTAATGAGTCTTCCTCCAGTCCTGATGCCACGTTCTTCATATAATCCAGTTTCTCAGATTATTTGCTCATCATACAAGTTGAATAAGTATGGTGAAAGGATACAACCCTGATGCACTCCCCTTTGATTTTGAACCATGCAGTATCCCCTTGTTCTGTTCAAACAACAGCCTCCTGATCTATGTACAGGTTCCTCGTGAGTACAATTAAGTGTTCTGGAATTCCCATTCTTTTCAATGTTATCCATAATTTGTCATGATCCACACAATCGAATGGTTTTGCATAGTCAATAAAACATTAGTAAACATCTTTCTGGTATTCTTTGCTTTGAGCTAAGATCCATTTGACAACAGCAATGATATCCCTCATTCCATGTCCTCTTCTGAATCCAGAGTGTATTTCTGAAAGCTCTTTGTCAACATACTGCTGCAACTGCTTTTGAATCATCTTCAATAAGATTTTACTTGCATGTGGTATTAATGATATTGTTTGATAATGTCCACATTCTATAGGATCATCTTTCTTTGGAATGGGTACAATATGGATCTCTTCCAGTCAGTTGGCCAGGTAGCTGTCTTCCAAATCTCTTGGCATGACTGAGTGAGTGCCTCCAGCGGGGCATCCGTTTGTTGAAACCTCAGTGGGTATTCCGCCAATTCCTGGAGCCTTGTTCTTTGCCAATTCCTTCAGTGCAGCTTTGATTTCTTCCTTCAATACCATTGGTTCTTGATCATATACCACCTCCTGAAATGGATGAAGATCGACCAATTCTTTTTGGTACAGTGACTCTCTGTATTCCTTCCATCTTCTTTTGAAGCTTCCTGCATCATTCAATATTTAGCCCACAGAATCTTTCTATATTGCTACTCTAGGCTTAATTTTTTTTTCCTTAGTTCTTTCAGCTTGATAAATGCCAAGTGTGTCCTTCCCTTTTGGTTTTCTAACTCCAGGTCTTTGCACATTTCATTATAGTAATTGGCTTTGTCTTCTCAAGCTGCTCTTTGAAATCTTCTATTCAGCTCTTTTATCTTGTCATTTCTTCCATTTACTTTAGCTACTCTCTGCTCAAGGGCAAGTTTCAGATATCCATTTTGGTCTTTTTTTCCCTTTCTTGTCCTGTTTAATGACCTCTTGCTTTCTTCATTGGATGATGTTCTTGATATCATCCCACAATTCCTCTGGTTTTCAGTCATTGGTGCTCGATGCATCAGAACTATTCTTCACATGGTCTCTAAGTTCAGGAAGGAGCTCTGGTGGTGTAGTGCCTAAGGCATCTGACTGCTAACCAGAAGGCTGGTGGTTCAAACCCACCAGCCACTCCCTGGAAGGAAGGTTGGGCAATCTACTTCTGAAGTAATATCACCTTGGAAACCCAAGGAGGGGTCACTATGAGTCAGACTTGACTCAACGGCAGTGGGTAAGCTCAGGAGGGATATTATCAAGGTCATAGTTTGACTCTCTTGGACTTGTTTGAATTGTCTTTAACTTCAACTTGAACGTGTATATGAGCAGTTGATGGTCTGTTCCA
>NW_006922106.1:613507-615212 GCF_000298275.1 Orycteropus afer afer | reverse complement strand
GTTCCATTTCATTTTTGACAACTTCCAATTTTCCTAGATTTATCCTTCGTACATTCCATATTTCAATTATTAATGGATGTTTGCATCTGTTTCTACTCATTTTGAGACGTGCCACATCAGCCAATGGAGGTCCCGAAAGCTTTACTCTATGCATATTGTTAAGGTCATCTCTACTCTGAGGAGTCAGCTTTTCCTCAAATTTTGAGTGCCTTCTGTCCTGTTCGGCTTATCTTCTGGCACTATGTCGGACAATGCTTCAGGGCTATTCATAAAGTTTTCCAGTAATAAATCAGACAGTGTTTCACTCCTATTCATGAGATTTTCACTGGCCAATTGTTTGAGGAGTGAATGGCCTCTTCCTTCTTCCATGTCTGTCTTAGCCTGGAAGCTCTGCTGAAACTTGTCCACCCTGGTAACCCTGCTGGCATTTTGCAACAGTGGTGGCATAGCCTTCAGCCTCACAGCAACACGTAAGCCACCAGAGGACGACAAACTGACAAACAAATTCATCTCCCTTAGTTGTCATTGATCCCTCTGGGCCTGCCTACCTCAGGCCCTGGCCTAACTCATAGCAACCCCAATTGAGTCCTAAGGCTGTAAATCTTTACGGAGCAGACTGTCTCATCTTTCTTCTGCAGAATGGCTGGTGGGTTTGAACCACAAACCTTTTGGTTAGCAGCCAAATGCCTTAAACACTACACTACCAGAGCTCCTCAAGTAGATGAATACCAAGCCCAAAAGCAAATCCACTGCCATGTACTCAATTCTCAATAGAGCTTGGCAATTGTTGCTGAGTCTGAGGACTGACCCCTGGGGTGTCTCCAGCTGAGGGGCTATGAGGATCCTGTGCCTTTTACAACAGGCCATGGAAGAAGAAGAAACTCTTGTGCCAAGAAAGCTGTAGTGGGCCTACTGGGTGGAGACATCTGAAGTCTGAACAAGGTGATAAAGCAAATCTCCTTTTCCCAATGTTCACTCTTTCCAGTATCACTGTCTTCTCACAGAGCTGCCAGCAATGGCCCCCTCCCTCTTCAGAATGTCCCCATCACATGGTGGTCCCACACTCTGGACACTGTCTCCTGGAGTCTGAGAAACCTGAATGGAATTCCTGGCTCCTCCACTTCTTGGCTTATATCTCTCACCCTTTTTATCTGCATGAATAACAATATCCACCACCCGTCTGTCAATTTGTTGTACTGTGGTGGCTTGCATGTTGCTATGATGTTGGAAACTATGTGACCAGTATTTCAAATACCAACAGGGTTGTCCATGGTAGACAGATTTTAGCAGAGCTTCCACACTAAGACAGACTAGGAAGAAAGGCCTGGCGATCAGTTTCCAAAGATTAGCCATTGGAAGCTCTCTGAATCATAGCAGAACAGTGTCCAACATAGGGCTGGAAGATGAGTCCCTGGGTTGGAAGGCACTGGAAATGCACAGTGGCCACCAATGATGGACTGGTGCATACCGGTGATCGTTAAGATGGCCTAGGACTGGACAACACTTGGTTCTGCTGTACGTGGGAGTGCCGTGAGTCAGAGCTGACTCAGCCACACTAACAAGAACAACATAAAGTGGGATAATCTTAGTAGTGTTAGGGTTATCAAGAGGCCCAAATGCCATAACTCATCTAAAGCATCTGCCCCCAAAGAAGTCCTCAGCAGATGGCAGTTTGGGGTGCCTAGAGGGCAGGGGAATACCAGAA
>NW_006922106.1:610538-612907 GCF_000298275.1 Orycteropus afer afer | reverse complement strand
TAGTCAAGGATTTCATTTTACTTGGATCCACAATCAATGCTCATGGAAGCAGCAGTCAAGCAATCAAATGACATATTACACTGGGCAGATCTGCTGCAAAGGACCTCTTTAAAGTGCTAAAGAGCAAAGACATCACTTTGAAGACCAAGGTGCGCCTAACTCAAGTCATGGTATTTTCAATAGCCTCATGTGCATGTGAAAGCGAGACAATGACTAAGGAAGACTGAAGAAGAGTTGATGCATTTGAATTGTGGTGTTGGCGAAGAACACTGAAAGTACCACAAACTCCAGAAGAACAAAGAAATCTGTCTTGGAGGAAGTACAGCCGGAATGCTCCTTAGAAGTGTGGACGGCCAGGCTTTGTCTCTCGTACTTTGGTCATGTTATCAGGAGGGACCAGTCCTTGGAGAAAGACTTCACTCATGCTTGGTAAAGTAGAGGGTCGGCGAAAAAGGGGAAGACACTGGAGCATATGGCAACAATTGAGGGGTGGCGCAGGACTGGGCGGCGGTTTTGGTTCATTGTACACTGGTTCACTAGGAGGCGGAACTGACTCGCTGGCACCTAACAACAACAACAACAGGGAAGAGTGTTCAGTGAGCTCTCACTGCCCTACCTCGATGGGCCAGAAGCAGCTCCCACAGCGGCAGGCTGCTGGTGGGGCTGGGCCAGGGGGGCTGACCGTCGGGATAATGAGTTGGAAAGCAGAGATGGACTGCTTCAGAACTGGGTCCAGGCGGGAATCGATCCCCTTCAGCTGCCTCCACACAGCTGGGACCCTGCACAGCTGGGGAGCATTCAGTTTCAGCTCCTTCCTAAAGATGGCTGTGTCTTGGAGCTCTGGGCGGCACTGGGGCTGGAGTGCAGGCTGACTTTAGCACCTCCCTGGCATTTGCCTAGTGACCCAGATTTGTGGCCAGCCACTGGGCTAACTGTTGCTTGGTTTGGCTGGAGCTAGAGTACCCAGTTTTAGCAAATAAAAATACAGGACAGCTAGTTTCATTTCAATTTCCGTTGACAGTGAATCGTTTTGTAGTACAAGAATGCACCTTGCAGTCCTCAGGACATACTTATCCTGCAACAGAATTTGTTGCTGATCTGAAATTTAAATGTCACTGGACGCTTTCCTTTGATCGGGCAACTCTTGCTGGAGCGCGGCCAGCCGCTGGGCATTGTATGAGAATCAACCTTGGAGGGGAGCGTAGGGTGGGAGGAGACCACTCCCACTAAAAGCACTTTGAATGAATATCAGGACAATGTCATGGGTTGTTTTGTTTGTCTTTACATAGAAAAGAGCATTCCGTGCCCCTCCAACAAAAACAGAACGGGCATTTCAGCTCTGCCTTGCTCTGTTGATGTGGCCCAGAACATGCCTGGGTTCTGAAAGGGACATTGACTGTTAGACAAGGGGTTCTTTCATTTTCTCACCAGTGTGTCTTCTAATGCTTGGTGTCCACTACCCTGTGTCCCATTTGGAATACACTGGGGGTGGGATCTGGGGGGACATTTGCCTCTCCAGAGAATAATGTTCTTCTGGGCTTTTCAGACACACCAATTACAAATGTCACTCAGCCGAGGGGCTAGGGAGCAGAGACCACCAAAAATGAAGACTAGCTCCACTTCCCAAGCCCCTCGGGAGCACCAGGCCCTTCATAGTCCACAGCCCTCAGAGCAACTCTGAGAGGTCATGGTATCACCATTTCACGGAGGGGGCAACCAAGGTCCAGGCAGGGCAAACGTCTGGCAGGAGGCTCACACAGCAAGCGAATGAGGAGACTGCAGCTCAGACAGCACTCTCGCTGAACCCAGGACCTCCGCTCTTCCCATGTACTGCTGCACGACAATGGTACGGGCCAGCTCGCTCAATCCCAGCTCTAGGCCTCAGTTTCCCCATCGGTCAAATGAGGGGATGGACGAGGTGACCCCTGAGATCTCTCCAGTGGCTCCCCTCCCCTGGAGAACACCAAGAAGATGAGTTTACTCACTGTGTGCGTGCAGATGTTCGTGGCAAGCAGACGCTGCTGAGGCTGCAAAAACACTGACCAATATTTATATTGCAAAGCTTGGCCAGCACCTCCTGGCTGCCTGGCCCCCAGAGCACAGCCTGGCGTCCATATACACACGGAATAGGAGAAGGGTTCCCGGCACTGTGCACGCTGCTGCCGGGCATCCTTGTTTGGCTGGGTAAGAATGGGGCAGTAAGATTAGATCCTTAACCAAAGTACATGTCATATACAGTAGTGTTTTGGTTCTCTAGTGCCACTGTAACAGGAAAAATACCACACGTATGGGGGTTTATTCTCTTACAGTTTGGGAGGCTAGAAGTCCGAATTCAAAGGGCCAGCTCTAGGGGCTGGGTGAAAGCCCCT
>NW_006922106.1:580735-610225 GCF_000298275.1 Orycteropus afer afer | reverse complement strand
AGTTGATTACCAGTCCCATCATGGGGAATAACTACCTCCAGCTGCCCAGCCACTCAAAACCAGGCCCAGCCAAGCTGACACTTAACCTTAACTACAAGTAGTTTTGAGCATTGGCACTGGTCTCCACACTCTGGGCTCCACACTCGCCCAGAATCATGAGTACAAAGGACAAAACAGGTCTGAAAAGCCACGCTCTGGCCTTCCCTCTGCAACCTGCTCCAAGCAAGCAAGATAGCCAAGACTCCCCATGGACACCACCAACCATCCACCCATCAGTCACTTGGCAGCAGTGTGGCTGGGCTGGCTCAGGCGAGGCTCCAGGGACCACAGGTGATGCTCTTTGTCCAATGGGGCAGCATAGTACCTCCAAGTCTTCATAAGTTCCTCCCCTCCCCCTTTCGAAAGCATGGCTGTCTCTTGCCCATTCCTGCTGAGCTCCGTCAGGAATCGCTTCTTCAGGAGTCCTCCCTGCCCCCACTCCCTCACCTGCACAGAGTTTGGTGCCCTCCTGTGGGTTCCCATGATGCTTTGTGCCTATTCCTCTCAGAGGGACTGTTTGACTGCCCGTTGGCATATCTGTCTCCCTCAATCAGCTGTGAAGATGCGGTCCAAGCTCTCTACATGACCCGCTTATTACTTTAAGTCTCAGCTTAAATGTCACTTCAGAGAGGCTTTTCTGACCTCCATGGCTAAAATGAACCCTCACTACATCCTGATTATTCTCTTTCACTGTCCATGTAGCACTGAGCATGGTCTCAATTAAGTGATAAAAACCCAAAACAAACAAACCCACTGCAATTGATTCCGACTCAAAGCAATCCCCACTGGGTTTCCGAGAAGGTAAATCTTTACAGAAGTAGATTGCCCCATCTTCCTTCCTCTCGGAGTGGCTGGTGGGTTTGAACCTCCAACATTCTGGTTAGCAGTCCAATGCCTTAGGCCACTGTACCACAAGAGCTCTTCAGTTAAGTGATAGGTATACATAATATTCAGGCAAAATTCACATAAAATGTAGTTAACCATTATAAAGTATACAATTCAATAACATGACATATGTTAACAATGCATTTTCATCACCCCAGAGGAGACCCCTATACTCATTAAGACTCCTCATTCCCAACAGCTCAAAGAGCAGGAATGCATGGGAGGGGAGGACACAGACAGGAGGAAACTATGGGGAGGAAGTAGGAAGAGAGCTGTTGCATTGTGGGAAACTGCAGTTAACGTCATGAGAGAGTGTATGCGAACTGCTGTATGGAAAATGAATGTTTCTGTAAACTTTCACCCAAATTACAATAAAAATCTTAAAAATAAATAAATAAGGACTCCCACTGGGCTGGTGCTACAAAAAAAAAAAAAAAAAGATTCCTCATTCTCCCCCTGGAAATCTGCAATCTATTCTCTGTCTTTATGGATTTGTCTATTTTGGACATTTCATGCCAATGGCATCATACAAGATGTAACCTTTTATGGCTGGCTTCTTTCACTCAGCATCATGTTTTCAAGGTTCATCTATGTTGTAGCATATATTGAGACTTCATTCCTTTTCATGGGTGAATAATACTCCATTGTGTGGATATGTTGTTAGATGCCTGGAGTCAATTCTGGACTCATAGAGACCCCATGAAACAGAGTAGAACTGCCCCATGGGATTATCTTGGCCCTGGTGACACAATGGTTAAGTACTCTTAGCCATTGCCTGCTAACCAAAAGGTCAATGGTTTGAACCCACCAGCTGCTCCATGGGAGAAAAGACCTGGTGAAACGCTCCTGTAAAGATTTCAATCTAGGAAATGCTATGGGACAGCTCTACTTTGTCCTATAGGGTCGTTATGAGTCAAGAGTCCACTCAATGGCAAACAATAACAATGACAATCTTTACAGATTCTATAATGTAGTTTATTTCCCCATTCATCCATCGAGGGACACTTGGATTGTCTCCACTTTTCGGCTAGTGTGAATAGTGCTGCAATCAACATGTATTTGCTAGGGTGTGTGCTTTTAATTCTCTTCGGTAGAGACTTAGGAGTGGAATTGCTGGCCATATGTTTATTCTCTGTTTAAATTTTTGAGCAACCACCAGACTGTTTTGCACGGTGGCTGCACCATGTTACGTTCCCACCAGCAATGGATGAGGGTTCTGACTTCTCCACATCCTCACCAGCACTCGATATTTTTCATTTTTCGGATAACAGCCATCCTAGTGAGTAACTCCTGGCTTTTGCTTTGCACATCTTCGAGCTGCCACCCGATCCTCCTGCCCCGCTTCCCAACCAGCCCTGCCTTGCTTTTGTCCACCCTCTCAGCTTGCAAGGCCCACATGCCCCACTTTTTTTTTAAAAAAAATAGCAATAAGGAAAGTAATTAACTCACATAGCAAGAAGTCCAATGTTAGGAAAGGCTCAACAACATCGCCGAGCACTGGGTTTTGCTGCCTCTCTTGGCTGCCGTCCATAGCATCACAAGAAGGCCGACTGCCCTGAGTTCTCAATATGGCTGCCAAGAGGGATTCTGGCTACATGAATCCCTGTTCACATCCACTGGGCAAGAGCATGGTAAAGATCTTGATGTGCCCACCTGGTTATCATGCTGACCTCTGAGGCAGTACTTATCACAGAAGGGAATGCCTGTGCCACGTGGCTCCTGAAGCTATGTTGTGTACCTACGGTTCACCTGGGGATCCCCTGCTCCGCACCCCCAGGCAGAAGCCATCGGTCCCTTGCCTGGGCTCCCCCAGCCCCTGGGTCTCCTCTACCACATCACTGCTGCCATTGTGTGCTCACTGCTTTTTCACTGGGGGGACAGGAGCTATCCTGGGCCCTGTGAGCCCCTAGGGACTGGTCCAGAGGAGTTCCTCTGTGACATTTGCCGAATGAAGGAGAGGAGAGTGAATGAATGGTTGGGTAAAATGTGGAAGCCAGGAGAAGGCCAGGGAGAAGGTGGGGTGAGGTGAGGGAGGCCTTTGCTACCAGCAGTTTCCGACGTGTAGTGGCCAGAGCAAGGCAGGGTGTGCCTGCATGTGAGCAGTAGCACCACACCAAGTACCCAGCTCTCTCTCCTTCCTTCTGGATGTCCTGAGCTGGTAGCCCGGGTTGGGACAAGGAGCCCTGGGCTGACCAGAGGCTGGCCTGGTGTGGCTCCTTTAAATGGCTGGCCAGCCCCTGGTCTGAGTCATCTTCCCTCCCTCCTGCTGGCCTTTTCTGGCCACAGCCTTCACCCCTCCCTCGCTGCCTGTCCTTGTCTCACCTTCTGGATTTGACACACACTGGTGCCCTCTGCCTGCTTATTCATAAGACGCAGGGTCTGGCCAACGGTGCCTGCTCCCAGAGTGCCTCCTCAGCGCCAGGCCCTGGGTGAATGGCTGCCCCAGGTCTGATCTCCTAACCCAGGGTGATATAGGGATAATCATCCCAATCCCCAGAGGGCACTGGCGTCGTGGGGTGCAGACCCAAGGGTGCTGCCAGATGGAATGGTGGTCCCCGGTCGTGCCGGAGGAGGCAGACTCTCTCTTGCGAAGCAGGCGAGGTGCAGTGCGGTGGTATGTACATTGCAAAAGCAGCAGACCCCTCGTTAAAGGGAAACCATAGGTGAGGTCCCCATATAAACATGGGCCCAAATGGAACGGCCCTGGTTGAGAGTTGGGGGCAGGAACCCTGCCTCCTCAACCCCCAGCCCCTGCTGAGTGGCCCTGAGGCCCAGTTTGGGTTTGAACCCCAACTCTGCCACTTACTGGCTTGGTGTCCTGAGCAAGTCTTCTGAGCTCTCTAAGACTCAGTCACCTTATCTATAACCTGGAGGGTGATGAGTGTACTCACCTAGAAAGGTTGCTGTGAGTATTGCATGAAATGCTCATGGGGTGAAGGGACCCATGCACAGGACGGATGTGGAATTTGCCTGGCACTGGGTAATTGCTCAGCGGATGCCCATGTGCTTCCCCCCCCCCCATCCCAAGGACCACTTTAAAACTGCAAACCAACTTTTCCTGTACCTCTTGCTACCATCTCCCATCCTTCCCTTTATCACCTGCATTCCCACCCCATCCATCTGTCCGTCTACCCATCCATTCAATTATTTGGCAAATATCTATTGGGTACTGTTGTGGGTAGAACTGTGTTCTGGAGACAATATGTTGAAGTCCTTACCCTGGTACCTATGAACATGACCTTATTTAGAAAAACTCTCTTTGTAGATGCAATCAAGTTAAAGTGAGATTATTGGGGTGGGTCCTTATCCAATAGGACTGGTGTTCTTATGATGACAGAGACAGAAATTGGTGTGGTGTAGTAACAAGCCAAGGATTGCTGGCAACCTCCAGAAGCTAGGAAAGGAAAGGAAGGATCCATCCCCAGAGCCTTCAGAGAGAGCATGGCCCTGCGTCCACCCCCTGGAGGGACGAAAGAACACACCAGGCATGTCGTGTGAGAGGTTGGCCCTTCCCTGCAGTTGGATAAAGGACATTCCTGGTGCCCAGTGGCCGAGCCCAGCACTTCTGCTCAACAATGTCTTCTCATGGTCAAGTTGGCTTCTTGGATCAGCCCTTGCTAGTGGGGGAAACTTGATTGAGTCACTTACATTGCCCAAGATCACACTGCCAGAAAGTGACCAAGCTGTGATTTGAACCCAGAGCCCTCACCCTCCCTAGTGTGCCTTGTGGCCTCTGCCCAACAGAGAAAATGTCAAATGGCAAAAAGGAAGCAAAGCACCACAGCTGTAAGATGTTGTTTGGGAAAATGATGGGCCGAGTGTTGCCCACTTATTCCGAGGACTGCAGCTTAGGCTTCTGAAGCTGGGCAATGTTCTTGGGGATGCCCCTGCCAGGTTCCCAGGCCCTGCTTCTCTCCTCGCCCATCCCCAGGGCAGCTTGTCCCTGGCACCTACGAGCCCCTCTTGTGGGGCTTGGAGCCAAGCCCAGGCCAGCTCAGCTGAGCTCTGTGCGTCAAGAGTTTGGGGAGAGGAAGCCTTTGTCAGACTCTGGGGAATCCTGTCCCCTTCACTTTCCCAGAGCTAAGAAGGGCCAGGCTTGCGACTCTCCAGTGGTCAGAAAACAGCTCCAAGCTTCGGTGGTTGCCAGGGGCATGGGGGTGGGAGAATGGGGAGGGACTGCTGCTTAATGGGGATGGGGTTTTATTTTGGGGTGACGAAAATGTTCTAGAACTAGATGGAGGTGCTGGTGGGCACAGCATGGTGAATGTCCAAAGTGCCACTGAATTGTTCACTTTAAAATGGGGAATTTTATGTTGTGTGAATTGTACCTCAACACAAAACAATAACAAAGTGCCACTGAATTGTCCACTTTGAAATGGTGAATTTTAAAGACATGAGATGATTCACGTATCCCTCATTGTTCTTTAATGTAGCATAGTATTCCATTGTGTGCATGGACCATAATTTGGTTATCCACTCATCCGTTGATGGGCATTTAGGTTGTCTCAATCTCTTTGCTATGGTGAATTGTGCTGCGATGAACATAGGTGTACATCCGTCAGTTTGTGCACTGCCTCTCACCTCTTTAGGATATATTCTTAGTAATGTAATTGCTGGGTCAAACGGTACTTCTATTTTCAGTCTTTTAAGGAATGCCATACCATTTGCCACAATGGTTGTACCATTTTACAATCCCACCAGCAGTGCACAAGAGTTCCAATCTCTCCACAACCTCACCAGGATTTTTTATTTTCTGTCCAAACACCAGGCTACAGATAAATACACAATCATCTGAGAGGAACAGATGGGGGTCAGTGAACAGGATTATACCCCAGACCAAGGATAGATTCAGCAGAGGCTAATCTTGCACAGATACCAGTGATACAAAATACCTGCAGTCCTTACAGAAACAACAGCAGACAGACACAGAGCAATCCCTCACAGTCAGCCAGACACTGTGGGAGAGAGATCCAATGGATCTCCCGTCTCAGGACCATAGCACTGGGGGACACCAGACTCAACTGGCACAACAAAATACATAAAAGCCTTGTTCCTCATCCTACATTGGTGAGTAGCGACTGGGGTCTTAAAGGCTTTGAAGTGGCCATCTGAGATTCAGTTAACGGTCTCCTAGCTTCGGAAGCATAGTAAGGAACGTGGTTATTGATGTTAAGAGTGAGATTGGGGCAATGATAATGATAATGATGATTTTTTAGGTCAAAGACAAAATCTCTCAGAATTCTAGGGTGAAATCATTCATTTTTAAAACATGTTGGCAATGAATTCAAATGAAAAAGCATAGCTTTGATACCACTTCACACTCACTAGCATGGCTATTATCAGAAAAACAGAAAACAGCCAGCGGTGACAAGGCTGTGGAGAAATCTGAAGCCACAGACATTGCTGGAGGGAACGTAAACTGGTGCAGCCACTACGGGAAACAGCAAGGTGGTCCCTTAAAAAGTTAAACAGAGAATGACCAGAAACTAACTGGAAAAAACCCAAACTCACTGCCATTGAGTCAATCCAACTTGTAGAGACCCCTCCTTGGGTTTCCGAGGAGCGGCTGGTGGCAGTTCCACTCCTAGGTATAGACCCGAAACTTTTAAAAATAGGGATGTGAACAGACGTGGGTATGCCAGTGTTCACCATAGCACTATACACAATAGCCCAAAGGTGCCTGGTTTCTCCAGTAGACTGCAGGCTTCTTGAGGGCAGGTAAAATAAAATGAAAAACAGATGAACAAACAAAAACACATAAAATACAGCTTCAGGTGTTCAGGGCCTTCAGCCCCATCGTGGCTTCATCCCACCAGAGCATCACGTGTCTCTTTGGTGGTTTGGAATATCACTCTGCCATATATACTTCATGGTGGCATAGTGGTTAAAACATTTGGCTGCTAACCAAAAGGTTGGAGGTTTGAACCCACCAGCTGCTCTGAGGGCAAAAGATGAGGCAGCCTCCTTCCGTGAAGATTGACAGCCTTGCAAACCCTATGGGGCAGTTCTACTCCATCCTGAAGGGGCATGGGAGTCAGAATTGACTCCACAGCAGTGGGTTTTCGGTATAACGAAGTTCTGATGCATGCCATGAAGTAGACGAACCTTGAACACATCATGCTGAGTGAAATAAAAGGTCGCAGAAGGGTACATTTTTTTTTTTCAAAATTTTTATTGTGATTTGGGTGAAAGTTTACAGAGCAAATTCATTTTCTATATAGCAATTCATACACGTTTTGCCTCATGTCATTGACTGCAATGCAAAAAGGTAAGTATTATATGAGCCCTCTCATGTGAAATAGCTACTAGGCAAATGTGGAGACGCAGAAGATGAGTGGTCACCAGGGGCTGGGGCATGCTCACCAATGGAGGCTTCTCAAGATCAAAATGGTTTGCCACAGACCCAAAATGGCAGGCAGAACTCGAGCCAGAAAAAACCATCCCAGTGAAGGAAGAGGTGCCTAAGGAAACCAGCAAGTTCCCACAGTGAGCATGCGCAAAGGGTGTGTGTGTGGGGGGGGGGCTGTCAGCAAGAGGCCGGCAAAGCCATGTCCAGAAGGCCAAAGCTGAGAAAGAGATGAGGGATATGGAAGATGCCAAGGACAGAGCTAGGAGCTTGCTGTCAGCCCTGCTTGGCACTAGGTGGCCCCAGAAGGAATGGACCTGTAACTTAAGGAGACAGATTTCATATGAGCAGCTTCAATTCCTAATCTGTGAGCACTTCTAAGAGACATTGGGCCCACTGACATCACCCGCAGGGGCGGGTCACCTGAAAAAGAGGGGTGAAAGTCCCTTAGGGACTTGTGTGTCCAGGCTCAGGCAGACCCTGGCCCACGAGTGACTTGAGGAGTACCTCAGTTTCTTAGGTCTGTCATAACAGAATACCACAAAGTGGGTGGCTTAGAAGTCCAGTTGCGTATTGTCACACGGTTCTGGAGGCTGGGTCCGAAGCAGAGGGTTGGCAGGGTTATGCTTTCTTTTCAGCTTCTGGTAGCCCCAGGCATTTCTCGGTGTCCTTTGCTGTGGATAGATCCGTCTGCGTCATTGTCACATGGCCTCCATATTCCCCCTGGGTGACTCTGTTTCCACATCTGTTCTCTCCTTTTACAAGACGTCATTCAGAAGGGATTAGGACAAGACATACCCTGTTCCAGTGTGACTGTGTTTAACTTCACCCACATCATCAAAGACAGACCCTCGTTGCAAACAAGGTCCCATTCACAGGTACAGAGATTAGGACTTCAACAGATCTCTTGGGGAGACCTAATTCAATCCATAACAAGGAGAAAGCACGAGGCAAAGAGGTTGGGGTGATTATCTGTGGATCCACAGTTAACATGAAGAAGGGTTTCCAAGCCAGAGGCTCTATTGACAGTCCCTGGGTCCATGCTATGCTTTGCTCCCTCCAGGCCCCTCCCCACTGAACCAGTGGCGTCCTCCAAGCCAGGCCAGGCCCCGAGATGGGAGCTTGGGTTCTGAATTCAACCGCCTTCCTGAGGAACCTGCCCACGTATTTGTCTCCTAGAGAGTCTATGAGGATTACTAGAGGTGAATACGGCTTCTTTTTCTTTTTTTTAAAATTTAAATCAGTGGGAAAGGATTGTTGATTTTATTCAACAGTTTGTTACATATTTTTTTTAACAGTTCTGTTGACATAGAATTCACACACATTAACACTCTGCCATGTCAAGTGCACAATTTAGTGTAGTCACAAAGGAGCTGCGGTGGCGCAGTGCCTAAGGCATTTGACCGTAACCAGAAGGTTGGTGGTTCAAACCCACCAGCTGCTCTGTGGAAGGAAGATGGGGCAATCTACTTCTGTGAAGATTTACTGCCTCAGAAACCCAATGGGAGTTGCTATGAATTGGAACTGACTCAATGGTAGTGAGTTTGGTTTGGTTTTATAGGGTCGCTATGGGCTGGAATTGACTCGATGGCAGTAGGTTTTTGGTTTTGATTTAGCACATTCCCAAATATGTGCAGCCACAGCACGGTTGATGATAGAACATTTTCATCACCTTGAAGAGAAAACCCGTAGCCTTCCCCTGTCGTCCCCCACCCCTGCCCTAAGCACCCACCAGTCTGCTGTCTGTCTCTGTGGACTCACCTATTCTGCACATCTCATGTTAACACAAATGGACAATATGCACCCCTTTGTTGCTGACTCATTTCACTCAGCGTCACGTTTGTGACCTCCGCCCACGTCATAATGTACGTAAGAACTTCATTTCTCCCTGTGCTTGCATACTATTCTAGTGCATGTGTGGGCCACATTTTGCTTAGTCATTCATCTATTGATGGACATTTGGATTGTTTCCACCTTTGGGTATTGTCACCAGTACAGCTATGAGTACTAGTGTACAAGTTTTTGTGTGGACATGTATTTTGTTTTCATCTCTTGGGAGTGGAATTGCTGGGCCATATGGTCACACCGTGGGTAATTGCTCAAGAACCTGACTGATTCTTTTACTCCTCATAACAGCCATATGAGGTATAAACCTGGTGCTGTCCAGTCAATTCCAACTCACTGCGCCCCTAGAGGACATAGTAGAACTGCCCATACAGTTGCCAAGGCTGTCAATCTTTACGAAAGCACACTGCCTCATCTTTCTTCCACAAAGCTGCTGGTGAGTTTGAACTGCTGACCTTTTGGTTAGCAGCCGAATGCCTTAACCACAGGATGACAGAGCTCCTGTATGAGGTATATAACACACACACACATTCACACACACACACACACACACACACAACCACTGCCGTAGAGTCGGATCCAACTCATAGCGACCCCTCCTTGGGTTTCTGAGGTAGTATCACTATGGAAGTAGATTGCCCAACCTTCCTTCCAAGGAGTGGCTGGTGGGTTTGAACCACCAGCTTTCTGGTTAGCAAATGCCTTAGGCACTATCTCCATTTCTCTGTGCAAGGTCTTAACGGTTAATAATATCGTCAGAACTATGATCCGAACCTGGGGGCTCTGGCTCCAGAGCTCAAGTACTTAACCACGGCTCTGTGCTGCTTCTTGGCCCACAGGCTGTGCCTAAATCCCATGAGGCCCTGGGGCAACTGTGCATCTACCTTTGGCCTGACTCCACACTTGCTGAGTCCTCCCACTGCTGCTTGTAGGCCAGGGTGGTCAGTGTGCCAAGTCTGTTCCCTTTGTCCCTAGAGGAGCTACTCAGAAGGAGGTAGGGCTCTGGGCAGGAGCACTCAGGGAAGACCAGGCTCTGCATGAAGCTTTGAGAAGGCCCCATGTTTCTTCGGCTGCGACTGACTGCAGGCCATGATGCGAAGTGTGGGGAGAATGATTTATCAAATACAAGGCAAAGTGGCCCAGAGAACAGGAGCCATGCTGCTGCCTGTCCCCAAGGCTCCCGGCCACATGCCTCACATTCTCAATGACCGACAGAGGTGTCAGTGGCCATGACAGGACTCCCGATCCTCTTGTGGGGAAATTTCCACCTGTGGCCATAAGGGGAAAAGGGCTGAAAGGAGAGGGAGGGAAATCCATGTCAGAAGGAAAGAAAGAGAGCGGGCCCAAGTCCATGGAGGTGGCCAAGGGCTGTTGCCAAGGCCAGGTACAATGGGCCAGGGTCAAAGCCTTCTGCAGCTGGGCTTTGCAAAGCCTTGTGCCAAAATCAACAGCCCCAAGGTCGTCCCAGCTCTGCGAAGGCCCGGTCTGAGCCCCTTTTAAAGTGGCCCAGGTAATTCTCGAACAGGTTAAATCTGATGGGGGGACAAAGCACTCCATGTCAACAATGCAGAATCCCCCTGCCCCTACCCCAGCAGGGAGCAGCTTCCAGTCCCCTCTTGCTTGATGGGCAGAGTGTGACTGCACGTGGCAATTATGTAAATTATGTAAATGTGGGTGTGCGCGCTCTTGCTGTGAGTTGTCCCTACTCCCCTCAGGCCCCATTTCAAGCAGGAAGCTGGGTCTGGTTTCTGCAGGCCCCCCTGTCCCGGGGGATGGTTGGAGGATTGGGCTAGTACATTGAAGCAATGATGCAGGGTGTTGGGCTGGGCAGGGCAGACAGGCAGGGCAGAGAGCTCGTGCTTTGGGGAGTCTCAGAGAGAGTGGCGCTCCTGCTGCATGCTTTCCTTTCTCTCTTTTTTTTTGGGGGGGGGGCAAAGCAGCATTTTCATGGTGGGATCCTTTAAACATATTTAGTTGGAACTGAAACTTGAAAGACAATTGGTATGGAACAGAAAAATATATACCTGATTGCAATTATGTTTTATCTAACAACAAAACATAAAATCATCAATTTCGATTTCCCCTAAAATAGTCTGTTTCAATAGACTATTTTTAGAGCCGTTTTAGGGTCACAGAAAAACCACTGGGAGGACTCGGAGGGAGGACTGGACTCCAAGAGTGGAGGGAAAGACTGCTGGGGACGGTCAGGCTGGGTTCTGGGGGAGCTGGTCTGCCCTGTTGCCCCCATACTGGCTCCAGTGCAGCTCCCCTCCCACTTCCCCCCCACAGTTACCTCTTCCCTGTGTCCTTCCCTCCCATGCACTCCCTTCCCCCCCAGCTGTCTCCCTCTCCAGCTGTGCTCTTATAGCACATGTGGAGAGGGAGTCCCACATAGATTCCTCTCCATCTGTGGGGACTTGTGGCTCCATCTGCAAGTGCCTGCCACCCGCTTACCATGGCCAGGCCACCTTGTGGGAGCACTTGACCTTGAGGCTGCAGGGTGGCAAAGACTTATGGTCCCCTCCAGCACGGGTCACAGCTGTGGCCCATGAAGGCTTCAGGCAGGCTTCGGAGGCCCCACTGACAGGGCTGGGTGAGGAGCTGGACTGGGCATGGGCTGCCTAGAGAGATGGGGGACAGAGCGTCCCTGAGGGGAAGCCGGGGCCTGCCCGGCCTTGGCACTGCTGTGGCCCCCTGAGGCCGAGGGACAGCACTGGGAGGTAGGCTGCAGCGAGGCACCTGGGGCATCCACAGAATGTACTGCTCGTGAGGCCAAGAGTGTGCCAGGGAGTGGTGG
This sequence comes from Orycteropus afer afer, assembly GCF_000298275.1. Taxonomy (NCBI): domain Eukaryota; kingdom Metazoa; phylum Chordata; class Mammalia; order Tubulidentata; family Orycteropodidae; genus Orycteropus; species Orycteropus afer. The sequence goes on along the minus strand of NW_006922106.1, from coordinate 598,313 downwards.
CTGCAGCTGAGGTACCCCTGTGGGCTACGCCTGCAATCCAGACCCAAGAGGGACTCAGTGCAGGTGGGCCGAGGGCTGGGCAGGCCTGCTTTGGTCCCTGTCCTGCCTCCTTTTAGCCACAGCCACTGAGGGTAGTGGTGGTGGGGTACTCTAGGAGCGTATTTGGGCTCTGCGAGAGGGAAGTGCCTTTCTCAGCCCCCTGGGACGAGCCTCCTGCCAGCCTGGAGAGCTGAGCATACCAGCTTCCTCAGCCAGTTAGAGACCAAGGTGATGTGGCCCATCCCAACTGTTGTTCCAGGTGTGCTCTTTTTTTTCAAATTTTTTTTCAAATTTTTATTGTGATTTGGGTGAAAGTTTACAGAGCAAATTCACTTTCTATACAGCAGCTCACATACACTTTCTCTCATGAGATTGACTGCAATTTCCCACAATGCAACAGCGCCCTCCCACTTCCTCCCCATAGTTACCTCTTTCCTGTGTCCTTCCCTCCCCTGCACTCCTGCCCCGTGAGGTGTCTCCTTGTCTCCCTGTCCAGCTGCGCTCTTGTATGAGAGCTCTTACATGAGGGAAGGGAGTTCCAACTAGATTCCTCTCTATCTTTGGGGACTTGTGGCTCCATCTGTAAGCCCCTGCCACCTGCCCACCATGGCCAAGCCACCTCATATAGGATCACTTGACCTTGAGGCTGTAGGGTGGGAAAGACTTATGGTCCCCTCCGGCATCAGGCTTGACCCCAAGCCAAGTACCCATGAAGCTCTGTAGAAGCCACCTTCTTGCCAAGAGTAGGTGAGGGAACAACCAGCAGCAAAACCATTTGCTGCAAATGCTGGAGAGGAGGGGGCTAGGACTGGGTGGCAAGGGACTCCATGGGGGTGGGGCGTCAGAGCGGAAGGTGTTGCAGGGTAAGTGGCACATCCCTACCACCTGCAGTCTTGGACTTAGAGACAAGCCGTGGGGACTTGGGCCCTCCCCTGCACCGGTTAGCCCCCACACCCAGGGTGCTCTGAGCTCCTCTAGTCCCATCACTCACAAAGAGCAGGGCTGGATTTAGCCTGGGGCTTTGGACCAGCGGCAGTGGGAAGGAGTGTGGCATGACCCTCCTCTCCCGTGGCTGCACACTGCAGGGCTGGCTCTGTTGCCTGGAGGCTTCCCCTAGCTCTTACTCACTTTCCTGTGCAGCAAACACGTCATCCCGCCATCAAAGTGGGGGAGTCTGGGTCAAACAGGCAGGTGTGGTCTGTCCAAGGGACAGAGGAGACTTTATCTTCTGGGCAAGGGTCTGTCTCTCCACTCTGCCTCTCTCCCAGCACACAACTGCCTTTGTGGCCCTGCATGTCAAACGAGGGGCTGGGGTCACAAGTGATGAGCTTTCTGCCGTGACGCTGAACGATCACAGCACGTGCGACAGCAAAATGCTCTGCCCCGTCCCCTCAGTGCGGTGTCTTTGGGGCGGACAGGACATGGAGTAGACTTTGTAAGAACCCAGGGCCGGCAGGCTCAGCAGCGCTGGCTGGTAGGTGCTGAGTGCACCTGGACAAATGAGACCATTGAGGCACTTTCTCTTGGCTATTTATTACAGAACGAATCAAAAACGCACTGGCTTGAAACAGACGCCAGATTTCCAACGTAAAGCTGAAACACAACATGGCAATTAAGATGTGCTCACACGAAGTCAAGACACTGAGCAAAGTTTTCAATAACGACATTAAGTATACATGACGATAATGCAGATAGAAACTATCAAAGACAAACCCCAAATCAACTATTAATGTTTACAGACTTTTCCCCCCCAAAACCACAGTCTTACAGCAAAACAAATACTGAAAGGCCTTAAACCAAGGACATTGCACCCCTGCCATCAAAGGCCCACACCCCAGATGTGCTGGCACAAGGATTTTCTTTCGTCTGAGGGATAAGAGGGAGGACACAATCATTCCTCGGGGGCGGGGGGCTGCTCGGACAGCCCTCAACTCGCAAGCTGGCTCTCCACGGGCTTGCTTCCCAAATGGAAAGCACTTTCCACACTCCTGGTGAGTGTCCTCTGGGGGCCTCAGAGTTGGCTTCTGCCAGAATAGGCTCGGGTAAAGAGCCAGGGGAGGCGGGAAGGTTTGCAAGAGATCAAGGATCACACGAGGTGACACACTTTGTAGCAAAATGCAAAGACATGGCCAAGTGGTTTGTGACTCTGTACACCACCTCTCCCCCATCTCCCACAGCAGAACCAGAACTGTCTCGGCCTCCCAGCTGGACAAAGTATCACTGGAGCTAACAAGGCAGTCTGCAGCTTTGTAACAATGCGTAATGAACACAAAAATGATGTGTAAGAAACACAAGGCTACTGAAACAAAGGCCGCGTGGTCACTTTATTTACAAAGTCACAAAACGAAGTATAAACACTTCTGTCATTAATGTTTAGCAAAACACTGTACAAAATTTCCCACTATGTACAGGTAGCCTGTAGGTAGAGAGAGGGGTGGGAGTGGGGTGCTGCCCTTCCAACTGTAAGTAGGAAACAACCATGGCTGGCCAGGGCCTCTCGTGGACTTGCTGTGGAGTCATATCATTGCTAGGGGGACGTCACTGTGGGGGCCTCCTGCTGAGACTTAAAGCTCCCCAGCCTTGGGGCTGGGCTGGCCGCCGTTCGGGGCCGTGGCATCCTGGGCAGCAGCGTTTTGCTCCAGGATGTCATCGATCAGCCTCAGGTTGCACACCCAGTCCTCGCCGGGGCTCACATGGGAGTCCCTCAGGAGGGCTTCAAGGAAATCCACCTCGCTGCAGTCAGGGGGCAAGGCGGGGTCGTCTGGTGGGGGCTGGGGTGCCGGCTCACCAAGTGGCTGCTCAGTGGGCAGACCTGCTCTGTTAGACGGACCTGGGCACTGGCTGGCGGCAATGGCAGAGGTGGCGGCAGTGGCAGCCACGGCGGCCACGTAGCTTGGCGGCTCAATGCCCTGCATGGGACTCATGGGACTGAAGCTGGCCAGGCCTTGCTGGAGGGGCTCGGTGGCACTCAGCACCGGCACAGGGCCCCGCACTGGGCTCTGCCTGAGGCTCTGGCTGCCCTGGCTGAAGTTGTGGTTGGCCAGGGCAATGCCCACCTTCTGGCTAGGCGGCCCCCCCACAGCCATCTGATTAGGGGGCACAACTGTCTGCTGTGGTGGGAACCCCATGACCAGAGGCACTCTCACGGGCACCTTGGCGAACATGGAGCTGCTATCAAAATGCTGCTGAATACTATTATCAACTTGGCCCAGAGCCGGGCCCCTAGAGACCGCCGCGGGCCCAGCTGCTGTTGCCGCCACCGCCACTGGCCACGGGACATTGGTGAACACACTGGGCATTGTTGGCACACTGGGACGTTGGAGCTGGGAGGGACCCAAGGGCTGGCTGCCCAGGGGGCTGGGACCGAAACCAGGCAGGAGCCCTCCCGAAGGAGGTGGCCAGGGACTCTGTGCTTGCTGGCTGGAGCTTGAGGGCAGGGGAAGCTGGAAGCCAGAGGTGAAGACTGCTGGCTGCTTGCCTGGATGTGGTGAGGACATGCCCACAGGGCCCTGGTTTAGGGGCCTTGTGGGAAGGACCGTTCCTGGACTCCGACTGCTGGGAAGGAGCCCAGTTCCGGCTGGTGCTGGGAGCTGGCTGGGCTGGGGGCTTGCTGTGGTCTGGCTGTGGTTGGAAGTGACTAGTTCTTGGACGGCTACAGAAAGAGAGAAGTGTGGTCAGTTCCAAAGGCACCCTCGACTCAGGTGGCGGCAGCGGGAGGGAGCTGGTGACTGTTACTCCCACCCTCACTGCCCTTGCTCCTCCGGAGACAGCGCTGCACCCAAACCCTTCCCAATGCTCCTCCTTGACTCCCGTCCCCATCAGGGCCCATCATGGTGGGCTGATGTGCCAGCTCAGCTGTCTGGCTTTCCAAGCAGAGCCCCGCAGGAATGGCACTCATGGTGATTCTAATACACACCCCTCTCCCACTGAGAATTATGACTTTAAGGGGCCTGCTAATGAAGCAGTTCTCATGGCACAGTGGTTAAGGCATTCGGCTGCTAACCAAATGGCCAGTGGTTTGAACCCACCAGCCACCCTGCAGGTGAAAGATCTACTTGGTCCTCTAGGGGCACTGTGAGTTGAAACTGGCTCCACGGCAGTGGGTTTGGTTTGAGCTTTGCTTCCATAAAGATTGACAGCCTTGGAAACCCTCTGGGGCAGTTTCTACTCTGTCCTCTAGGGGCGCTCTGAGTTGGAATCGATTCAATGGCAGAGGATTGGGTGGGCTGTTGTTAGTCAGCTCTGACTCATGGCAACCCCGTGAACAGTGGAACAAAGTGTCGCCCAGTCCTGAGCCAGCTTCACATTCATTGCATTGTTGTGGCCACTGTGTGTTTTGAGTGCCTTCAACCTAAGGGGCTCCCTTTCTAGCACTCTGTCAGACGGTGTTCTGTACTGATCCATCAGACTCTCAGTGGCTGAGTGTCAGAAGCAGATCACCAGCCCTTTCCTCCGAGTCTGGCTTAGCGCGGAAGCTCTGCTGAAAGCTGTCCCCCATGGGTGACTCTGCTGGTATTTGAAATACTGGTGGCATAGCCCCCAGCCTCACAGCAACACACAGGCCCCCACAGTACAGTCACCTGACAGACGGGTGGTAGCTCAGAGTCTTGGCTCTTTAATCAATCTCTTGAATGAAACCATGATTACTGAGTCATTAAGTCCTTCAACTGGGATCCAATTTCAGTGCTTAGGAAGAGACAAACTACTTTCAGTGAGTTCCAACACCATGCTACTTAACCAGAGGCCAAACTGATGGTCAGACATGCCCTCTCTCCCTCAGAGTGGTGAGAAAACCCAGTATTACCCACTTACTCTGCCAGGAAGTTTTACCTCGCCCCCGCATACACCTCCTTGGCTGCCTGTTCAGAAACACCAACCTTCACTGCTTACCTTGGAATTGCCTCATCTGCTGGGCTAGATGCGCGTTCTGTTGCTCAGGGGTCATTGCCATAGGATTTGGTCTCTGTTTCTTGGGCTAAACAGAAAATGAAAAGGCTGTGTTAGCTGACAGTCACCAAGCACTACTAGCCTTGGGATGGCTGCATGGGGACCCAGGACTTGGCTTTGGCGGAGCAAAAAGCAGGAGTGAACGCACCAACACACACTCGCATGCAGGCCCCACCCTCCCAAGCAAAATTCCACAGGTATAAATAAAAGTAGGCATCTGCACTTGGGTGCAAAAAACCAACGGCAACAGCACAGGATGGAGGAGGGGAGCTTCACAGCAAGAGTGCAGAGAAAAGACTGAGGCGTTTTGGATGTCCACTTGCTCAGGATGTGTACGCAGGAAGATGTGGTCACCAGGGCAACAAAGGTCACGTTAGGCTGCATTAACAGAAGCATAGGATGTAGAAGGAGGGAGGTGACAGTCCTGTGCTACTCTGCCTTGGCCACACCATGCCCACGGTGCTGATGGGAATCAGGGCATGCCACTGTCAGGCAGACCCAGACCAGCTGGCTGCATTTGCAGATGGTAAGCAACTGGGCTAGGGACCTGAGTCCAAAGTACCCAAGTGAGACCAGACCCAGGATGCTGGGTTGCTGAGCTGTCTTGGGGAAAGGGCCAAGATGTGTTCCTGGTGGGCCTGGCACCAGGAGTAGCCAAACCTTCATGTCAACTTCCCTTCATCCTGCTGACTTGCTGGAGCAGGGGCAATCGGACGATCTTCCTATGCGCAGTTTCAAAGCTGAGCCTGGGTGGCCCTGAGTCAGGGGAGGAGGGGGCCCAGAGAAGGGCATGATGGGAGAGAATCCAGTGAAGGCCACAAGGTCTGGGAGAAGGCTTCAGGGCCCAGCTGTGCCTTGGCTGGGGATGGACTCCCAATCCAGAGCATGCAGCCCCACACCATCTCTGCCTGCCTGTAGCCACCCTAAGCAGCCTGCTCCTGAGTGTGCCCTTCACCCAGGTAGCTCTGTCAGGCAGCATACTCCCATGCCAGCTATCTGGCTGCAGTCATCCCAGATGCCTGAAGACATGAAGACAAGACCCTCCAAAACGGGCCGCCAGGGCAGGGCTGCTTTCACACCAGCCAGGCTGGCATGGGAGGGGTGGGGCAGGGGGCGGGTGCTGGGATGGGAAGCAGGGGCCTGGCAGCCATCCCAGCCTCAGTTCCTGCCAAGGCAGAGAGGACAAACACACGGCACTGGGAGCACTGGGACAGCAGAGAGTTCACCAGACCCAGGGTTGCTTTTCCGTCCCGCCCATAGCCTGCTTCCTGTCTTCGTTTTGGCCCCTCTCCCTGGGGCTGCTGGGATGTGGGCGGTGCAGGGTGGGCTGCTTCCTGTGCTGGAGGACAGGGGGCTGCCGTCCTGAGAGCTCACTGGTACTGAGCACTTGGCATTAGTGATGTCCCTTCACCCTCTGAGGTGTTAACACTGGCATCCCAGTGTTACCCATGATGGCCACATGACTTGGCCAAGGCCACACCATCCAGCCACTTGTGGCTGCTGAGATGTTCAAGGTGGGCGGATCACCTCCCTGCGGGAGGCACAGAGGCAGCTCTTCCACGTTGACCCAGCCCTCTAATTCCATGCTTCCCCTTGACCCTCACACCAGCTCTAGGAGGGCAGAGTGAATGTCCCCAGCTTACTGATGGTGACAGCTGAGGTTCACAGAGGTTAAAAGACTTGCCCAGTCACATGGTTAGGCAGCCCAATGTACCCCACCTCCAGGTCCAGGGCTTCTGCTACCCCAGCGGCTACTTCTGGGGACCAGTTGCATGGGGCTTGCTAGCTCTACACTGTCCCTGACTCTGTCCCCCAAGCTGCTCCATTCACTTCAGCAAATGGCACAGTTATAAGGGGTGTGGTGGGGGGCTAGAGAGTGTGACCAAAGAGAAAGCTGAGGAAGGGCAGCAAAGTCCAACGGGAAGGATGTGGCGAGAAAAGATAACCCCACCCAAGGCCGGCTGGGCCAAGACTCCCAGGGTGGAGGGACCGGGCGGTGTTCATCTGAGGAGGAGTGCAATCCACAGCACACAGAACTGAAGGGACAGCCTGGTCAACAGCATCATGACAGAAACTCCCAAGTGCAAACACCATTGACCTCCAGCCCATGGCCCGATCTGCAGGGCCGCCAGGGTCCCGGGGTACTGCTACCATCCCGCCTGCCCCCTCCTGGCCTCTTCGCCCTGCCGGGCCATCCAGGCCCACGGCCGGGCCTCTGCTCCGACTGGTCCTGCTACCCCGGGCCTTCTCTGCAGCCCTCCCGAGGAGGCGGCTTCCTTTGTTTTGCAGCCGGAGCCTCCATCCTTTGTTCTGAATCAATGTGCTCCAAAGATAAGCCCCGAGAAAACAGTTGTTGCCTTTTGACACTGACAATTCGTATCGTTGGAGATTGGAGAAAACAGGAAATGACCAGTGTTTTCAGTGACCAGGAGGAAACGGTGGCTGAAAGTGGCTGCTTGGTGATGGGTCGCTGCCGCTTGGGCCCTCTCCTGAGGGACGGCTCGGGCAAGTGGGGCTTTCTATCCGCAGTTATGGGGTGGTCATCATGTGATTCATCTTTCTGGGGCTGTGACTGTCATGGCGCCCAATCTTGTGGTGTGGTGGTGCAGAGACTTGTGGTGGCCACTATTGTGGGCCTGGGGTTGGGGCCAGCACGGAGTCTCCTGGAGAACTAACTAAGGCCCCAGGTCCCCCCTCACCCGCTCCTACCCCCATTCACAGATGGGTCCCAGGAAGGTCCTGGAGCTGTCTTCCAGCCAGCTTCCCACTGAAAGCCAGGGAGCTGCAAAGCCCCCGTCTCAGTCACTACCTGCTCCTACTTCCTGCTTCTCCCTCGTGACCAGACGAGTGGCCTCATTCTTGATTCCATCATTTGGGCAAAGGGCCCCTCTAGTTGACGGGGCTGGGGCAGAAAGCTGCAGGTACTCAGCAGGCCTCCCAGCCAGACGCCCACCCAGGTTCCTGGATTCCTGCCATGACCCCCAGGAGGGGAGCATCTGACCTCAGGGGGAACTCAGATGAAGTAAGTGTGGCTGTTATTTGTTTACACTGCAAGAGAAAGCATGTTCTTTTGTAGTTTTTGCCAAAGACGGCCAACTTGGAAGAAGCCGTCCACCCTTCTGGTTTCTCCTATGAGACGACAGGAAGACGCGGATGCCACTGGTCTCCACACCATGGTGGGTGGGACCTTGGGGCCAGGGCTCTGGCGGGCAGGGCCCAGGACAGGGGAGGAGCTGGCTCCACAAGGAAGCTCAGCGCACTGCCGGAATTCCTCTTGGGGGCTGGCCTTCCCAGACCATATATTTTCTTTTCCCATTCAACAACTCTTTATAAGGCTCGGTGCTGGGCTCTGAGGGGGTGGCAAAGAGGACCCAGGCTGGTCCCTGCTGTCGAGGTGCTCACAGGCCCAGAGGCCTCCCCGTACCCCAATGCCTTTCAGATCATTGAGAGGGGACCACACAGCAAACAGGTGCTGTGCAGGGGACATCACCATCTTCAGGGAGGGCAACTGCCTGGCTTCCAAGGCAGCTGTTTTAGAGGAGACAAGATTCTTTTGGATGGGTCAGTGCTAAAATGGCTGGCAGAAGTTGCCTTGGTGGCTTTGGAGTCACACTGTCTACTGCCCAGGTGATGTAGGTACAGCCAAAGGGATTCCTACAGGTAGGGTGTGGGGTGCACACAGAGAACAGGGCCTCCCCTGTCATCCCACCGGAATATCGGTAGCCATTGGGTTCCTGAAGGCACTGATAGGAGGTGGTGTTGGGCGACCTTGGCTCCACAGCCTGAGGCCAGAACCAGGGCCAGTGAGGAGGAGTTGCAGAGGGACAGAGTTCAGCTCAATCCAAGAAAGCCCTTTCTAACAAGAACACTTGGCCAAAGATGAAAGGGACTGCCTGGGTAAGGGGTGAGCTCTCCATCACTAGAGGTATGCAAGCAGAAGGCCCTTGGCAGGAGTGCTATAGAGGAGCATCCTCTAAATGCATGGCAGGCAAGATGTAATGATTTCCTTGCCCCTCTTAAGCCTCAGAGCTGGTGACTCAGTTTCTCCAGCATGTCTCCAGGGCAGACTGGACAATGGTTGAGTAATGGATGTGCTGTCAGGCCACTTCTCCTTCCTGGAGACCAGGCGAGGCTCATCGAGCACCTGGCCTCAGTATTGCATTTTTTGCTCAGTGACCTCTCCTGCTCATCGATTCTGAACCTACCAGCCCAAGTTCAGGATGGGACAATGGGGCTGACTCGGCAGTCCAGTCAGTCCATTACCAAGTCAGGCGACAAACACTGGGCCTGCTGTGGGCCAGGCACTGTCCCAGGCACAGGGTATCACTCTACTCTCGCAACTGAGGGGAAGACACTGCCCGTCATTAAAGATGTTCATTTCAGACAGTGATGCGTGCTCTCGAGAAAACAGAACCTCTGCGGGGCTCAAGCTGGGGAGACACGGCACACACCTTAAGTCGGGCATGGGTCCCTGAGGGCGAGCGGGCAGCTGCCACATCATTCTCTCAATTGGGTAAGACCTGTGGCTGTGCCGGTCTGCCGGCTTCCGGGCCCTGGCACAGGAGCTCAGGGATGAGGCTGCCTTTGGAGCTGAGCTTCTTGGGAGCTGCCACTGGAGGCCTCACCAAATAAAGTGCCATCCGAACAACGGGCTCAAGGGCGCGTGCTGGAGGGCACTGTGTTTCTGTTTGGGGAGAGGAGACACTATTGGAAATGGGTAGTAGGCATGGTGGGTCAATGATGAACACGATCAGGGTCTCTGAATTGTACCCTTAATGTGGTTAAAGTGGCAGGTGTTTTGTTGTGTATATTTTGCCACAACGGAAGAGGAACAAAAACCCACCAGCAGCACAACAGCTGAAACAAATGGCTGAGGTCTGTTGGTCATCTTTTTTGCCCTCCACATTGTCTTTCCACTTGACCTACAACTCTGACTCCTCCTCGGGGCTGGCTGCTTCCAGCAGGGCTTGGTTGAAATGCCGGGAATGGTCCCTGGGCAGAGGAAACCCAGGTCCTTCCAGTTGGCCGCTCTTCTTCGCCTGTGGTCTGCAGCCTCTGTCCCACACTGAGTGTGCCCTTCCCGCGTCATAGGTTGGGCTAGCGAGGTGCAGCAAGGCTGCCAGGGACTCTTCTGACCAGTGCTCCCAGGAGGGCCCAACTTCCACAGGTTCCAGAGCAGTTTTGGGTTGCGGGGCACAAGGTGACTCGGGAAGCATGCGAATCAGCTGGCTGGCACGCCCGTGCTTGTGGCTTCCCAGGGCTGACCAGGGTGCAGACGGCAGCATCTGGGGCGGGTGACTTCCTGGGCCGTTTTGGCTCCGTTTCTCAGGAGGCTTTGTGCTGGGCCAGATCTCTGGCTGCAGCTGAGGCCTGAGGGTGCTCGCGGAGCACCCAGAGAAGGGGGACAAGAGCAAGCGATAAGCCCACAGCTCTCAAACGGAAGCCCAGCCCGGATCATAGGATAGGTGCAGCACCCAGCCGAAAGTCCGGTACAGGCCCGAATCCCGGGAGGCCCTTGCAGTGTGTTGGCATCTACCAATCACTATTGCCTAGAAAATGTTCACTTTGCCAGGTGTCTGGGCACGCAGGGGCTGACGTCTGTGCATGCTGACTTTCGTGCGGCACAAGGCTACATCCAACATCCAAGCACAACTGCCATCAGGCTCTCACAAGCGCTCAGGTGGCCCTTCTAGGCTCTGGACGCTCCAGGGTGACCCAAACGCCTGGCCAGCCTGGACAGGCTTGGTGTGGGCTCCTGCTCCCTCTCATGCTGCTGGGCCTCCAGGGAGACCACCCAACTTCCCACTTCTGTGGAGCGTGAGTCCTGGCTGAGGTCAGAGAGCACCCCAGAGGCAGGGGCCACTAGGTGTGGAGAAGGTGGGTGTAGGAGGGGGTTGGAGGTGCAGCACAACCGAGCCCCCGAGGGCTCACTGTCTGAGCGCAGGGACAGGCAGGCAGTGAGGAAGTGGGATTCTGGAAGCCACACCGTAGAGGGAACAGTGCTCAGTTGCACTGGGGCCACCCTCACTCCTTTCCCTGACACCTGCCTTGGGTGGTCCCTTTGAGGTAGAAGGCCCGGGAGAAAGCGCTAGAACTCCCTCAGGGGCGCACCAAGCTTTACAGGCTGCCAAGGGCCTTCCTTTGGAGCTGTCACCTCCTGTCTTCCTCCCAACACCCTTGTGAGGCGGGTGGCAGGCTGAGCAGGGGACTGCCCCTGGTTGGCGGATGAGGAAAGCGAGGCACAGAGGGGGAGTGACTTACCTGCGGCGTCGCAGCTAGGCAGCAGTGGCGCAGGCACCTGCCTCCAGGCCTTCGGATCCCAGCCGCCCCAGGGCGCTGCCTCTGAGGCGCTGTGCGAGGAGGTGACTCGGGCCAGCTCATGAGCAAAGGAGCTGCCGGGCAGGAAGGGCTCGCTCCCCAGCGCCTGGCAGGCTGGGGGCTGCCGCCCGAGGCTGACCTGGGGGGGCCTGGCTTCCCCAAGCTCGCAGGCTTTGTCTATATGAGGCTACAACAACCGATTGAACAATCCGTCAGCGGCCTGGCCAGGAGATGGTTGTGCCTGATCTTGTCAACCACCTGTCTGCCTAGCTCAGTCCTGGGGCTGTGGTGTTTATTCATCCAAACTGGAAGGCGTGGTCTTAGCTTTCCTTGGGTCACGGGCTCTTCTGACATTCAGCATAAAGCTATGGTCTGTCCCCACAGACAGATATCCTGACGGTGGCCTCTCACCCTCCCCAGCCCATCAACATTTTGCAGACAAATGCTGGGGGGTTCTGGCCCACTGGACTCCACCTGTGGATCTCATGTTAAGAACCCCCTGCCTCAAGCCATGACCATCTTGTTGAAAAGAGGAATCAGGCTGGTTCATCTTCAATGACTGACCAGTGGCCACCCCTCTCCTACCCGGCCCACAGCAGCGCACACCAACTCTACACGTGTGTGTGTGTACACGTGCTGGCAAGTCTGCGAGACCAAATGGCAAGTGCAAGACCAAAACAAGCAAGGATAACTCCCTTCACAGCCAAGTGCACCTGAACTGCAGGGTCCCTGGCCCTCAGCCTGCCTGGGCCCCATGGCTTCAGGACTCAAATGTGGGTGGCACTTCGCCTTCCCATCCTGCTTCAGATGACAGGGATTTCACCAGAATGGAACAGATGACACAGTGTTTCAGTCAAAGGCAACTAAGAGAACCTCACCCTTGATTTTCACGTCAGGGTACGCTTCAGAACCCAAATGAGTCGCTGACATAGCCCTGCCAAGAGGCTGGGGGACACCTGCCTACACGAGCAGAAGTCTTTTCTCTATGGGGCACCTTCACTCTCAGGCTGGTGTCAGGATCCCTGAGCTGCAAATGAGCATCTGTGTCTACCACCAAACAGCCCTGACAAGAGGAAACTATCCCCCTTGAAAATGAACACGTGTTCAGCACAAAGCTAAACAGTCCGAGGCAGCGTAATTCACGGCAATAAACTCTCACTAAGCACTTATCGTGGGCAAGTGTCAGCAGTGGTGATCTTTGAGTAGATGTTTGGATGCATCTTTTGAAATGAGACAATGAACCATCATGGCTGAATTGATGGAGCATTTGCTCCAGGCCCTAACCCAAGTGCTTTCAGTGTTCTGTCCTGTCCAGTTTTTATCAACAGTTGTAGACATCCTACAGATGAGGAAATGGAGGCCCAGCAACTTTAAGTAATTTGCCCAAAGTCACACAGCTCATTAGCAGCAGAGGAGGATACAAACTCAGCCTTTCCTGGCTCCAAAATAGTTTGCTGTGAGGTATGTGTGCGTATACGTTCGTTAACCTGCTATATTGAAAACGACTTTGGAAATGCAGACACTGTTCAAATGTGCTACTGCAAAAGGAACAAGTAAGATTTTAAATGGGGGACAGACCACATTTTAAGAGCAAATTATAAATGTGTAAGATTTATGAATACAGGAATATGAAGACAATCTAACTTAAAGATGATACCCCTCAAGAAAACCCAAAGAGAAACAAAAGACCAAGCCAAAAAGTGTCACAAACTGTGCTGACCATGTGAACTCAACGTACTGGTGCAATAGATTTCCTTGCCACACTACCGGCACATTCCCCCAGGTCTTTGGTTACTATAGAGCTGAGCTCCTTGGCCATCTGCAGCTTCCTTTCCTCAAGCTCCCACTTGTTTTGGGGGCAAAGCCACCTGGGACATGAGCAGAAATGTCACTTTCAACTGCTGAAATTCTTTCTGCCTGTATTCCTAGTTCCTTGATAGTTTTCAATAACATTTTGGGCCACATTGGAGTTTAAGGATCTCAATACACAAATATTCATAGATTTCTGCTTACTTGTCCACTCCATGATAAAACATTCTAGAAGCAATGAGTGGGTTTTATGTGTAGAGAAGCATAGCTTTTGAATTGTTTGCTCAAGAATCCTTGGTAGCATCATGTGACTTGTAGGATGTTCATGAAGGGGTCAAGAAACAGGATCCCTGGCAGCATAAGCACAGGCTTGCAGGGTCTCAATGGTCCTGGAGGCAGAGAAAATATGCAGATGGCACCTGGAAGATGCCCCAACAGCAAGGGCAGTTCTACAAGAGCAGCGATTGGGAGTGGCCAGGAAGCACTGATTCCAGTAGCACAGAATGGCAGCAGGTACTTCTCAGATCAGTGACACCCCCAGTTGAAAGAGGAAATAAATAAAATAGATGGGATTCCACATTGACTCTGTTGACTAAGAGCTTTGCAGCTGATGCCTATGTATTCTCTCCACTTTATTTAATTAGGCACAGAAACTGCTAATCACACACCCTTTAAGGGAGAGACCCAGCCCTAAAGAACAAGTTATTTGGGATATTTCCACTTCCAGAATTTTCCAAATATAAGGTAAGTCCAGTCCTCTCTTTGGGATCACTAGAAATCGCAGAAAAGCCAGTAGATCAATCACCGGCGGGCATGGTCACTAGCTCTTGGGACTGGCTGGCTCTCCATTATTCTGAATTTTATAGAATTAAACCATGAGGTGGGTAGTCTAACAATGGGTGCCTAGTGCCCAATTTTGCAGTGCTCACATCCACTCATTCCCTGACCCTGGGCTTCCTATGACTGCTAGGGAGCTTGCTGGAATCATGTTGCCCAGGCCCCTTGTTTCTGAAAACCCCTGATTGAGGTTGAGGCAGCTCAACCCTGCCTAGAGAAGCGAATGCACCCTGTTAAGTACTGCCCTTAGTGTTCTCTGTCTCATAGCCTCCCAGCCTCCTTGCAGCCAATCTCCATGGCGTCAGTGTGGCATGAGTTCCCAGGCACTGGGGAGATTAGAATCCGGTGAACACTGTGCTGGTCTCTTTTTGGTATAAACAGCAGTATTAAACCGAGCCTCTAACTCATGTTGAAGCACATGGACTCATCATCCCTTTTCAATGTGGCTGGGTTTCTAAAACCCACCAGTAGAATAGAGAGTGATCCTAATCACACAATGAAACCGACATCACTTATTGAGCACATAGTGTGCACATATGCCCTTAAGATTAGCCTAGTTTACAAGAGGAAGACCTAAGGGTGGTCTTATCCAGGTGCACAGCCAGCAGCAGCAAGCAGGGGGAGAGAACCAGACGTGCTGCCAGAGGATGCACCTTCGACCACTACGGCATGACTAGCCGCTCCGCCCACTCTGCACATGGGCTCCTTCTCTGCGCTTGGAGAGGAGCAGCCAGGTGCTCCGCCCCCACTCCCATGGAGGGAAGCAGCCTTGTTGACTGCTCTATCACCAAATGTGGCTTGGGTGGGCTCTGGAGCAAGGGCCTGACACTATGGCTGAGCCCCTGACTCACTCGGTTGCATTGCCAGAAGTAGATAATTGCTCTTACTTCATGAATTACTGACTGGATTAGAACTTGGTCTGATGTTCTCCACTGTGGCAATGCAGGAGGAGGTACACATACATTCACAAGGCTATGGTTGTATACTGCAACTCCACTGGCTTCTGGGAGCTTGCAGGTTTCTCAACTTAACCATCTCGGGAGTTTAGGCAATGACTCTGAATGCCTCCTATTCTTTCTCTGGTTCTCCCTAACTATGTAAGAGAGGTGAACAAAGAAAGCCCAAGAGAGGGACCGTGAGGCTTGGTAACTGTACAGTGACCCTCAGAGGCCAGGTCCCCCATGCTGGGCTGACTTCCAACCCCAGGTGTTGAAGTCACTAGCGAGATGAATGGGCCAGGCACGGAACATTAGCCAGTAGACCAAAAAGTAAAAGGCAGGGCCGTGCATGAACCTGGATCTTTGGGCAAACTGGCAAATGTGTCCACACATCAGAGGTGACAGGAGAGGAGACACACCGGGCAAACAGGAACACGTCATGCAAGTCAAGACCTCTCAGGCTCTTGCATTCCCTTTCCTGCTTGGCCAAGTGCAAATGGGACTTTAACATATGACAGCCACACGAGACAAGCTACGCAACGCCACTTCTGAGCTGTCTTAAGTAGAATCCTAGAAGCTCTGTAAGTAGCGCCATCCAACAGAACTTTCTGTGATGATGAATCATCATAGTAGAAGGAATAGAATGTTCTCCTCTAGCTGCACTGTCCAATATGGTAGTCACCGGGCCCCATGTGGTTTCAGCACTTGAAATGTGGTCAATATGAATGAGGAACTAAAGAGTTAAGTTCATTTCAATTAATTTAAATGCAAATAGCCACACGTGGCTGCTGGCTACTGGACTGGAGAGCACAGCTCCAGAAACATGGTGCTAAGGATGTGGGCTCCGGAAAAAGATGGTCTGGGCTTGACTCACGGATTTGTCACTTCCTAGTTATGCCAGTTGGGGGAAGTTATATAAATAAGCTTTCTGTGCCTTAGAGAGTGGCAGGGGTGTGATGGAATTAACAAGGGCCTGGCATGTTGCATGCACTCTTGCCAGGTTGGTCAGTAAAACGTTGTTCTTGGTTGAGGTCGCGTTGGCCCCAATTTGTGTCGACCTTATAGAGCGAAATGCTGCCTGGTCCTGCACCATCTCAGGATCACCAGTATATTTAAGTCCATTGTTGTGGCTATGTGTAAAATAGGCTAGACCAAGAACAATGGGAAATGATTATACTGCTGATGAAAATCTTAATAACATCAGAAGCAATTATTAAGAACTTACTCAGTGGAAGGCAGCAGGCTAAGCCCTTTCCAAGGGGTATTTCAACTAATTAGTTCTCAGAACCATCCTATGTGGTAGTACTATTATGATCCCCACTGTGCAGATGAAGAAACCGAGGCACAAAGAGATAATTCATCAGTAACCACCAGAGCCTAGACTAGACCCCAAGTATTGTCTGACTTCAAAGCCTAAGATCTGAGTTTGGTTGTATCAAGTCACTCAACTGAAATGGATGTTGCAACGAGCCGACCAGCTGCAGCAAGATTCCAGAGGGCTGCCAGGGACCACAGCTGTGCAATGGTGGGGGTGCCTCCGGTGCCACCCAGGTGGCCTTTTCTTCCTACAATAGCTGTATTCTGACATGAGGAGCACTCCAAGTTGGTGGATTTCTGTTAGGATCACATAGTATGAAGCAGGGATGAGGCTCACTAAAGAAATTCTGCAAAACATCAAGAAGCCCTGGTGGTGCAAGGATTGAGTGCTTGGCTGCGAACTTAAAAGGTTGGTGGTTCGAGTCCACCCCAAGGTTCTGTGGGAGAAAGGCCTGGCAATCTGTTCTTATAAAGATGACAGCCTAGAAAGCTGTATGTGCCCTGTCACATGGGGTTGCTAGGAGTGAAAAATCAGCTCACCGGCAGCAGCAACAAAGCAGCGATCCTGCCCATTTGATGACTCTGTTTCGTGAATTTGCATTTTGTAAAAGTCAGTTTTCTTAGAGCAGGGTATGCCCTATGCAAGATCTGGAAGAGTCTGAACTTCTCTGGGTTTTTCCTCTACAAATGTACACAACTTAGCGTTAACATTTCAAAGTTTAAATGTCCAGGGCTCCAGAATCAAGTTCACCTAGCTGTTATGTAGAGTTTGAATTTAATCACAGGATTAAGTTCAACTGGTAAATCGCTACTTTGCCTAGAGGGGGAGGAAATGACCTACTAGCACAAAAAATACAAGAAGCTGGACTATATGAAGAAGAATGTGGCATCATGATTGAAGGGAGGCTCATTAACAATCTGAGATATGCAGACAACACAAGTTTGCCTGCTGAAAATGAGGATGACTTGGAGCACTTACAGATGAAGATCAAAGACTACAATCTTCAGTATGGATCATATACACCTCAACATAAAGAAAACAAAAATCCTCACAACCGGACCAATAAGCAATATCACGATAGATGGAGCAAAGATTGAAGTTGTCAAAGACTTCATGTTTCTTGGTTCCACAATCAATGCCAATGGAAGCAGCAGTCAAGACATCAAAAGACATATTGCATTGGGCAAATCTGTTGCAAAAAACCTCTTTCAAGTGCTGAATAGCAAAGGTATCTCCTTGAAGACTAAGGTGTGCCTGACACAAGCCATGGTATTTTCAGTCCCCTCATATGCATGTGAGAGCTGGACAATGAATAAGGAAGACCAAAGAAAAGTCAATGCTTTTGAGTTGCGGTGTTGGCGAAGGATCCTGC
>NW_006922106.1:576891-580240 GCF_000298275.1 Orycteropus afer afer | reverse complement strand
CAAAGGCTGTGGCCTGCTCCCGTGGATCTGCCACTGAACCAGGCTGATGCCCAGGGTGGGCAGTGTGCTTTCTTACCGAAAACCCACCAGGCTGCTAGGCATTTTCGTGCTATGGTAATGCTGTCAGTACAGGGAGAGTGTGGTCTGTTGGGCTGGGTGGGCCACCAGGAATGACTCAGGAAGCAAAGTGGGCGAGGGCATCGCTCCTGGGAGCCTCAGGAGCTGGGGCAGAGGGGAAGTGCCTCCAGGCTCTCTGGAGTCCAGAGTCTCAGCAGCCTGGAGAGTTGTTCTGACAGCTTCCAGAAAGTTCCTGTGGTGTCATGATGATGAGAACAGCTACCACATACTGAGCATTTAATCCCCATGGCAACCCGGAAAGATGGGTACCATTATTAAACCCGTTACAGGTGAGCAAAATAAGGTTCAGAGAAGTCCAGCAACTTGGCCAAAGTCACACCTAATAAGTGGCCGGCCTGGGAGCTGACCCCGGACCAGACTTATTCCAAATCCCGGCCTCCTCATCACAAATATGAAAGATACCTGAAGGCCAAGCAATGTTCACAGCACAACCCTCATCCTTGTCGCGCCCCCACCTCGCCCCACCGAGTTCCCAAGGAGCCATCCAACGCACTGTCACATTCAGGCAACCGAGGAAGGGAGTGGCAGGATTTCCTGCGGAAGCTTCCGGATTTAGATAGCCAATTTAATACACGCACCTAAATTCACTGTCTCCCAAAGCCCCGTTAAAACCACAGTCAGTTGGAATGTCTTGTTTGGTTTTTAAAGGCACAGTCCCACCAGGATCGAGAGACCAGGAAAGGAGAGAGCAGCGCCCTAACTGCTGAAGCTGAAAAGTAGGCGGGCCCAGGTACCAGACAGAACAGACCCAAAGACGCTGAGTGCTGAGAAGGCAGAGGGAACGCGGGAAGCAGCATGTTCTCTGTGGCAGAATCTTGCACAGGCTCAGCAACAGGGAGCGCAGGAGGGGTTAACGTGGTGGGGGTTGGGCTGGAGGCAGGGCTGCCCCCAGCAGGCCCAGTGCAGCTGCCTGTGCCTCCCAGCAGCCCCATGCGTGTCACCGAACTGCGCTTCACAGGGTTGGCAAGGGCTGGTTTTTCAGAAGTAGATTGCCGGGCCTTTCTTCTCAGGTGCCTCTGGGTGAATTAACCTCCAACCTCTCAGTTAGCGGCTGAGCACATCTACCCACCCAGGGACTCCCTTCCCGACTCCGTGGCCCAGGGCAACCGCCTGTCCCCACTCCCACTGAGGGCTACGGGCTTCTCTGGCTGGACCATCTGCCAGTGAATGTCCCGCTCTGCTCTCTAGGTCCTGAGAGCTAGAGGGACTGGACGCAGACCACAGTGGGCTTGAGAGCAGAAGACAGAGAGTAGCCCAATCCCTCTGGCCACAGTTTGTCTGCTTGTCCAGGCACACATCACAGTTCTGCCGGGTGTCCTGTCCTGACTAGGGTGAGCTCTGGGTATTCTAAGGCCCGCTGTAACTTGGCCACTGACTTCCCTGAGAGGGAAGTTGGGGTCAGATGACGATTAGGGGCTGCTCAGCTCTTCTTCCAAGAGGATGCATCTAATAGTGGCAACATGGCTCTTCCTTATGCACCAGTCTCATGCTCGCCACACAGCTTTTCAAAATGAAGTCATTGTTTAAGAGTCCATCAATAAATGATGAACCTACATAGGAAAGCAAGAAAAGACTGTCCCAAAGTCATGGTAACGGTGCCCTCTCAAGAAGGGAGGGACTGTGATGGGTGGGGCACAGGGTTAGGGTTACGGCTCAGGTGTGGTCAACGTTCTATTTCTCAGCCTGATCGTATGATAAATATGGACGACCATAGCCCACATGAGCGTTCACTTTATACTTATTCCTTAAACCGTAAGGAATCTAGGCCTGGCCCACTTCCCTGTATACGTGGTACATTTCACCATAAAGGAAAAGCTAGATGCATGGCAGCGCATAGCATAGTATAGAAAGAAACCTAATAAAACCCCGTATCCCTAACCAAATCAAACGCACTGCCGTCGAGTTGGATCCAACTCATAGCGACCCCTCCTTGGGTTTCCGAGGCGATACCTCTACAGAAATAGATTGCCCAGTCTTCCTTCTGAGGAGTGGCTGGTGGGTTTGAACCATCAGCCTTCTGGTTAACAGTAAAATGCCTTAGGCACTAGGCCACCAGAGCCCCTTAGCCGGTAGGTTTTTGTTTTCCGTACACTTTTCTGCATTGCCCACATTCGCTACAAACAGCACATACCACTCTTGTAATAAAATCAGAAAAAGCCAAGGTCTCCATCTGGAATGGAAACTAACAAGGATGTACAGACGCTAGATGAGACTGTGGACATCTACCAAGAAAACAACCCGCCTCAGGAGTCTGGGACGGTGTCCCAATTGACAAGGATGAGCTCACAGCTCATGAAGGAGTCTGGAATGTGTCCCCAGAGTGGGCTTTCAGAAGTCATCGTAGTGGTTCTCTCTGGGGGGAAGGGAGGAGAACACAGGAGTTTTCTGAGATATTTTTAATGTTCTGTTTCATAAGTAGGTTGGTGAGTAGGTGGGCTTTGGCTTTATTGTTAAATGTTTTTATGTACTATGCATTATGTATGGCATGGGTTTTAAAAAATGATTTCCTTTAGAAACACCAGGAATCATGTAAGTGGAAAATATGGTGCTATATCAAAGGCATGGGCCAAGCTTATATAAAACTATCAGAATTTAGAGGTTAAAAGAGTTACCTTGAGCACAGGACATTTTTAGGGCAATGAAACTATTCTGCATGGTAGTATGATGGTTGTTGTTGTTGTTGTTGTTATGTGCCGTCCAGTTGGACCTGACTCATAGTGACCCCTCCTTGGGTTTCCGAGGCAGTATCACTAAGGAAGTAGATTGCCCCATCTTCCTTCCGAGGTATGATAGTAGACACATGATATTATGCATCTGTCAAAACCCATAGAACTGTACAACCCAAAGAGTGAAACCTCACGTAGACTATGGACTTTAGGGAATAATCATGTATCAATATCAGTTCATCTATTGTAACAAATTTATCACAGGAATGTAAGATGTTAATAACAGGAAAAGATATGCCGGGGGAGGGGCACACAGGAACTCCATGTACTTTCTGTATACCTAAAATTTCTCTAAAAAATAAAATCTCTTTTAAACAGTAAGGAGCCCTCATGGAAAAAATTAGTCCAAGGGACTGGTACACCATGCAATCCTCAGCCTGTATGACTACGAGACCAGAAGAACTAGATGATGTCCAGCTACCACTGTCAACCACTCGGAGGTGGATCTATGTAGGAGATCCTGGATAGAGTGGGAGAACAATGTG
>NW_006922106.1:566394-576556 GCF_000298275.1 Orycteropus afer afer | reverse complement strand
GAGGGGAGCTGTTGCACTGTGGGAAATTGTAGTCAATGCCATGAGACAAAGTGTATGTGAGCTGCTACTGTATGGAAAATCAGAAGGAAGACTGGGCAATCTACTTCCATAGAGATGCTGCCTCGGAAACCCAAGGAGGGATCGCTATAAGTCAAATTGACTTGACAGCCATGAGCTGGCTGGTATGGAAAATGAATTTCCTCTGTAAACTTTCACCAAGATCACAATTAAAAACAAAAAAGTAAGGAGCCCTGGTAGCACAGTGATTAAGGGGTTGGCTGCTAACTGAAAAGTTAGTGGTTCAAACCCTACCAGGTGCTCTGTGAGATAAAGACCTGGTATGGGGCGGTTCTCCTGTGTCCTGTAGGATTGCTGTAGGTTGGAATCAAGTCAATGGTACACAACAACATTTTTAAAAACGGTCTTGGGATGTTGGTATTATTTACTTTTCTATTGCAAATCACAGTTTTTTTCTGGAGATGCTCAGGTCAGGCAGATGAGGGTGGTGCTGTCAAGGCTTCAGGATCTAGCTCAATCTGCTCTCTTAATGGGATTTGGGGTTGCCTGGTATTGGCTGTCTGAGTTCTTATCAGGAGATAGAATACCCACTTGAGTTTCTGTGTGGCCGGGATAAAGTTATTTAAGAGATAAGAATATTGAATATTCAGCCTCTTAATTACCCTAGGGTGAGGGTTAGGAAGGAAGGAGACCAGACAGGTAGCCAGAGAGAGGAGTGGCAAGGAATCCTAGAGTCATTCACAGTTGTTTTAGTATCACAGAATCAGAGAACATGTATAGTGAAACAAACCTTGGGGATTGTCTAATTCAGCATTATTTTACACATGGGAAAATCAAGTTCCTAAAAGAGTAAGGGAGACTAATATCCCTTACAAATATAGACCCAAAGTTCCTCAACAAAATACTAGCAAAGTAAATCCAACAACATATAAAAAGGATTATACGCCATGACCAAGTGAGATGTATCCAAGGAATGCAAGGACAGTTCAACATGTGACAATCAATCAATGTAACACACCATATTACACCATATTGCTACAAACAAATCAAGCCAGCCTTGGCCTTGTGATTCAGAGTATTCAGACTAATTCCATCCTTGCCTCTGTTCCGGTAGCTATCTACTGTCTACCAGAGACTCAGGGAAATGGCCTTCCCAGCCACAACTAGCAAAAGAAGGATGTGAAGCCAGTGGCTGCCCAGATCTTTACTGCGGAGTGTGTAATTGACTGATTACCTCCAGAGGCTGCCCCCTTGTATCTACTACCATACCTGACCTTGGCTACACTTCCAACCAATGCCTGAAAGGTGGTGGGCAAGCAAACGCAGCCCACCTCTGTGAGGTATAGGATTCTTCCAGTGGGCAACAGCTTTGGCTGCATGACTCTGCCCTGGCCTGTCATCCCCAGTCTTCCCAGACCACCTGCACTGCAGTCTAAGGCTCTCCCCACCTTCTCTTGCTCCCTCTCCCTTTGTTCTTCACAGGTGTTTACTCCAGTACATTTCTTGCATGTTGTTATGAATTGAATTGTGTCACCCCCACAATATGGGTTGAATTCCCAGTCCTTGTCCCTGTGCAAGTGATCCTACTTGGAAAAGGGTTTTCTTTTGTTATGTTGATGAGTCATACCAGAGTAAGGTGGATCCTAAGCCTCATCAATTCCAAGTTATGAAAAGACCAGAAGAGACACAGAGACACATGGGGGGAGACAGATGCCAAGGCATACCAAGGAACGCTAGGGCCTAATGACAGGGAAGGAGCGCTCCCTATAGCGACTCCCTATGTCTGAACTTCTAGCCTCCTGAACTATGAGAAAATAAATTCCTGTGCAAATTTCCATTACAGGAGCACTTGGTAACTAAGACGCATGTCTAACCCCGTATTGGTTCTGCTTTTGGGCAAACCCGAACCAACACAAAGGAGCACTTTCCGACAGAGCTTTTCTTTTCTTTTCCCATCTACATGGTACATTTATTTATTTTTTATTTTTTTGCATTTAAATTATTCTCTCACTCTCTCTCTCAATTGTGATTTGGGTGAAGATTTACAGAGCAAATTCACTTTCCATACAGCAGTTCACATACACTTTGTCTCATGTCATTGACCACCGTTTACCACCATGCCACAGCTCCCCTCCCACTTCCTCCCCATAGTTACCTCTTCCCAGCGTCCATCCCTCCATACTCTCCTGCCCCCTGAGCTGTCTCCCTGTGCATAAGCAGCCCTTCTTTCTCCCATGATTGTTCTCTCCAAGGGGTGTATCTACCTCGGGTAACTGTTCAACTCATATGCCTGTCTTTTGTTGGGCCTACTGAGCTTTTCTTGCAGCCAGAAATCCAGGAGCCATTTGCCCTTCACCCTCTCCAACTCCCCCTGCACTGCCCCAAAGAACCACCACTGTGAGGTGTGCTTCCTGTTTCCTCTCATGAGCACTTGGCTCACAGCTCAGCTCAGAGTTAATTCCTGTCTGAGTTTGCTTGTGGTTTCTGTCGTTTTCTTGGGCTGGAATCTTTTTTGGTGATTTTCCTTCATCACCCTGGTCATGATTGATTGTTTTGAAAAAGACAGCACAAGTCATTGGGAGTGAATCCAAAAAGCATGCTCTCCCAGGTTCCTGGGTAACAGGGCTTCAGTCGAGCCTCCTGAATGTATCCACCTCCCCAGGTCCAGCAGCCCTCAGCAAGCATACAGCCTGTGCCCTGAGAAGGTTCTGATCCCACCACACTGCCCTCCCTCCCTCACCAGGGCCTCGCAAACCAGCAAATGGGTGTTTTATGGGTTGATGGGGTTTTGAAGGAAGAAGGGCTAGCTCTGGGAACCAAAGGGACAAGCATAGGCATAGTCTACTCCCGTGCCTGGGAACACACACACTCCTGATGTGTGAAGAGCAAACGAGAAGAGGACCCTTCAGTTACATCAAACATAGGCATAGTCTTCAAGTTCAACATATACGGGATCGGCTTCTAGACAGTTCACGGGCTTTCTCTGTAATAAATAATCTGTCATCTCTGAATAAATTACTTTAAATGCTTGGTCTGGTTTGATTTAATTGTTGTTGCTGTTGTTATATGCCGTGGAGTCGGACCCGACTCATAGCGACCCCTCCTTGGGTTTCTGAGGCGGTATCACTATGGAAGTAGATTGCCCAACCTTCCTTCAGAGGAGTGGCTGGTGAGTTGGAACCACCAGCCTTCTGGTTAGCAGTCAAGTGCCTTAGGCACTACGCTATCAGAGCTCCCTTGATTTAATTAGAAAATTCTATTTCATGGCACAGAATTATAGCAATGTTGCTTAACTGTAAGTAACAAGAAATTCACATCCCAGTCTCAGCTCTGAAGCCATCTGTCTACCTCAAGAGGAAGAATGAATGAGACTTGAGTGCTGGACCAGAAGTCAGGAGACCAGGCTGCTGCCTCCTGGGACTCCCTGTTACCCAGATCTGCAGACCCTGATGACTTGGGCAGTGGTGAGCTAGAAAGTCTCTCCTGCCTTCACCCAAGTGCCTATGGACCAATTGTTTGGGTCTGGAGGAAGGAAAGAGCTACATGGTCAAGGTGAGGGGGGAGGCTGTTGTCTGGAGAAGAGGCCCAGGATGTCTGGTAGGGACGTGCTCTGTGTGGGCAAGGGCAAAAGGCTCCTGGGGGGAAGAGACAGGGGCTACAAGAGAGTTGGCTGTGGGTGCCAAGGACTCTGGGGCTTGGGACCAGCATGCGTGTTCCTTCTGAGCTTTTGTCTGTTTTGTTCCTGATCATTGAGTCTGCCACATCGGTTGTTTGATGATTCTCAGCTGTAGTAAAATGCTGTGGATGCAATCTGCCTGCAGTCTGCCTTTTATAGGACTCATGCAATGTGGATTTACTGAGCACCCACCACGAGAGCCAGGCAGCGCCAACATCGATGACCAAGGCCAATGGCTCCGTGCCCTTCTAGAGCAAGCACCCCCACGTAATGGGGAAGCGGTTCAACAAGGATTCATAAGAAAGACTGGTATACAGGACCATGGCAGGGTGCTAGAGAACAAGAGAGGACCCAGCCGAGGCTGGGTGAGCTTAGAGGAGGCCTCTTGGAGGAAGGATAAACAGATGTTGGGCCGGCAAAAGGGCACTGGGCCAGAAAGTTGGCAAAGTTCCCAAACGAACCTTATCTACATCCCAGCTTCACTCAGTGCCACTCCTAGTCTAAGATCTGAAGGACACCCAGATCATTGTGGGACAATTCTTACTACATGAGACCTAAGGGTCTACCTCTCCATGTGAAAATGGGCTGTTTTCTAGAGTCACAGTCGTCTCTCAGAACCTGTGCTGGGGGGAATGAACAACCTCTACATTTATGATCCTAACTTATTCAACAATATTCCTAACTTCCCTGAAGGTCTAAGATGTCCTTCCTTTTCAGGCCTTCCTTCTCGTTGAAAATTAGATTGAGTTGAGTGTGTCCCATTTAAAAAGCAACCACTTTAAGTCAGTGTAGAGCAGAAGAGATAGCTAAGAAAAATCCGAGAGTCCTAGGACGTCAGAATAGCCGGCCTATAGTGATCGTCTGCGCCAGTAGTTCTCAAAGCAGGGATCTCTGAGCCCCCAGCCCCACTGTTCCCCGGGAACCTGTTAGAAATGCAGCTTCCTGGGTCCCACACTCTGGGGAGGGGCCCAGCACTCTGGTTTCATTGAGCCCTCCAGGGGATTCTGACACACCCTTGAGCTCCAGAACCAGTGGCTTAATCCAACCCTCTCATTGCACAGAGTAGGAGACTGAGTCCAGAGAAGCAAGGAGCACTTGACCCCAAGTGACAGAGACAATAAGTGGCCTGGTAGATCTGCATAAACCTAAGGCCAAATACAACTTATTAGCTGAAGGACTGACTAATCCTGGGTTTCCTCCTTTATAATGTGAAAATATTGCCCTGAGTCATATGTGTAATGGTCACATTCATTCATCCATCAACTATTTAATGAGCTCCTAGTATGTACTAAGAACTGTGTTAAGTACTGGAGATATAAAGGTGAGCCAAAACAGGCATGATCCCTTATCCTTGTGGAGTTTATCGTCTGGTGAGGAAGCTAGACATGAAGCAAGTAATTGCCCAGGTATAAACAGCGGTGAGTGCTAGGAAAGGAAGAGAGAGTGGGAGGAGGGTGTGATGCTATGTGCTGAATACCTGGCGCCCAGTGGACACAACAAGTGGGAGTTGATGTGATTCACACTTGTGTGTCCGCACCCCCGGTTCAGTGCTCTTTGCATACAAAGGCCAGCACGTGGTCAGGTGTGACCTGGAGACCAGTTTGTCTTTTGAGTGTGAGTGCCTAAGATAGGGTCTGTGTACTCCTTAGTTCACCTGGTGCCTGTGTCCTCCATCTGGTGCCAAGGCTGGCCCAGAACTCTGCCCACTGCTAGGGCAGGAAGCCTTGCCACCCTGTCCAGCAGGGTATGTGTAGATGACAGGTCAGTGACTTCTGTAGGCTGCCTCCCACTCCCCTTTTCTAAATAGGAGGTTTCCTGGCTTGGTTTGCTTTTAATTGCTGTCTTCCTGCTCTCTCTCTGCCAAGGTGAGTCTGGTGGCCAGAAGTCCCTAGAACCTGAGGAGTCACATACTGACCAAACAGAGAGTGTCACATTACCTGGAGCTTCTAGACTTAGAGCTGAACCCTTTTGGGGAGGGGTAAATAGGTTTCCCCGCTGGGCTGGGCACTATGGGAAGTGCATGCATGGGAAGTCGACTGTAGCAAATCCTGTTGGTTGCCTCACCAACACTGAATCCTCCTTCTCTCGGTACCTCCCAGATATTCATTCAAGAGGCCTCAATTCCACCATTGCAGCCCATATGCTTTGGGGGAGTCTGGCTCACCCAAGACTCTAGAAGTGGGCCACTTAAGCTCAGGTTTAAATAAAGCAGCACAGAGGGCCTGGGATCAGTGCAAGCCACGCCTCCTGGGGAAGCCCCCGTGGGGTGGGGGTGGGGCTTCTGGGAAAGCAGCTTCCTCACTCTGATTTTCAGAGCTTTCAGAAGCAACCCTCTCTCGTCTCCCAGGATGGGGCCTGCAGCCCCTGGGGTTGCTGGCTGCTCTCGTGTGCCCACAAGGGGGAGCTGCCTGGGGAAGAATAAAACCAAAAAGCAAACTCGCTGCCCTTGACTCAGATCCAACTCCTAGCGACCCGTCCTTGGGTTTCTGAGGCGGTATCACTATGGAAGTAGATTGCCCAACCTTCCTTCTGGGGAGTGGCTGGTGCATTTCAACTTTCTCCCTTCTGGTTAGCAGTCAGGTGCCTTAGGCACTACGCCACCAGAGCTCCTTCAGGAAGAACAGACAGATGAAAGAAACAGCACCTTTGGTGGCACGGTTGAGCTATAGAATCAAACCAACCTACCCAACCACTGCACTTCCATTTACAGAAGCCAGTAAGTCCCCTGCAGTATTTAAGCCATTTGAACTGTTTGTTGTTTTTAGTGTTTGTTTTTGCTCCTTGTGACCAAACATATCCTCACTCAGAAAGAACCTAGCCTGGTCCCGCAAACTTCTGAGTTCATAAGGTCCGCACCATACCCCAGCCTCAGGTGAGAGCACACCAAAGTGATGAGCTCGGGGCCTCCTGCCATTATTGACAGAGAAGCTCATTCCAAGAGAAATCTAACACACCTGGACGGCCTGCACAGCTCACCTCCAGCAACTGCTTCCAGTGCATATCAAGTATCGCAATCTTGGGCTCCTCACTCAGATCTCAAGTGCCGTCTGCAAGCTCTTAAATCCTCTATTTCACATTACTGGAACGCTATACGTGTTTCAGAAGCAATAATCGAGCTTAACAACATTAAGACTTGCTGGATCATATTCAATTCCAACGAAAACTCGAATATGTACTTTGTGGGATTCTGTGAAGAAAATAATTGACAATCCAAACCGAAATTCATTGATAGAAGACAGGCAACGCTCACACCTGAAAGCAGTTACGGGCACCAAGCTCCTCAATTTTTAAGTCCCTTGAAAACTCCAAGAACATACCAGAAAGTTGAGATTTGATTTCAGGGGTAATAACTGTAAACAAAAAATTAAAAGCATGTAAGAAGTGTGGCTGAGTAAGATGCTCACAGCTCTAGAAACAGTGATGAGGTTCTTTCTCTTTCTTGTGTGATTCTTCAGGCTTTTTCCCACTCTCCTGGTATGCAAAGCTGGTGACATAACATTATTTTGCAGGTGGGATTTGGGGGGCAGGAACAGAGATATTGATGGGAGCAAGGGCACTGAACCTCCTGTTGGCCTCTGCCTCAGGCCAACCCATGTGGCTCCTTCCAATGTCCTGTGTTCTTCTATGGGGTGAGGAGGGTTTATGAGTTGGTGTTTGAGTGGATAGTGAGCTCAAGGCAGGACAGACAGGGGATGTGGCTAGTAGCACTGCAGGGGGGATTTGGGGATTTGTTGAAGTTGAAGAAATCACATTTATTCTGACACTGCCCTTTTTGAACCATAAGCAACTTCCCCATATGTTGGCTAAGAGCCCAAGTGAACCAGAGAAAGGCCTACAGTTAATGCATAGTGGCCCTGTCTGTGGAGTACAAGCTTTCCCTTCCATCAGATGGGAGAAAATAAAGTTCATCAAGACTGGAACCTTCTATCAGCAATCACTCAAAATTGCTCCAAGACTCAAAATTGTCCCAAAGTCATCTGGGCTTTGGTCAGAGGTTCTTTCTTCCTAATTTGTGTGACAGAGTCCAGGCCTTAGGAGCTGGTTCTCATTGTGGTTGCATCCTGAACCTCTATCAGAACTGTCTCTCCAGGCCTAGTATTTGCTTCACAAGGACCATGTGTGCAGAAAGCTAGCCTGGGATGGCAAGTCACCAGCATCATTCTGTTAGCCCTTGTATTAATCAGCAAACTGAATCGTCCCAGTGTTTCCAGATGGGCAGATGCACCAGAAAACCAATGAAGCAACTTGGGTTTCTCATCCCACTTGGAAGCAGAGATAACGTCTGTTCATGCTTACAGTTACTTCTTTGTCCCCCAACCCACATGCTGTCATTTCTCCAAAATGTCCCAGAAAGGGACAGACATTCTGTGCAATTGACCAGGAATGTCATTTCCAAGCACTGAATATTCCCAGTAGCCCCATCCCAGGTGTTTGACGTGCATTTACTTCACTGTGACATCCAGAAAACCCAGATGGCCCACGTGAAGTAACGAATGTATGTGCAGTTAATGTGCGCCAATCACCAGCTTCCAAACGGAGGCAGCTCAGCTTGCTACCACTTGTACGTTTCACTTTAATATCATTTAAAAATAAAATACTGCTTTGGATTAGGGGAGGATTACCAAGGGTTTCAGAACTTAAGTTTTGGAGGATGTGAATCTCAGAAGTCATCTTTGAGTGCTTTGTCTTTTTGTATTTTTCAGAGCTCATCTTGGAAAGGGCTGCCTGATAAATAATAATAATAATTCCCACCCAGGAGTGCTTGGTTGGGGGCCTCACACCCCATTCAGATCTTTGTTACATGGAAATCAATGATCACTACTCAAGGTGCAAATGCTGATGACTTGGCCTTCAACTGTTGTCCTACTCAGCTAGCTGGCTTTAGCAAATTCTCTTCATGAGCCAACCAGGCAGGGGCCTGCAAAGGAGTCTGGGTCCTCTCAGCTGTACTCACTGCTCAAAGTCTGGGGATGGCAAAACTTGGTAGTCTTTATGGGGGGCATGCCAGCTAGACCTTGTGCATTTCGCTTCAAATCCAAAGCTCCTTAGGCAAAGCAAACGTTGGAATAAACTCTGATGATGTCAGGCTATGAATCTTTCGGTCCCTAAAGGCCACGTTCAGGCCAAGACGATATAGATAATTTCCTGAAGTTCCCACCTTCTTTCTTCCTGTGTACCTAACTCCGCAAACCAAATTGAGGTCTGTGGGCTCTGCTTTTCATCTGTGAGATTCAAAGCCACACATTTTCTAATCTGACATAAAACTTTCAGTTAACATTGGGAGAGGGAACAAACCTTTGAAGAAATAGACAAAGGTTAATTCTAATCTCTAAGATCGAAACTGGTATTGCAACAGGAGTCAGGAGTCAGTGACGACTCTGCTAACACTACTAGATGCTGCTCAGGAGAGCCATGAGGCAAGCCTAGCAGGGGAAATCAATTTGGGTCTTCATGTGGCTTTCAACTGTCATCAACCTCATTGCTTTTGATGGGAGGAACTAACAGGATAATCTCTCAACTAGCGAAAAACCACAATACAACAAAATGAACAAAAGCAGCATTTGTCATTGTGGGCAAAACAAGGAAATAAAATCTCAAACTTTTTCAACTCCTCAGAAAAAAGCAGAAACATTTTCCTTTTAGGGAGTAGGGGTGCAATCCTTTAACTCTAAACAGTATTTTACTCTCCTTTCAAGCTCAAAAGGATCCAGGTCAAAACACACAGAGCTGCTCTCCACAGTAGGCCCAAGGCATGGGGTTTGTCAACTCTCAAGGGACAGAACAGGCTAAAAGTACAAACAGACCCCTGAAGGGCTCATTAATGTATCTAACACTGGGAAATGGGTTGGAAGACATGCCATCAAACCCTGTTAGCATGCGTCCCTTACCCTCCTGGATAGGTCACACCTCTGACCCACCTTGCTGCTCCGGTGCCACTCCTACACTCAGAGACAACAATGGCTTTAGGCATTAGGGCCAAAGCACAAGGGACCATGTGTTCACTGTGACTTTCCATATTCCCTAGACACCTTTCATTTTGGCAAATTTTGCACATGAGGACATAACACTAATAAAGCACTTCACTTTCAAATGTGTTGTATGTACAACACTAAAACGGCCTCTCCATGTGGCATTCTCCATTTTGAGTTT
Organism: Orycteropus afer afer; assembly: GCF_000298275.1. NCBI lineage: Eukaryota > Metazoa > Chordata > Mammalia > Tubulidentata > Orycteropodidae > Orycteropus > Orycteropus afer. The sequence continues at coordinate 566,712 of NW_006922106.1, read as the reverse complement.
GTAAGTATTCATAAGAAGATAAAGTAGCACAATATTCTTTTCAGATAGGCTAAGACAAAACAAGGAAACAGCAAAAAGAAAACTGATGAGAAGTTTCTGAAAATGGTTGCATTTCCAGCTTTTATAAGATGACCACGTGATGTTAAGAATTGTGTCTATTGCCTTAAACTGCAACACCTCAATAACAAAAAGACAAACAATCCAATTAAAAAATGGGCAGAAGACATAAATAGACACTTCACCAAGGAGGATATTCAAGCGGCCAACAAACATATGAAGAAATGCTCACTATCATTAGCTATTAGAGAGATGCAAATC
>NW_006922106.1:562753-564147 GCF_000298275.1 Orycteropus afer afer | reverse complement strand
CCCCCCAGCCCTTCCCTGCCCCCCTCACTTATCTGGCCAAGTGTGGCCCTTCATTAGAAGGTGGGCAGCCCAGAGCTTACCCCAGAGGCCTCCACTCCAGCACTCTGCTGTGACTTTTGAAATGAAATCTGTGACACTGCTCCCCAGAATGAATAAAAGGCACAATGTACAGAAACGTCTCTGCTCACACTCAGAAAGGTGCTGTTCTCTCTTCACACCCCTTCCCATCAAGAGAGAACTAAGGGAAGGGGGGGGGGGCTTGTGAGTCAAGCACCACAGGGTTCCCCTTCACAATATTTGGTGCATCTGGTCGCAAGGGGGTCATTTATTTCAGCAACATAACGGTTGCTTTTTCAAAATGTTAATGAGCAATTCTGAGACTAGGAAAGTCTCTTCTGACACCTTGCCTATGTCTCCATCTCTAGGTGGAGATGCAATGGATATAACTTGGAAAGGAAGAAGAAATTGTCTTTCCTAAGGAAACTGGTTTGATCCTCCTTACTTTCCTTGAGTGGTCATGGTAATGAAAGGCTACACTTTACTAAGCAGGTCCAAGTCCAAAGCAAAAGGCACCTCTGCTTTCAGAAAAGGTTCTTTTTGGGGATATGTATGTGTGTGTGTGTGTGTGTGTGTCTTTTCTTCTCTCTCTCTCCCCATTCTTCTCTTTTCCTCTCTCCACTCTGTGTATGCTGAGCCCATGTATTTGAATTTGTGGAAATTATATATGCATATGGTATGACTCCACTAGATAGCTACAGTATTAAGTGCAAGTGGTGAACATTTGGACATATGGATGGATGGATGGATGGATCTTCAAATCATGCCTGTATGTATTTTTCATATGGGAATATCTTTTGGGGAAATTTTCAGGCAGTCTCAACCTTCTGACCCTAGCAATCAGGGGAACAGCAGCTGCTATAAAGAACTAAACCCAGTGGCACCCAGTGCAGGAACTCTTGGTGTCATCCTCCCCCCACGGATCTCCTGCTGTAGCAGACCCTACAGAATACTCAGTAATGTTTAATATCAATTTTAATCATGGAATAATATGTGATAAATATGTTTCTAAATTGCTTAAACGCAGTATTTCATAGAATATATAAGTAATCTAACAACAAAATTGTTTTGTAAAATCTTTCTACACTGCATTACATTATTAGTTACATTGTTAGTAACTAAGCAGAAGTCTTTTTTTGAGTTGTCTCTTTCTTTTCTTTCAGTTGCTACTTCATTCTCAAATACCAATTACCACAATTGTTGTTGTTGTTGTTATGTGCCGTCGAGTCATACCTGACTCATAGCGACCCCTCCTCGGGTTTCCGAGGCAGTATCACTACGGAAGTAGGATTGCCCAACCTTCCTTCCGAGGAGTGGCTGGTGGGTTTGAACTGCCA
>NW_006922106.1:529235-561902 GCF_000298275.1 Orycteropus afer afer | reverse complement strand
ACAATGGGGAAGGAGACAGGTGGTGAGTGTATAAGTGCTGCCAATAGAGGAGCACAGCACTGTACCCTGCTTGAGTAGACAACATACAAACAAAACAAAGAAAACAAAAATTGTGGGCAAGTCACTCCAACATACAATCACCGATTAAATATAAACACAAAAACATCACAAGGCCTCGGAGACAACAGAGCATCACAGTCCACACAAAGAAACAAGATAAAGCAAGAGAAACAAGGGACCAGGATCCAGACCCAAAACACATCCCTGAGGAAGACACAGCATTGGAACTCCCTGATAAGGAATTCTAAAAAATTATATTTAGGTACCTTCAACGAACTAAGAGACAGATCAAGGAAAACACTGACAAACTTGAGGAAAACACAGAGAAAATCTTAGAACAATTTCAAAAGACAATACAAGAACAAAATGACAAAATAAATGAGAAATGATACAAAATCTATAGACAGAAATCCAGAAGATTAATACTAAATTTTCAGAAATAGATAACTCATTGAATGGGCAAAGGAGTAGAATTGAATCAATGGAAGACAGAATCAGTGAGTTTGAAGGCAAATACCTCAGTACTTCTTTGGAAAGGGAACAATCAGAAAAAAGATCAAAACAAAATGAAGAAAGTCTAAGGTTCATGTGGGATACCATCAAAAGGAATAACCTACATGTAATCGGGATTCCAGAACAGGAAGAGACAAATAAAACCACAGAAAAAATGGTCAAAGATTTTTTGAAAGAGAATTTTCCTGGTATAATGAAAGATGAGAATATATCCATTCAAGAAGTCCAACGAACCCCAAACAAGATAGATCCCAGAAGAAAATCACCAAGGCATATCATCATCAAACTCATCAAAAGCAAAGTCAAGGAAAGAATCCTGAAAGCAGCACGGGAAAAACAAAAAGCTACTTACGAGGGGCAGCCAATAAGACTAAGCCTGGATTTCTCAGCAGAAACCAAGCAGACGAAAAGACAATGGGATGGTATATATAAAACCTTGAAAGAGAAAATTTTCCAACCAAGAATTACATACCTGGTAAAATTGTCCCTCAAATATGATGGTGAAATTAGGACATTTCAGATAAGCAGAAATTAAGGGAATTTGTTAAAATCAGACCAACCTTACAAGAGATGCTAAAGGAGCCCTTTGGAAAGAGAACCAACAACAGCAAATAACAAGTGACCATTAACCCACATGATGACATAACCCAGAAACCAACCCAGTTATAGAAATATCCAAAGTAAATAAGCCTACAAGATTGTAAACAGGGACCCAGAGACAATTGACAAATGAAGACAACAATAAACCAAAAAGAGGGAAAAAACTGTGTCGTTACAGAACTTCTAAATGGTAGGGAAGTCAAGACAACTACAAGATAGAACGGACTGTTCTAAACTTGGGAAGAAATTATAAATCACAGGCTAACCTCAAAGAAAAATGATAAACCTTCACATCAAAATTAAAAAAGGGGACCAGTACAAATATTTAGCAAATACTAAAACAGTAACAGTGAAGAAAGTGATAACACAATACCTAAACATAATGAGCTCAGCACAGAAAATTATATGGAACAAAGAAATCTACACCATGAAAAAGCACATAACAAAATGACAGCAACAAATTCAAACTTGTTGATAATTACCTATCTGACAAGTGACTTACCTCTAAAATTTATAGAAAACTCCAATACCTCAACAACAAAAAGATTAGCAATCCAATTAAAAAATGGGCAGAAGACATGAATAGATACTTCAACAAGTAAGATATTCAGGTGGCCAGCAAATACATGAAGAAATGCTCATTTCTAGAGAAGAAAACCGTCTTAGAGAGGTTAAAGCAGGAATGGAAAGCTATGGAAGCAGTGTTGCGTGCGTGGGGTTGTGAGTGTGAGCTCTGGAGCCAGATGTCCTGCTTTGGCTCTGCCTTGCTGTGTGACAGTGGGCAACTCAAGTCACTTCTCTTTGCCTCAGGGAATTATAACCTCTGAGAACTGAAGTGAGAAAAGGCAGGCAAAGCACTACTAGGCCTGGCCTGCGAAGACTGCCCCTTGTGGCAATGACATGACATCTGAGCCCAGCCTAGCTCTCCCTTGTGCCGGTAGAGGCCACGTCAGCCCTCTATCGCGCTCCTAGCCTCTTTGAACTTGGCTGCTTTATCCTTCTCCTGACCACTTCATCCAGCCCCACGATGCTCATCGGTTGGGTGTGCTTTGCACGACCACAATTATTAAGAATTCTCCCTCTGAGCCAGGTGACCTAGCACTGGGGCAACACAGTCAGGCTACTAAGGGACCCCGCTGAAGACAAAACAAAGCAAAAAGGCTCACAATGATAGATGGTGACGCGTCTCCAGGCTGAGCATCTTGCCTGCTAGTGAAAGGGTCCCAGTGTTGGTGCTGGTGTTCCACCGAGCTAGCTGCAGAAGTCCATGCAAACAGATGGCAACAGGCCTATAACAAAATCAAACCACAGTGCTCCTGAACTGCGATTGAGGGCCCTGGGCCCCAGCAGGCTTGCCCCGCCCTGCCTGCCTCCGCACTAGGCCCCAGGCCCCCCGCGGGAGCTCTGTTTGCTGGCCACATCCACCGAAAGACTGAGCCCTCAGTGCAATGCCCTCTGCTTGGTTAGGCTTCATCTGGGCCAGATTTTGGCCAGGCACTTTACAGGTGGCCACCTCCTCGTTGACTGCTGTGCAGAAGAGGGGAGGGGGAGGGTGTGGAAATATCGAGGGCTGTCAGCACCAAGTGCCCTGGAGGGGATGGTTCCTGAGTCTTAAGGATCTGTAGGATTGGACAGGAGAGGAAAGGTGGGAAGGGAAGGCCAGGCACAGGGAACAGCATGAGCAAAGGCTGAGGGAGTCCGGTAGGGGCCCAAGAGCCGCTATCACTTCTGAGTAACCTGATGGAGGCGGAGTCTAGGGAGGGAGGCGGGGCCAGGTTCTGGGCCTTGGAAGATTACTGAGACAGTCTGACACATGATTGGGCCACTGAGCGAGAATACTGTCAGGAATGGATGACTTATTGGAGGAAACCAGTTAAGAGTTGACTTTAAAAGTTCAGACAAAGAATCAAGAGGGATCAGATCAACGGGAAGGAGGGACAGCCTGCCTCCAACCTAGTGACCTGCTTCTGATGAAGAGAATTCAGCAAAAGGGGTGGCTGCCTCTTCCAAGCGGGGCTGTGAAGCCCGTGACCTCTGTCTTGCTGGCACTCCCTCGCACGGAACTGGCTGCCTCGTTGTGAGATGCTCTGTGGAGGTGTCCACGCGGCCAGGAACTGAGGGAGGCCTCCCTGGGGTCACAGCTCGTGAGGACTGAGACTTTATTTTAACCATCTGCAAGGAATCAATTCCTCCAACGATCACCTGGGTGAGCTTAGAGACAGATCCTTCCCAGGTGAGCCTGGAGGTGACTGCTGCCCTGGAAGAGACCCCGAGTCAGAGGACCCGGCTAAGCTGTGCCTGGGTTCCTGACGCACAGAAACCGCAAGATAATATACACGTGCTGTTGGAAGCTGATGTTCTGGGGGAAGAGAGAACTAATACAGGCAGGGATCAGGGCACAGAAAAGCAGGAACCGCTACCGACGACACTCAGCATCAGCTGGATCCAGTGGCTGAAAAGATTAGAGGAGATGAGGGGGAGGGAGAAGTCAAAGTAATTTCCGGGAGAGCCCAGGCTGGGTTCAAGTTCTCGCCCTGGCCCTCACTCACTGTGTGGGTCTGAGCAAGTAATTACAACTCTCCGAGCCTCAGTTTCTCCATTCGTAATATCCAGATGCTAAGCATAACTATCTTACAAGAATTCGTCTTTTTCATTTCAGAACCTGTACAGTTAGGGGTGCACAAAAGTTTGATGTGGTGTTCATTTCTAGAAGGTTCAGCATACATCCTTGTGCCGAGATTTAAATGCTTCAGTGCGGTTTCCTTGTGTCCTAAGAAGCTGCACCAGGGAATGCGCTATGTGGCCCAGTGCACAGAAGCACCTTGGGGTGCAGGGGAGGGCAGTAGGGTACAGTTGGGACTTGTCTCCCCGACTCCTTTCCCTGGGAGCACCTTGGGGAGCGGATTTTTCCTGCCAGAGAAGTGAGAGACCTGACCAGACCTGGGGACCATAACCTTGGCCTCAACGCTATGCTCTAAGCGTGCAGAATTCACTGGCTTCAATAGACTTTTCCAGAGTCAGCTTCAGTCTCACAGAGAACTATAGCCTGGCTTTGCCCTCCAAAGCCAGCTAGCAATGGCAGAAGACATAGTGCTTATTTCCAAAACAATGCCATACCGTCAGAATCGAGCTTGTCTTACCTGTCTGGGCTCCGCAGGCAGCGATCGGGCCACGCGCTGGGGCTGCTGGATCATCTGCTGCAGGAGGAACGAAGAAGGGTCCGGCGGCGGCTGCTGCTGCAGCTGCAAGGTGGCGGTGGCAGTGGAGGAGGCGGTGGCCGAAGAGGCCTGCGTCAACATCGGCTGCTGCAGGTAGTGGAGCAGGGAAGGCTGCCTGGAGGTGGCCGGCATGGAGGGCAGCTTCTGGGGGCCCGGCTCAGAGACAAAATGGGACAAAGGCTTGGTGTTGCCAAAAGTAAATGGCTCTGGGCTCCCCGAGCTGGGGTTGGCCAGCCCCTGCTGCATGATCAGCCTCAGGGTTTTGGAGGAGCCAGCAGGCATGGGCTTCAAGACTGCGTTTGCTTGCTGCAGCTGCGGCTGCTGCTGGCTTAGTGCGGAACTGGTGGGTGTGAGGCTCCGGAGCAGCGAGCACTGGGAGGTGAAGGACTGCTGCGGTAAGCCTGGGCTGGAGAGCTTCTCCGGGCGGTAGGGTGGTGAGGGCCCGGCGTTGCTGGTGGGCAGAGTGGACATCAGGTGCCCTTGGGGGCTCTTGATGCTCGAGGACACCAGGTTGGCAGGGATGGAGCTTTGAGGGTTGAACTGTGACTGCTGGTTGAGAGCTGGGCTGGGGAGCTTTTCGGGAACGTAGGTCATGACAGGTCCCAGGACAGTGTTGCTGCTGGTAGCCATGCCGGTGAGTAAGGCATTGGCAGAGCCTTGGAGACTGCTACCTGGCAGGTTGCTGGACGACATGCAGGATACCATGAGGCTCTGCGAGCTGAACGGTGGTGGTGGGTGTGGCGACGGCACTGGGTGATAGGGCGGGGAGAGGCCTGGTGGAGGCAGACCAGACCAACTGGGTGGGGGCCCTTGTGTCTTCATAGCAGAGCCCTGCTTGTTGGCTGCCAATGCCTTCAGCTGGTGAGCATGATGCCACTGAGGCACCTGGGGTGGTGGCACAGTGACAGAGAGCATCGCTTGGCCCTGGTTCTTGGCCTGTGCTGTCGAAGAACTGGGCGAGACCATCTGCTTACTGGTAGAAGGGAACGTGTAGCTGATCCCTGTGGAGGACAGTGGTATGTGCAGTGACACGCCAGCCGCTTGGCTGCAACTCGAAGCCAACTCCTTGCTGGAACCCAGGCCCTCCAAGTGTGACATGTGAACTGAGGCCTTGGGAGTTGGGTCTAGGGCTGCCAGGGGGTGATCTAAGACCACTGGCTCCTCAGGCTTGCTCCCCAGGATCTTCTCAAGATCTAGATCACCAGGAGAAGGTTCTTGAATTTTTGTTAGCTCCTCTAGCAGATCTTGAAGTTCCTGGTCTACAGCTGGCAGGCTGTTTGGCACGCTACTGACTTTGTCATAGTAAGGGACAGTGGGCCCTTTCAGCCCCACTTCTGTTGTCGGAGGCACCACAAATGGTGAGCCCACAAGGCCGCCGTTCATGGGATTGTTTTCCAGGAGGAGCGACTGGCCAGCCACATCCGTAGCTGTTGCGCCTGCGTTCATTGACAACGGGGGCTCCTGCAGCTTGACACAGGGAGCACTGGGCTGGGCACCTGGGCCCATAGAAAGGGTGAGATCTTCATGGCAGGGCCTCTTGATTTTATTAGGGTAACCCCCGTCAGCCATGCCTGGAAACTGCTGGAAGTTGTCTCCTGCTTGTCGCCTCTTAATGGTGCCCTGTGGCTGAAAGAGAAGAGGGAGAGTGGGCATTTTTATAAAGTCTTGGCACATGAAAGCTAATGAACAGGAAACCTGCAAGGAAAGCAGTCCTTCCAGCTTCAAGACTAATAGCTGTCAAAAGTACAAACTGCGGCCTCTGCTTGGAACCATAGTGCTTGTTTCTTTGCTGTTGTGTTTCACTGAAACTGTCTTGTTCTATTTCCAACAGGCCTTTATGCTGCCTGTATACTAAACATGACAGAGAGTCATGCAAAGGATATTCTTTGTGCAATTTAAGAGGAGTTCCATGAAACTCCACAGAAATGACTAAATGAATGATACTGCCAAAGGTGGGCATTTGAAAGCAAACTAGAAGAAGTCAGGACAATTTTAATTCCAACTTGCCTACAGATACCCCAATTTGTACAAAATACAAGTACCACATAGACACATAACTTCTAAGTTGCCTGCCTGTTGTAGTTAAATGCATCAGGCTATGTGATAAAGAAGAACACGACAGAGACTTTAAAGGAATGAAATTGGTCACAGGTGCTTCTCTAGGCAGCTGTCTCCGACAGAGTGTTTAGGGGAAAACTCAAGTTGCAGAATAATAATTGTAGCATGATTCCAGTTATTTCTATACACCCACCCACCCCCACTATGTGCATACAAAAATCACCAGGAAGGAGACCTACACCCAACGGCTGGGAGTTTTCACCTCTTGGAGTGAGGGTGGAGTGACTAACAATTCCCTTTCTAGTCTCTGCATTTCTGTATAGCTTGTTTGTTTTTAACCAGAAGGACTTATAAGCCAACAAACAAACAAAAAGGATAAAGCTTATCTACATAAGAAATTCCTCTTTGCAGATGCATCCTCAGGTTAGGAAGATACCAAATAGCACAAAAAGGCCCAGTCTGGACTCTGCACCTTGAGGGAGATGCCCACCATTTAGAAAAGCATTGCTCTTGGAAACAAAGCAAAGGCCTTAGGGATGCAGCATTTCCTTAATCTTTTCAATAGTTTCATACCATCATCTGTGGCTATCATGGTCATGAACATGACCTGCATGTCAACAGATTTCGTCAGGCATTAATACTGCTCTGCAAGTAATGGGGACAAGGGGGTTGGGGTGTGGAATATGTGTTGGGATGATCAAAGGAAGGAAGGAAGCAGAGAGACTTGGACATCACCTAAATGCCAACAGTCTAACAGATTGATTTCTCTAGAAATACTTATTCACGAAGGAAAGGCCTCTCATCCAGTGCTCCTGCTTGTTGGGCTGGTCAAGTTTGATGAGCTTCTAGCTCACTGGGAACTCAAGGTGTGCATGGGGCTTCTTGCCAGCAGGATGGGGATAGGGCTCACGGGGCTCAAGGCAGAGTGACCATCAAAAGAGAACCCCCGAGGCTGCACATCTCAGGCCTTGCTTCCCATCAGAACCATCCAGATTCCCAGGCCTTCCCACTACAAATCCATTGCTATGGGGCTCACGCATCGGAGTTCTTCCCGAGCTCAACAGCTAGAGCATGGATGGCAGTGGTGTGGCCCGGGCCCTGGTTTCAAAGCAGACTCAGCCAGGTCTGAGTCTTAGCCTTGCCCCTTAAACCCTGGTTTGTCAATAAAATCATGCAGGTGGAAGGCCTAGCATGTCTTGGGGCGCCTCAGCATCCGTAGGTGGTGCAAACAGTTAATGTGTTTGGCTGTTAACGGAAAGTTTGGGGCCTTGAGAGAAATGTCTGGTAATCTACTTTCGAAAAAAAAAAAAAAAAAAGCCATTGAAAATCCTATGGAGAAGAAATGTGGAACAGAATCTAAAATTTCTGAAACCAAACCCAAACAAAGAGACAGACAGGTAGACCTACTGCACTGGTTGAAACGGGAGGACTCCCTGAGATTGTCGCCCTGAGACTGTTTAAACCTCAAACCAAAACTAACCTCTGAGGTCAACCTGTAGCTAAGTACCAGACAAACTCACAAAATAATAACTGTCACCCATAAGGACTGTGCTCCTTTAAAAAATCACCTACGTGAGACCCAAAGGTCAACAATTGACTTTCAAACAAAGGTGAGAATGTAAGGGTTCAGGGAAACTGGATTAATGAAAATGGGACCACCAGGTGGAAATCATGAGAGTGCTCCCACATTGTGAAGCTGGGAACCAACATGTCACTCAACAACTTGTGGAGAAAAGGTTGATCAGGAACCGAAACTGCTGTATAAATCTCCATCAAAGATGAAGTCAAACAAGTCACGGGCTTCCCAGATGGAAAGTTGGTCTTTTCTACATTCTCCCAAAGATTTTAAAGAAGTCTAATAAAGATATTAATGTATGTGGATCAATAAGGCGTGCATGGTTGCAGGTTTTGCATAAGATGCCCAGTCTGGCAACAGCTGGGGCCCAAAGTGTAAGTTCAATGTCTTGACCTGCAAGGCGGGTTTACTTATAGCGAAGTCTAGATAGCACCCAAGAAAGGATAGTGACGGGGCTGGGAGGCGCACTGCCTGGAACAGTGGCCAGGTGAGCCCGCAGTTTGCTGGGCCAAGGAGGTAGGTGGGAAGGCGGGTGGGGCACGAGCACAGAAGCCAGCGGCACACACAGGCACCCATCACGGGCATCGAAGCCCATGGTATCCACTCAATCCCAGGTCCGGAAACTAAGTGGCTCCTCCCAACAGAGCAAACCCCAGGAAGCCCCTGGCAGGTGTCGAGGTCGTCCGAGGAGCCGGAGGGGCTGGGGGCTGCCTCTGCTCTGCCAAGTCCGCAGCGGGCCAGCACTGGCCTAGGCAAGCTTTGCTCCAGGAATCCTGACCCATCTTGCTTTCTCCAGGGGTGGGCTCGCAGGGCCGTGTACTGGCTGCACTTGCCTCCTCCAAGGTGTCCTGGCGGCAGGCAGTGAAAGGAGACTGCGCTGGGTAGGAGGCCGGCAGCTCTCCACTGGGTTTGACAGGCAGAGCTTTCAGCAGTGAGCCCGTAGGCCGGGCAGCCCTAAGCCGGGCCACGGGAAGTTGGGCCGTGTTTACCCGAACATGCGAACGTGCTCAGCCTTGGGCTGTGTTTACACGGACACGCTCTGGCTGGCTGGACCAGCATCTGCTTTCACCAGGTAGCAGTTAGGAGCGGGCATCTATTATCCTGTTAATCTTTCCCCTGGAGAAAGGCTCGCTTCAGTACCTCCTTGTGCACAGGCCTGTGATTTGCTACTTGTCTCCGCTGCAAGAAGCTGGCTGGACCTTCCCCGGTGCCGTGCTGCACTGCCCTTCACTGAGATTCTGACCTGGGTGGGGTCTTGCTGGTCGGTTTTAACGGGATTATACAAATGGTTTGTGCCCGACCACTAACCTGAAAATTGGTGGTTCAAAAAAAAAAAGGTGGGGGTTGACCAGGTTTGCTGGTCCGATAGAGCCTGGTGGAACCACTGAGACTATGGCCTCCAACTGCCCTTCAGGTCTGGAATTGAACCCACACCTGTGGTTTCCAGCCATACAAAAGACAGGCATATGAGCTGAACATTTACCTCAAGTACATACACTCCTTGGAGAGAACGATCATGGGAGAAGGAAGGGCTGCCTATGCACAGGGAGACAGCTCAGGGGGCAGGAGAGTATGGAGGGATGGACACTGGGAAGAGGTAACTATGGGGAGGAAGTGGGAGGGGAGCTGTTGCATTGTGGCAAACTGTGGTCAATGACAGGAGACAAAGTGTATGTGAACTGCTGTATGGAAAGTGAATTTGTTCTATAAACCTTCACCCAAATCACACACACACACACACACACACACACAAAGAATATTGGTGGCTCAAACGCACCTAGCACTGCTGTGGAAGGAAGGCCCAGTGACCCACTTCTGTAGAAGTGCACAGTCTCGGGAACCCAGTGGAGCATCTACTCTAACACGGCGTTGCCATGAGCTGCGACTGACTCAGTGAGAACAGGAGTGGGTTGGTTTGTTGTTTTGTTTTTTTTTTTTACTTTTTAAAAATCTGCTTAATAATAGATCAGGCATGTTTTCGACGCCTGTATCTGTGTGTCTACGTCATTGTCAGTACACACATCCCTCACGTCTACTTTTCCACTGGGTGGCTGGACCAGTGTTTATTGTCTTTCTGCAACGCCTCCCTCCCCTCCCCCTCCTAGCTGCTGGTTACTGATCTTTGTCTCCACGCATGCCCACTCCCGACAGTTCATAAAAGTGGGAGGCCATACATATTTGTCCTTCTGGGTCTGGCCACCATTTTAGAGAAGAGCAGCAGAGAACTGCTCTGGAATGGCTTCTGGACTCTTCTGAACAAACCCTCCCGCTTCACACACGTGCCATCCCCCAGTCTCCGTGGCCTCAGCAACAGCAAGCTATTAGTTCCTTCGGGCCACATGGCCCACGGGATCCAGCCCTCTCACTGTCAGAATTTTTCTTTTGTAGTAAGCGAATCAGCAGCCACTGGTGGGACATCAAGAAAGCCTAGCTCCACCTCCTCTTTCGACAGAAACCGGATTGGGATGGAATGTACCTGTGCTCGCGCAGCTAGCTGGGTCCTAACAGCAGAAGTAGCCCTCATCTGCCCCAGCTCCCAGCCAGAGCCCTCACAGTTCGGGCCTTGGGGGGACTGGGGACACTAAGGGGCCTAACTTCTTAGAAACAAATGGCTTTCTCTCTGCCCATTTCATAATGCAGCAGACAAAGCCACCAATATGACCCCCAAGACCTTATAAACATTCATTAAAATGTATTTCTAAGCATGTGATGGCTTCCCAACCCCAAAATAATGAGGAAACATAGGCAACCCTTCTGATAGGGACCAAGTTCAGCTCTAAAGTCAACGGTATTTCTGGCCCTGTCCAAACAATGACAATAGGGCGACTCTTCACTTTCTATAGTTTCAGTCCACAGTGATCCAAAGGGCAAAATTTTCTTGGGAAAGGTCTAGATGATAAGAGTACAGTCCAGGCTCTTCCAGTGGGTATAATGAGAATAAAGGTAAAACCGTGCATCTTACTTTTGCCCAAGAAGGCTGCCCGGCAATCACAAACACTCTACAAGGATGCTGGAGTCCCTGCAGGGTACAAACCATCAGTGCACCCATCTGGGAGGCGGGAGTCCGCCCAGGGGCACCTCACAAGAAAGCCCTGGCAGTCTCCTTCCGGAAAACCCAGCCTCTGAATAACGTGGGGGAGCACGGTTCTACCATGGCGCACACGGGGTCGCCATGACTCGGTGTGCACTCGATCCCATGGCAATGGGCTCGTATTGGCTCACGCTTCCACCCAGCTGTGGTCCCCATAGCAATGTGAACTGTTCACATTAGATTCGTAGGCCAATATTGCAAATTTTAGCTCTTACGCCACTAATTACATACATTGACCTTCTGGCATTTATTATTAATAGGAAGATAATCAAGTGGGCAATTAAGCAGGTGCTAGGAGCTCTGGTAGCATAGTACTTAAGGCACTTGAAAGCTAACCAGAAGGCTGGCAGTTCAAACCCACCAGCCACTCCTCGGAAGGAAGGTTGGGCAATCCTACTTCCGTAGAGATAATGCCTCGGGAACCCAAGGAGGGGTCGCTGTGAGTTGGGGACAACTCAACGGCATATAACAACAACAGTTATTTCTAAAATTTAATCAAATAAGGGAGGTAGTGATTGAGTTAACAGAGAAGGCCAAACCAAATCTAACTCTTCAACCCAGAGCCTATCTCCTGCTGTACTTCACCTTGCCAGAGGTGACAGATTCCTCCGTTTAGATGGTAAAGTGGGTGCTCAGCACTGTTCCCAAGGCCCCCACCCTCTGCCATCCAACCCTGTCCTTCTGCCCAGGCCCAGCCCCTCCTTGGCTCTCAGGTGTGGGTGCTCTGGGAAGAGATGCCTACAAAGCCACCACTTCCCATAGTCCAGCCGACCTCTTGATCGACTTGCTGTGCTTGAACTGCTATGTAGATGTGGAAGAAAACCCAGAAACACTGACTAGTGCAGTGCATAGGGAGGGGCACCTTGTCTATGGTCTCCTTCCACTAGGACACACCATGAGAATGACACTCCTATGATTGGCCATGGTGACTTTTACTATCAACTTCTGCCCACACCCGGCCTCCTTAGCCCAGGAGGATTCGCATGCTTACAGAACACGCTGGTTCTAGCTCCCAAGGAGAGGTGCCAACTGCAGTTAGTAGCTGCAGGGCAGGACCATTGAGCTCTGTGCCACAGGCTTAGAGGGGACACGGAATAAAGGGCATCAGGCCAGCTCAGAGACGATCTAGTCATCTAGGTTCTTCTTTAAAAAAAAAAAAAAAGTCAAATTCATACGGCATAAAATTAGCCCTTTGAAAGTATACAGTCCAGTGGCATTTAGTGCAGTTCCCCATTCTTCTCAAGCCCTAGACAAAGCTACTTTGTCTCTATAGATATACCAATTCTGGACATTCATATAAAAATATTTCGATCTAAAACTACAACTGGACGGGACTTGACACCTAGTGCCCTAAAGCGAGGCTTGGAGGAACCCACTGGTCCCTTCCCTGGTGGGAGTGGACCCCTCCCCTGGCCTGCATTGACCTTGGGCCAAGAAACTCTTCTGAGGCCCTTCTGCCACCTGCCAACCCCTCCAGCCCAGCGGTACATGGGGAACCCCAAAAGTGAGCCTGTCACATGCTCTCATCTATGCAGTCTACTGAGAACACACTCTAGAGCCATTCCTGGGAGCCATGTGGCTGTGGGTTGCACAAGGACTAGGCCGAGCTGTATCGCGTGTGCACTCAGAGATCCTGTCTGCATGTTCATGCCCAACCCCTGTCTCTTGCAGCAAGGCCTTTCTGGGGGAATTGGGGGAAGGCATCATGCACATCACTCAAGCACTTTCACAGTAGACTCCCAGGCTCTGTGCCAACAGTTAAGATGTTGGCCTTTCCCAGGCCTTCTGACCCAAGGCTTCATGTTAACAACCACAGGCTAGGTGGCACCTGGACCCTGTCACTAGACGACATGCTTTCTCCTTCACTGCCACTTGATTCTCACATCCTAGGAGGGAGGCAGGGCTGGGTTTAGTACCTCTGGTTTGCACAAGGGTAAACCGAGGCTCAGGAGGCCAAGTGACTTGATAAAGGCACAGAGCTAGAGTCAGTTGGTGGCACAGCCAAGCCTGGCCCTCAGACTCCACTGTGCTCTTTGCCAGGTCACAGCCCAGGCGGTAGGGCCCTGGTGGACACGGGGGTGGAGGTGTGGGGTCAGCTTTTCCCGAGTGAACCGGAGGCAGGCCATTGCGGCTCTGCACACTGAGGTCTGGGAGGAAGACTTGCAGTTTGGCATCAGGTGTCACCTTTAGAGCTGACTGCAAGAACTGCTGCGCTAGCCTGCAGGCTTCCCAGATCACACGTCCCCGACTAGTGCCAGACAACAGCACACGCCACTCAGAGGAGGAAAATCCAGGTACAGCTTGCTCGGTGGACACTAACATAGCTTGGCTGCTGGGGACTGCTGCTCCTGCCAGGCCCATCCATTTCCCTGCAAAGCCCTTCGTTTGTCCTCAAATGCCACAGCACACTGCTGAGTATCTGAGAGCAACGGCTGCTGTCAGGAGTGTCGGGAGCTGAGATGCCAAACTCAAGTAACAGATCTGAGCAGTGTGGGGTGGTGAGAGGGCTGGAGGTAAGAGTCTTACACTCTCCCAGTCTGTCTCAACCTTGCCTCTAACTGCTTGTCACCTCGGGCAAGTGACTTTCCCTCTCTGAGCCACCTACAGAACGGGGAGAGTGAGGTCCACTTTGCACATGTGTTAAAATGATTGCATACGTTTAGACATGTGAGGTTATCATAGTGCCTGGCGTGGTGCAGACACCAAGTAAACATCATCTCTCTTTTCACTCTCAAAAATGTAGACACCTTCCTGGGGGTCCGAAAATAGCATCTGCCACCCAACGGCTGCAGTCCTGAACAGCTGTGTGTGAGGTGAACTTTTTCACTGCTGTCGAGTCGGATCTGACTCATAGTGACCCCTCCTTGGGTTTCCGAGGCGGTGTCACTGCGGAAGTAAATTGCCCCCTCTTCCTTCGGAGGAGTGGCTGGTGGGTTTGAACCACCAGCCTACTGGTTAGCAGTCAAGTGCCTTAGGCACCACACCACCAGAGCTCCTGCAACTTTTGTAAACAGGTCAGAATAAAACACAGCCAAAATTTGCCGTTGCCAGGAAATCCCCAGCAAATTCTTTTATGCAGTGAAAGATACTACATCCAAATTGATCATTTGTTTTTAAGTGTATATTGGGGATATGGTCTTTTAAAAGAATGAATCCTAGTTCAGCTTTGGCCCAAAACAGACGTTGGCATTCTGTAGCCCCACAGCACACAGCAACAGGAGTAGGTTACATATTGAAAATAATGACAATCGAAGACGTATCTATAGTTCTGTCACTATACGGTATGTGGAAAGTGTCTGTGATTGTGCCATGGAAGGGATCATGTAACCTGGAGAAGTTCTGTGTGTGTGCGCGCGTGTGTGTGTGATGGTGGTGAGGAGGTGGTGACGATGGAATTATTGGTGGTGGTGGTGACAGTGATGGTGGTGGTAGGGGGTGGTGATGGAGGTAGTAGTAGGTGGTGGCAAAGGTGGCAGAGGGTGAAAGTCGAGGTGATGGGGGTGGCTGTGGTGGTGGGGGTGACACAGGTGGTAGAGGGTGGAGGTGGGAGTGGTGCTGCTGGGGGCAGTGCTGGTAGTGGACTTGGCATTGCTCCTTTCCAACTTTGGTACTTTTGGAGGTTGGATCTGGTGAGAAAGGTACAGGAGGGAGATGAGGAGGAGAAGCAAAAGGCAGGAAGGAAGTGGGGGGGAGGGGAAGAGAGAGTGTTTGAACAGATTATTCTACAGTGACTACAGAAATCAAACCATAGAAGCAAATGCTGTTTTTCCACAGGTCTGGACCTCAGCACCCAGCAGGCAACTGCTAAGTCAAATATCTGTCTGCAAATAGCAACCCTAAGGCTGGGGATCTTCAGAGAAAGCAAGAGGCCTCAGCCTGCACAGGCTGGCCCAGAATCTGGGGAGCCCCAGGCATGTACCCCCCACCCCGCCTGAGCCTTAAGTCACCTGGGCTCTCTTGCTGTCCTGCCCTGAGGTCCAACAGCTCATCCACTGCCCTACCCTGGGCAGCCCAAACAGCAGGCACCTGTTACCTTGGGCCTAATGTCAAGGAAAGGTGGTCTGGTGGCACAGTGGTTAAGGCATTCGACTGCCAGCCAAAAGGCTGGTAGTTCAAACCCACCAGCCACTCTGTGGGAGAAAGATGAGGTAATCTGCTTCTGTAAAGACTGACAGCCTTGGAAACCCTGTGGGGGCACTTCTACTCTGTCCTATAGTGTCACTATGAGTTGGAATAGACTGGATAGCAGTGGGAATATCAAGGAAGCTGGGGGAGGGGTGAGGAACGCGTGTAGACAAGGCCAGCGTGGGCGCCTGGGAGTTCAGAAATAGGGAGTGCCAAGCTTCCAGATGCCAGTGGGAGCCAGCTGCAAAATGGAGCTCTTCTACTAGCAGTTCCCCCTTCAATGAACCACAATTTGCAGACCACTGGTTTGCCAAAGTGGGCCTCCCAGGCAGGACCCAGATGCAGGAAGACCAGCAGTGTCTCGAGCGCTGAGCCGTGCTTAGCCCTTGGGGAAGAGGCCTGTCTGAAGGCAAGGTCTCGCCTGGCTCCCTGCCCTGGTTTGGTCTCTAACAGGAAAGGGCCCTGACTGCAGGAGAAGGAGGAGGGAGAAAAGGGAGTGAACAGCTGCATTCTCCGTGGGGAGGATCCCCAAAATAGAAAGGCGCATGTGCACCACAGGCCCTTGACCCAGAATGCTGAGAGCTGCACCATAAACCCAGCTCTCCTCAGCATAGTGGGATGGGGACGACAAGAAGGTGTTCTCAGGGCTCCTATGTGCCTAACTGAGCTTCAAAGACACACGGATTGCCCTCCTGAGCCAATGCTTATCTCTGACCATTAAAGAAGTACTAATATAGTGGTGCCCAACATAAGCATAAGTCACATGACTGAATTGTACCATGTAAAACATGTCCACATGGCAAATGCTTTCTGATATGCATTTTTGTCACAATTAAAAAGAAAAAAAAAAAAGAGTATTAACAGCAAGAATGCCCTGTGTGGTTTAAAATGTGTTCATACCCATATCCTGTGAACCATCGTCCCAGAAGCCTTGACGTAGTTAGAGAACAGAGTTATTAATCTGATTTTCTTCATGAGGAAACTGTAGCCCAGAGACTTGCACAAGGTCCTTATTAGTAAGTGGTAGGGACAGTTGCCTCCCAATGAACTGGTTCCTGAGATCACCTGTTTTATGGGAGTGGGGCCCATATACATGGGCTCCCCTCTCCTGGGGCCAGGCCTGCACCTGTCTTGTGACCATAGCCTGTATTAAGCCAGGGATACTGGCAAAGACTCACATCCTGAACCTGAATCCCCAGTACGGGCTTCCCAGAGTACTGTTTAGAGAACTTGCTCCAGTTCTGGGCTGGCTACTTCTGCTTGCCTATGGGGTTTTGTATATTAACCTTGTATCCAGCAACCTTGCGATAATCATTTATTAGCTCCAGTAGGTTTATTGTTGATTCTTTGGGATTTTCTACATAGACACAATCATATCATCTGGGAACAAAGACAGTTTTATTTCTTCCTTTCAATCTATATACCTTTTCTTTCTTTTGTTTGTCTTCTAGTACAACACATTATCTAGGACTTCCAGTACAATGTTGAATAGTAATGGTGAGAAGGGATATCCTTGTTTTGTTCCTGATCTTATGGAGAAAGTATCTAGTTTCTCACCATCAAGTATGCTACTTATTAGCTGTGGGGTTTTTGTAGATGTTCTTTATTAAGTTGAGGAAGTTAACCAATGGGGTTTTGAATCAACCTGGTTTGTTGCTCATGGGCTGGGCAGTGGACAATGTAGGCCAGAAGGTTCCATGAAGCCACCAGGATGAAGTAAAGATGCTTCCGCTATTTACCTGTTTATAGGATGGCTCTGCTACTGTTATGGAACCTCCAGAACATTTGGGACTCCATTTTGTCCATGGCTCTAGCTCGAGCACCCACAGCAGTGTCCAGACTGCAGGAAAAACCAAACCAAATTCACTGCCTTCAAGTTGGATCTGACTCATAGTGACCCCTCCTTGCGTTTCTGAGGCAGTATCACTATGCAAATAGATTGCCCAGTCTTCCTTCTGAGGAGTGGCTGGTGGGTTTGAGCCGCCAGCCTTCTGGTTAGCAGTCAAATGCCTTAGGCATTGTGCCAGAAGGCCCTGCAAATAAATAGCTAAGCTCCTAATCGGAAGATGGGAAGCAGCAAAGTAGATGAGCTTTGTCCAGACACCTGGGTTTGAGTTCTAAATTCACAACCTGTTGACAGTGTGACCTTGGGAAAGTTCCTAGCCTCTCTGAGCCCCAATGGTGCTCTTTGGTAAAATGGAAATATGAATCACTGCATCAGAGGAGAAAATGAAGTAATGTATATATACATGGGAGATGTGCCACCATCTTTCTTCCCAGGTGCATGAAGAACCCAGAGTAAGATGGATTTGCTCAATAGAAGCAGCCTGGGAATACTCTGTTCCTAGACTTGTGAGCTTCCTCAGGGCCAGTCGTGGCTCGCTTTATCCCTGCAGCCCAGGGTCTAGCACAGGGCTCGGCACAGAGGAGGGCCCTGTCAATGTGGTGGAAAGCCACAGATATAGACAGGTCCTTGGAGATCACACCTATGCCCTCTCACCTCCAGAGGAAAAGGACTTGCCTATGGTCTCCAAAGTGTCTTTACTCATGGTCTAGTCCTATTTTTTACGTGGAAAAGTGCGTGCCTCCGAGAATGATGGGTACAAATCTTGAACATGATCATCCACCACGGGAGCAGGTGAGCAGACCTTCTCCTACTGGGTATTACTGACATTTCTCAGTCTAATAAAGAGGAGCAGATGGAATGGGGTCAGTGTTTCTGTAGTCACTCACATCTCCACCTCCCCTGTTATAGTAAGGGCTCCTCTCTCCCCTTTCCTAGCCCCACTTGCCTCCAGCATTTAGAGGGGAGAAACAGAAGAAGGGGTGGGGTTGATTTGGGTCATTCCCTAGGTAGAAGGCACACTGTACTAGAGATCACCCAAATGGGGACTCCTGATGTGGTACCTCACCTTCTTAATGGGTGTCCTTCTGCAAGCCTCTGCATCTCTCAGAACTTATTGCCTTTATCTGTGAGGAGAACGCTAATTATACTTCCATGACCACAGACTAGATGGGAAACTCAGATGGACTGCTGGGCAGAATCACTCCTTGTGACCTCCTGAGTTATTTATCAGTAAATGGCTGAACACCACTGCTGAGTCAAAAGCACAGTGGGCCCTTCCTTCTCCACCTGTACATTTAGTGCCCACAGTATCCCGATTTTGTCTAGGAGCTGCCTTATATATGGCATGGATGGTAGTTGAGTCGTTTATTTCTCTTCCTCATATCTAAAACGAAGACTTCCTTTCATTTCCCCAGTGATCTCCACGTATGTCTACTGAGCTGGATCCCTGCAACGAGGGCAGAGAGGAAGAGTCACCCATGTGCTGGGGGTGGGGGGCAGGTAGACTGAGACAGAGACAACATGCAACACGCACACTGAGTCATCACTCCCCCGTCCCCGCAGGCTCCAGAACATTTCCAATCTGGAGTGTTAATGCCTTTGGGATTCTCATAGTAGTAATCAATCGACCACCGATCTGTGGGAAGAGTCTAGATGCCAACCTCAAAGAGAGGGCCCAATGGTACTGTCTCCTGTGAGCACTCCATCAGCATCTGTCAAGACAGGTAGGTGCCCAGTGCTTGAAAGGCAAAGTGCCCCTTGCCCCAGCTCACGAGGGTCACTAAACAATCATGCCACTAAAGGAATGAAGAAGTGCATCGCTGAGATTTCTCACGATGACGCCTCCTGCTTGATTTGTGGTCAGCGCTCTGTGGTTGCCTAACATGCTTTAGACCTCAGAGGCAGCACAGCACAGTGCAGCAGGCCCAGAGCTCTGCCATTTCCCGGCTCCATGGCTTTGCTCAAGCTGCTTAACCTGCCTGAGCTTCAGTTTCCTGGAGATAACACTAGTCTTTTCCTTTCTGAGTTATTGTGAGTATTACTGGATAATGTCCCCTAAATGCTTAGCAAAATGTCTGGCACCTAGTAAACGCTCAACTCAAGGTGGCTATTCTTATCCCTGGCCCATTTGCCCTTTGTAACAACAATCTAAAGATGTGTGTGGGACTGGAGTTGTCTTCAGGAAGGGCAAAGGATGGAAAAGGCCCTTAGCTAGTTAGAAGCAGAAGCAAGACAAAAACCCAGGTGTCCCAGTCTTAGGCAAGAACAAGCATCATACCAGATGCACACTGTCCACACGGAAAAGGCTGCTTAAAGAGAAATCTCCTCAGGGCCTGATAGATCTTTATTTCAAGACCTCGACACAAGACATAGTTTCTTTTGATAGTTTCTTCTGGGGGTAAGGACAAGAGAAGAGCTGAGCTGGATGCCTACAGCAGATGTCTCCATTAGGGATGCTCTCAGGGTGAGGGAGAGTGGGGCCAGAACTGGGCCCACATGGTTCCCTGGGACTGGGGAGCAGGCTCTCACCCCGAGATGTTCCTTGGAGCCAGGGAAGGCCACATCCAGCCTGGCAGTGCAAGCAAGGATCCTTCCGACACCCTCCTCCTGCTGCTTGCCCCCCATCCTGCAGTAGCTTGTGTGGACAGCGGGTTTCTT
Organism: Orycteropus afer afer; assembly: GCF_000298275.1. Lineage (NCBI taxonomy): Eukaryota > Metazoa > Chordata > Mammalia > Tubulidentata > Orycteropodidae > Orycteropus > Orycteropus afer. The sequence continues at coordinate 542,157 of NW_006922106.1, read as the reverse complement.
GGTGAGCTGACAGGCCATTCTACTTTAAATCTGCCAATCTCTGCCCCTCAGCCCAAAGCATCCAGGCCACTGAGCTCCCCAGAGTGTGCAGCAAGAGCCGCCATTAGCCTCTCTGTCCTCTTGAGGATGTAGGCATTGGCCTGCCGTTCACACTCAGCCTCACTCCAGCCAAGAGCTGCCATGGCTGTCCGCCAATGCAGCAACAGCACCCGGCTCAGCCCAGCTCTTTGCACACCCTTCAGGCACAGCCAAGGACTGGGCTCCCTCAATGTCACGCCCTTCTGGGATGAAGAAGACAGATGTGGTTTAAACCATGAAGGGAACTCCTCTGAGGGAGCTCCTTGCAGAGCCTGAAGCATGTTTGTTGGCCACCATCAGCTGAAGCCAACCCACGTCTTCTAGGACAGTCTGGAGTTTCAGACATAGGCCATTCAGAGCCAAGAGGGGAGAACGAGGTGTGCCACAGAGGAGCTAGAAGGGCCGACGTTCATCACATCCAAGATGTGACTAAAGCAATGAATGTGAAGCTTTGGTGAGGTGCACAAAGGGTTCTAATGGCTATTTCCAAAGAGAAGTCCAGGCCCAAAATGTGTGAGCAATGAATGACAACTTCTCCAGAGTAAGGGCATGGATGGCCACCCCAATACCCACCTCTAAGGACAATCCTCCCTGAAATGCATGCTCCAAGGTCTATACTGATCCAAAACAAAGAAGTTACTTAGCAGTCATACTTTGGAAGAGAGTTGGTAAGGTGGGTGAAAATAAGGGGAACAGGACCCCTGAAAGTACAATCTACCCCCTTTGCTCCCAGGTTAATGTGCTTGCCTGCTAACCAAAATATTGAAGGTCTGAACCCACCCAGAGGCACCCTGGAAGAAAGGCCTGACTATCTACTTGCAAAAGGTCACATCCATGAAAACCCTACTGAGCCACGTGGGGTCACCACGAGTCAGAGTTGACTTAATGACAACTGATTGATCGGCCCTCAGACTATGGATCCAGGCAGATGGAAAGGGTGAGAAACAATGGAAACATTCAAAGCCATGGCTAAACTGATAACAGACTCTGGGGGCATAACCAAGAGGTTTCCCTTTACTGCCTCAATGGTTGACCATAAAAGAGAGCCAAGGGAAAAAAAAAAAAGGAGGGGTAATTAGGATGCAGGTTAGAGGTTCCCATCCAGAAGATGCCTGACTGAAGGGCTGGCAATTTGGAGGACAAGGTTCTTGGCCAAGTCATCACTCCATCTCGGCCATCCCATCCCATGACAGCTGGGACTCCTGTAAACAAAGTTTGTAAACCTCTACCAGCTCAACTTCATACCACATTCTCAATCAATTTTTGGTGGTTGACAATGAGGGGGGACAAAAGAGAAGCAAGATTTCAATAATCTCCTCCCAGACCCATGCACATATCAGAATCCTAAAAGAAACAGAAAGCTGCCTTTGGAATTGGAGAAGACAGGCCCTCTAATTATGTGAAGTGACATTACCTCAGAGCCCCAGGCTCCCAGTTCTATGAACAGGAAGGAAGCAGACCCATGGCTCTATAAGAGCCATTTCCTCTCTGTTTTATTAATTTCAGAGATTAGCAAGCCACTCCTCTGAGGGCCTAATACACCAAGATAACAGCCATTGTGTTTGCTACAACTCTTGCTAATCAAGTCTTGGTAGACTGGTGAGGTCGCAGGCTTCCAATATCAAATTCCACCCACCAATGGCTCTCATGGCCCCTTCTAGCATCATCCTGACTCCTTATAACTAACACTGGAATCCCTAACTCGAGTTCCAGGACCTAGGATGGGTGGTATCTTGGTTCCCATGGAGGAAAATAGAATAGAAATATGTCAGAGGAGTTTTAAAAAGGATACTGGGATCAGAATGTTAAATGGGAATCCACTGCTGTGCCCTACTCCTGATTCCCTGTACTCAGTCCTACTAGGACGCCAGTGCAACACATTGAGTGCCTGCCATTTAGCCACTACTGGTTTCTATTAAGAGAAAAAGTATGATCTTCTTCCCCCTTGCCATTCCTGTGTTGCTGAAGGGCTGTGGTACACAGATCATTGGACTGGAAATCCAGATGGAGCCTTGGACTATATTTCCAGCTCTCCCTGGGTCTCACAAGGGGCTGGTCGGCTCATCTCCTAGGTCTTTTCTAGGTCAGACTTGCATTCTTTAAATTTGGGGTTGATTCCCTGCCACTGTGTCTACACAGAGAATTTCAATAACACATCTTATGTTCAAGTTTAAGATTAGAAGCATTCAACACTCCCCCCACCCCCCATAGCCCATTGTCTGACCGATTCCTGGAGCTTTCTGGGCTCCTGACGATTTCCCACCATGGCGTAATGGGGAAGAGTGCTCTTGATTACAAGCCGACTTTTCCATTCATCCATTGTGTGACCTGCAATTTTATTCTTGACTCTCCAAGGTGCTTCCCAAACGACCTAGACACAGGGCTTAGGGAGACAAAAAGCACACTGTCTTTCAGATACGAAGATGAGACCATTGACCCCATGAATCACAGACTTTCACTCTGAGGATAGGTTTGCACGGAGGCAGCCACATTCCTTCTCTTGTCTCTCTCCCCACCCCACCACCCTCACTGTTCCCCCTCCACACCCAAAGATGAGGGGTTGGGATGAGGGGGCAGTCCCTGGCCATCACCAGGGCTAAGCTCACTGGAGAGCTGAGGGGTGGGTGGAGGAGCAGCCTGGTATAACTACAAGATCAGTGGACCTAAGATAGGGAGTGTGGGTCCTAGGTCCAGCTTCACTTTTGAGTGGCACACAGAAGACCCAGGGGGAGGCTCTTCTGCTCTCTGAGCCATAGTTTCCTAATCTGGAAACCATGATGGCTGGATCAAGTGATATCTTAGGATCCTTTCCACTCTACTAGAGTGAGCCTTATGGCCCATAGAAGGGACAGCACCCAACTCTGACCCTGTTAGCCCTCGGCTAAGCAAGGTGATCAAAAGTTCAAAGTCTGACAGACACTGGAAAAAAGCAATGCATGTTGGAAGAGGCTCATGGAGTGCCAGCTAACTGGTGTATGGGAAACTGACTGACCATAGCTACCATGGTACACACCCTCTACAGTGGATGAGCAGACATGAGCAAACCCAGGTAAAGCTGTCTTTTCTTTCTGGTTTATATGATCTGGACTTGAAATAAGAGCTCTGTCAAGATGTTCAGAAACTTGCTTGTTAGTACAGAATCAGGCTGTATAATCTCTATGTCCAGACTTCTGCTTCTGGAAAGGTGGATAAGAATTGTTTTCCCCACTCTTTTTGCTGAATACAAGATCTCTGGATATTTTATATAAAACAAACATAACAAGTCCCCAAAAGGTGGAAAGAGGACTGCAGATCAGCTAGGAACCTCAAGACCCGAGGAACAACGTTTGAGTTGTTCTGGGTTTCCTTTTGGCCTCATCTATCATAGCCTTGGAGCTGAAAAAGCCAGCAATCCATATATGGCCATGGGCACAGACAAAAAGGCCCTAACTAAAGCTGTCCCCTCTAGCCAAAGGACCAGGAAAGGGGCAGCCTAGCAAGACAAAAACGTTTAGACACTAGCCATTCTACTCCAGCCAAATATTGCAGGAAAACTACAGTCCCATCCCATTCCATCAGCAAAGGCTGAGTGGTGGGCCTAGACTCCAACCTCACCTGACGGTAATGAGGCACCCCTCCCTCTCTCCACTGGGTCTGTATCAGATGGTGCCCCATGTAGAGCAAGGACTTTCTCCGTTATCTCAGCAGTAACAAATCAACCCCTCCTCCAGCCATGTCAAGGGAGGCTACATGGGGAGCAGTAATAAGGCACTCCTACTCCTCCCCATAGGAGCTCTGGTAGCATAGTGTCTAAGGCACTTGACTGCTAACCAGAAGGCTGGTGGTTCAAACCCACCAGCTACTCCTTGGAAGGAAGGTTGGGCAATCCTACTCCTGAAGTGATACTGCCTCGGAAACCTAAGGAGGGGTCGTTAGGAGTCAGGGACGACTCGATGGCACACAACAACAACTCCTCCCCATCAGGGTGGTGTCAACAGAGGCCTAGTGGGGAGCTGGAACTCTCACTCCCACCCAGCAATAGTAAGGAGCCCACCCTCCCTGGTGTCAATGAAGGCTAAGTGGAGAGAACTTGAACTTCTATACCCACCTGGTAGAAATGAGGTGGTGCCCCCCTTCCCTGCTGGAGCGGTGTCAGAGGATCCGCTAAAACAGAAGATTTAAATAAGACCCAGTCTTACAATATAATAACTAAAACGTTAAAGTTTCGATTAAAAAAAAAATCACTCATCATACCAAGAACCAGAAAGATATTAAACTGAATGAAAAAGACAATGAACAGATGCCAACATTGCAATGACACAGATGTTAAACTTATCTGACAAGGATTTTTAAATAGTAGTCATAAAACGCTTCAGCTAGCAATTACAAACATGCTTGCAACAAATGAAAAATATAGAGAAAATATCAGCAAAGAAATAAAAGATGTAAAGAAATGGAAATTTTAGAAACGAAAAATGTAATAACTGATAATAAAACGGAATTAAGAGGAAAAAGGAGTGGACAGAGGAAAAAATTAGTGACGTTAAAGACAGAACAGAAATCACCTAATCTGAACAACAGAGAAAACAGACTTTTTGGGGAAAAAATAGTACTTCAGGGACATGTGGGATTAAAACAAAGGATTTAGCATTTATGTTATCAGACTCCTTGGAGAGCAGAGAGAGGGTGGGATTGAAAAACTGTTCAAAGGAATAATGGCTGGAAACTTCCCGAATTTGGCTAATGACATAAAACCTACAATTTCAAGAAGATGAGTGAACCTCAAACAGGATAAACCTGAGAAAATCCTCCCCAAGACCCATCACTATCAAGCTTCGGAAAAGTGAAGAAAATGTCTTGAAACAGAGAGAAAAATGACACTTAACCTATAGTGTGTGTGTGTGTGTGTGTGTGTGCGTGTGTGTGTGTGCGTGTGTGTGTGTAAAGCAATTCTAATGGCAGCAGATTTCTGATCAGAGACTATGGAGGTCAGAAGGAAGTGACACAACAATTTTCAAGAGCTAAAAGAAAACTCAGAATCCAGAATCGATCAGGTCTGAATCTGATACCCAGGAATGAAAGGGAAAATCAAGACATTCTCAGATGAAAGGAAATTAAGAGAATTTGCCAATAACAGATCTCTCCTAAGAGAATGGCAGAAGGAAGTTCTCTAAACAGAAAGGAAATGATAGAAGAAGGAATCTTGGACATCAGCAAGAACAATGGAAAGAGCAAAAAATATGAATAGACTCTTTTCCTCTTGAGTTTTCGAAATTATATTTGATGAGTGAAGCAACAACTCTGACACTGTCTGATGTGGTTCTAGACGTATGTGGAAGAATTAATTAATATAATTGCATTATAAACAAGAGAAGGTAAAGGGATATTAAGAGAAGCAAGATTTCTACACTTACTTGAATTGGTAAAATGTTGACATCAGTAGACTGTGATAAGTTATGTTTATAATAAGTAATGCCGAGAACAACAAAATTCAACCAAAAAGAACATGCAGACATCAGAATAAAAAAAAAAAATACATTTACAATGACTCGAGAAAAAGAAACAGGTATAAATCACACAAAACATGTACAGGATTCATCAGTTGGAAGTGTTCTTGGATTAGAAGACTCAACAGAGTAAAGATGTCAATTCTCTCCAAATTGATGTACAGGTTTAATATAATTCCTATCAAAATTACATCAAGACATTTTTACAATTATGAACATGATTGTTCTAAAATTTACACAGAAATCCAAAGGAAATAGAAAAACTAAAACAATTTTTCAAAGAATAAAGTGCAGGGAATTATTCTACCTGCTTTCAAGACATGTTACATAACTACAGTAATTACGATTGTGTGGTATGGCACAGGCATAGACACACAGATCAATGGAACAGAATGGAGAACCCAGGTGCAAAAGCAATTAATGGAGGAATGGCATCTTTTTCAGCAAATGGTTCTGGAGCAACTGAATATCTGGAGGCTGCAAAATGAATCTTGATTCAAACCCACATCTTACACAAAAATGAACTCAAAATAAATTCTACAGTTAAACATAAAACTATAGAACTTTTAGGGGAAAAAAAAAAAACCAACATAGATGAAATCTTTGGGCTGTAGAGCTAGGCAAAGGTTCTTAGACCTGACATCAAAAGCACAATACCTAAGAGGAAAAACAGAGGAACTAAATAAACCTCATGAAAATGAAAAACGATTGCTCTATAAAAGACCCTGTGAAGAGGATGAAAAGACAGGATGTAGTCTGGGAGAAAATATTTGAAGGCTCATATCTGGGCAAAGGACTAGTATCTAGCATATATAAAGAATGCCCCAAACTCAATAGTAAGAAAACAATGTCAAAAGAAGAGGGCAAAAAATACAAAGAGACATTTCACTGACAAGTTTATACAGATAGCAAATAAGCACATGAAAGTAAGGTCAACATCAGTAGCCATCAGGAAGATGGAGATGAAAACTACCATGAGCTCTTACCATGTACCTACCAGAACAGCTAAGATTAAAAAAAAAAAAAAAAATAGTGACAACAGCAAATGCTAGCAAGGATGTGAAGAAACTGGATCACACTCATACATTGCTGCTGGAGAAGTAAAATGCTACAGTCACTTGGAAATCAGTTTGGTAGTTTTTAATAAAATTAAACATGCAATGACCCAGCAATTCCACTCCTAGGTATGTATATACCCTAAAGAATTGAAAGCAGAGACTCAAACAGGAACATTTACACCAATGTTCATTGCAGCAGTATTCACAATAGACAAAAGGTGGAAGCAATGCAAGCATCCATCAACAGATGGATAAACAAAATGTGGTACAAGCATATAATAAAATATTGTTCAGCCATAAAGAGAAATGAGGTTCTCATACATGATACAACACGGATGAACCCTGAAAACATTATGCTGAGTGAAAGAAGCCACACTCACTTCTATGAAATGTCTAGAATAGGAAAATGCATAGGAACCAACGTTTATTAGTGGTTACCAGGGGTGGCTACCACTCATCTGTCAGTTCATTGTACTGTGGTGGCTTGCGTGTTGCTGCGAGGCTGGAGGCTATGGCACTGTTATTTCACATACCAGCAGGGTCACCCATGGTGGACAGGTTTCAGCAGAATTTCCAGACTAAGACAGACTCAGAAGAAGGAGGGGGCCATCCACATCCACATCCACATGGTGGAGAGGTTTCAGCAGAGCTTCTAGGCTTAGACAGACTTGGAAGAAGGAAAAGGCCATTCACTTCTCAAAGAATTGGCCAGTGAAAACCTTACGAATAACAGTGAAACATTGTCTGATATATCTGTCTGGTATATGACTGGAAAACTTTATGAATAGCCGTGAAACACTGTCCGATACAGTGCCAGAAGATGAGCCCTTCAGGTTGGAAGGCACTCAAAATACAACTGGGGAAGAGCTGCCTCATCAAAGTAGAGTGAGACCTTAATAACATAAATAGAGTAAAGCCTTTAAGACCCTAATTTGCTGATGGGGCACGACTCAAAATGGGAAGAAATAGCTGCAAGCATCCACTAACAATCAGTGTGAAATGTATGAAGTATGAATCTAGGAAAATTAGAAAGTTATCAAAAATGAAATTGAATGCATGAAGATTGATATCCCAGGCATTACCAAACCAAAGTCACTGCCGTTGAGTCGATGCCAACTCACAATGACCCCCATTGGGTTTCTGTGGTAGTTAAGGTTTTCTATCAACTTGGTTGGGCCTGGTTGAGTGGCTGGGCAGCTGGTGGTAGTTATTCCCCATGACGAGACTGGCAATCAACTACCTGGTGGGACCTACCACAAGCAGTTGAGTAGCTGCTTTAGGGATATGGTCTGCTTCCTGTATATAAGAAGCAGCTTTGGGAATGGTATCTAGCTTATGGCACGTTTGAACCGTGCATGTAGCCGTGTTGTTGTTTAGCCACCTGCCATGCTCTGCTGCTCTTAGGACATCCAATGGACTTGAATCAATGACCCGCCGTGTTGTTTGGTAACATCAGGACTATGCCATTTTATTTGTTGACCTTGGGCTTGTTAGCCTCAGCAGCCAGTAGCTGCCTGAGTGAAGAGATGCCTCCAGCTTCAGTGGGCCGGGAGCAGGAGGCAGAGCTGAAGCCCAAGCTTGAAGGGGTTTCACCCAGCCCCTAGAGCCTGGCACTTTGAACTCAGACTTAAAGCCTCCGAACTATAAGAGAATAAACTCCTGTCTCTTCAAGCCATCCCATTTGCAGTATATTCTTGTCAGAGCGGCATTAAGTAACCAAAACTGTTTCCGAGGTGGTAAATCTTTACAGAAGTAGATTGCCCAGTCTTCCTTCTGCAGAGTGGCTGGTGGATTTGAATCACCAACCTTCTGGTTAGCAGTCAAATACCTTAGGCCACCAGAGCTCCTAGGCATTAGTGAGCTGAAATGGACTATTTTGGGCCATTTTGAATCAGACTACTATGATCTACTGGGAGCTCTGGTAGCATAGTGGCTAAGGCACTTGACTGCTAACCAGAAGGCTGGCAGTTCAAACCCACCAGCCACTCCTCGGAAGGAAGGTTGGGCAATCTACTTCCGTAGTGATACTGCCTGGGAAACCCAAGGAGAGGTCGCTATGAGTCAGGTCTGACTCCACAGCACATAACAACAACAACAACTATGATCTACTATGCCGGGAATGACAAATTGAAGAGGAATGGCGTGACATTCATCATCAGAAAGAATGTTTCAAGATCTATACTGAAATACAATGTTGTCAGTGGTAGGATAATATCCATATGCCTAAAGGGAAGATCAGTTAATACTATTATCATTCAAATTTATGCACTAACCACCAAAGCAAAAGATGGAGAAATGGAAGATTTTTACCAATTTCTGCAGTGTAAAATTGACCAAACATGTAATCAAGATGTTTTGATATTACTGTTGATTGAATGTGAAAAGTTGGAAACAAAGAAGAAGCATCAGTAGTTGGAAAATATGGCCTTGGTGACAGAAGTGACACCAGATATCATATGACAGAATTTTGCAAGACCAATGCCACTCCTTGGAAGAAAGATGGAGCAGTCTACTTCTGTAGTGATAGTGCCTCAGAAACCCAAGGAGGGGTCATTATGAGTCAGATCTGACTCGACAGCAGTGAATGACTTACTCATTGCAAATACCCTTTCTCAACAATATAAACAGCAGGTATACACATGGTCCTTACCAGATGGAATACACAGGAATCAGATCAACTACATCTGTGGAAAGAGCTTATGGAGAAGCTCAATATCTTTACTCAAAACAAGGCCAGGAGCTGACCATCAACTGCTCATATGCAAGTTCAAATTGAAGCTGAAGACAATTAAAACAAGTCCACAGAGCCAAAATATGACCTTGATTATATCCCACCTGAATTCAGAGACCATCTGAAGAACAGATTTGATGCACTGAACACCAAAGACTGAAGACCAGATGATTTGTGGGATGACATCAAGAACATCATACATGAAAAAATCAAAAGATCATTAAAAAGACAGGAAAGAAAAGACCCAAATGGACATCAGAAGAGACTCTGAAACTTACTCTTGAACACAGAGTAGCTCAAGCAAATGGAAGAAATGACAAGATAAAAGAGCTGAACAGAAGATTTCAAAGAGTAGCTCGAGAAGACTGTCAATTATTATAATGAAATGTACAAAGACCTGGAGTTAGAAAACCAAAAGGGAAGAACATGCTCTGTATTTCTCAAGCTGAAAGAACTGAAGAAGAAATTCAAGCCTTTAGTTACAATATTGAAGAATTCTATGGGCAGAAAATTGAATGATGCAGGAAGCATCAAAAAAAAGATGGAAGGAATACACAGAGTCACTGTACCAAAAAGAATTGGTCAGTGTTGAACTATTTCAGGAAATAGCATTTGATTGAGAACCAATGGTATTTGAAGAAAGAAGTCCAAGCTGCACTGAAGGAATTTGCAAAACACAAGGCTCCAGGAATTGACAAAATAAACATTGAGATGTTTCAACAGATGGATACAGCACTGGAGATGATTACTCATTTATGTCACAAAATTTGGAAGACAGCTACCTGGCCAGCTGACTGGAAGAAATCAGTATTTATGCACATTTCAAAGTGATCTAACCAAATGTGGAAATTATCAAACAATATCACTAATATTACACTTAAGTAAAATTTTGCTGAAGATAATCCAAAAACAGTTGTGGGAGTATATTGACAGAGAACTGCTAAAAATTCAAACTGGATTCAGAAGAGGACATGGAACAAGGGATATCACTGCTGATGTCAGATATGTCTTGGCTAAACGCAGAGAATACCAGAAAGATGTTTATGTGTGTTTTACTGATTATGCAAAGACATTTGATTGTGTGGATCATAAGAAATTATGGATAATGTTGCAAAGAATGGGAATTCCAGAACACTTAATTGTGCTTATGAGGAACCTGTACAGAGACCATAAGGCTGTTGTTCAAACATAAGGGGATACTGCAATGTTTAAAATCAGGAAGGGAGTGCATCAGGGTTGTATCCTTTCACCATACTTATTCAGTCTGCATGCTGACCAAGCAAATGATCAGAGAAACTGGACTATATGAAGAAGAATACAACATTAGGATTGGAGGAAGACTCATTAACTACCTGCGATATGCAGATGACACAACCTTGCTTGCTGAAAGTGAGGATGACTTGAAGCACTTATTGGTGAAGATCAAAGATACAGTCTTTAGTACGGATTACACCTCAACATAAAGAAAACAAAAATCCTCACAACCGGACCAATAAGCAACATCGTCATAAATGGAAAGTTTGAAGTTGTCAAGGATTTCATTTTACTTGGATCCACAATCAACACCCGTGGAAGCAGCAGTCAAGAAATCAGATGACGCATTGCAGTGGGCAAATCTGCTGCAAAAGGCCTCTTTAAAATTTTTAAAAGCAAAGATGTCACTTTGAAAACTAAGGTGTGCATGACCCAAGCCATGGTATTTTCAATCACCTTGTATGCATATGAAAGCTGTACAATGTATATACAAGACCAAAGAAGAATTGATGCCTTTGAATTATGGTGTTGGCAAAAAATACTGAAAATACCATGGACTGCCAGAAGAACGAACAAGTCTGTCCTGGAAGAAATGCAGCTGAATGCTCCGTTGGAAGCAAGAATGGCCAGATTTCATCCTGGAGGACCATCATGCTTAGTAAAGTGGAGGGTCAGTGAAAAAGGGGAAGACCCTCAAAGCCATGGGCTGGCACAGTGGCTGCAACAATGGGCTCAAGCATGGCAAGGATTATGAGGCTGGCACAGGACCGGGCAAGTAGGGTTGCTATGAGTTGGAGTTGACTCAATGGCACCTAACAACCACCAAGGGTGGACTGTGGCAGTGGTTGCACAACATAGTGAATGTAATTGATGTTACTGGATTGTACACTTACAAATGATTAGCACGACAACATTCTGTTCTGTATATATTTCACCATAATAAAAGTAAACCAACCAACAAACATGGAACTACCACATGATCCAACTATTAGACTCTTGGGCCCATCCCAGAGAAAAATGTATGTCCACACAAAAACCTGTACCAATGCCAATTTCCTGGTTGAATTGTACTGTTGTTATGTAATATATAACCATTGGGGGAAACTGGGTGAAGGGCACAGGGGGCTCTGTACTGTATTTGCAACTCCCGGTAAATATAAATTATTTCAAAGTAAGTTAACTGCTATTTAAAAAAAGTTCTCAGTGTCCAGATCCAGGGGAATGCCTGGACGCTGGACACTGATGCCTCTTATTGCTTCTGGGGACATATTCTAAGTAGCACTCTGTTTGTGCAGACATTTATTTTTAAAACACAATTCCCGTGCAAATATTTCTTGGGTGTTTCAAGTGCCAGGCCTGAGGACTCAGCTGTAACCTCATTCAAATACTGGGGTCTAGAGACACCCCAATGAGGGCAAAAGGTCACCCAAATTAAAAGGAGACCGCAGACGCCGTGACTCCCTGCCCCAGATCTCATTTCAGGGCTGGCAAGACAAAACCCACCAACAGCAAACAAGCTGCCCATTCAGCCCTAATGAAAAAAGGTAAAAAAAAAAAAAAAAAAAAAAAAAAAAAAAAGGCTGCTTTGCCTTTTAAAGGCTCCTTGCTATTGATTTCTTGTCCTGCCCCTCAGTGGCCCCCAGCAGCCAAGGTAGAAGGGACAGGAGGGGGTAGTGGCCAGAGCTTCCTAAACAAAAAGTCCTGATTCTCTAGTCTGGAGCTACAGCCTGTTCCTCCACGGTCGAGGGAGCCCCACCTGGAAACTGACTTGGTTTGTTACAAGTCAAGAAGGATCTCAGGACCTCAGCACACTGGCTTCTGGACAGTCTTGTTTCTTCTTTCCTTCCAGTTGAATCTGGGCCTGAGGAATAACGCTCTGCAGCCCCCCAGAAGATCCAGGAAACTTATGTCCCCAAAGAAGACACCCACTCTCTGCAGTGTTTCTCACCCAAGTATCTTCCAGGGTGGAAGACGAACCTCAGAGCCATCCTTCTCCCATAAAAACCAAAACCAAACTCACTGCCATCGAGTTGATTCAACTCATAGTGACCCCTCCTTGGGTTTCTGACGTGGTATCTCTACCGAAGTAGACTGCCCAGTCTTCCTTCCGAGGAGTGGCTGGTGGGTTTGAACCACCAGCCTTCTGCTTAGCAGTCAAATAGATGCCTTAGGCACTATGCCACCCAAGCTTCCACCACCTCCCATATGCATGTTAAATTTCAGCCTAGTAAATCCTTGTGGATTCAGCTTTCTATCCCATACAATATCCATATTTGCATTGCAAAGAAAATGCCCCACCCTCTAGTAAAATCGAT
>NW_006922106.1:515073-528970 GCF_000298275.1 Orycteropus afer afer | reverse complement strand
AAAGTGCTATGGGGGCCAGCTCAACCTTGCTGTTCCCTGGCTCCAGGCTTAACAGGGGAAAGAAAAATGGAAACAGAGGAAAGGCATCTGGTGGGAAAGGATGGGGCCCTGAAGGACCGCAATCATCTTTAAAAGCTCATGGGGTCTGTGGTAGTTAAGGCTATGTATGTGTCAGCTTGGCTGGGCCTGGTTTGGCATGGCTGGGCAGCTGGATGTAGTGATTCCCCGTGATGAGACCGGTAATCAACTCCATGGTGGGATCTGCAGTAAGCAGCTGCTTTAGGGATGTGGTCTGCTTCCATTACATACGAAGATGCTCTGAGAAAGGTCTTGAGCTTTGGGCACATTGGGATCCACCGAGTCTTCATCTCAGTGGCCTGCCATGTTGCCTGCTGATTTGGGGACTGTTTCTGCACTTAAACTAGTGGCCTGCTGTGGTGCTTGATAATCTTGGGACTGTGCCATTTCACTTGGTCAGCCTCAGCAGATGCCTAAGTGAAGAGACGCCTCCAGTTCCAGTGGGTTGGGAGCAAGAGGCAGAGCTGAAGCTCAAGGTTAAGGGGTATTGACCCAGCCCCTAGAGCCTGACACTTTGAACTCGGGCTTCTAGCCTCCTAAAGTGTAAGAGAATAAATAAAGCCCTGTTTGTTGAAGCCATCCACCTGCGGTATTCCTGTTAGAGCCGCACTGGGGAGCCAAGACAGGGGTCCCGCCCCTCCCCCCAGATGAGAGGGAAACCGAAGGTTGGAAGGTGAAGAAGCTGCCTCCTTCTCACCTGCGCCCTCTTGGACACAGCGTTCGGCTAGCCGCCCCTCACTTAAAAAAAAAAAAAAAAAAAGCGTCTTTCTCTGTGCTCCCTGGCCAAGGCGGCGATGGGAAATGATGCAGCTCAGGCTTTCCTCACATCTCAGGAGCCTTGGGTGGAAGGTATTAGACAGCACAGGCCTCCTTTTACAGGGGTGCAGTTTAGCTCCCAGAGGAAAGGAGAGTCCAGCGGCTTCACGGTTTCAAATAGGCTTACAGAGGACCAGAACCCGCCAACTCGGGGGAGAGGATACAGAGCGGCAAAACAAGGTAAATGTGCCCGCGAAAGCGTAGTCACTCGTTTCAGTAGGGAAGGTGCGGTGCCATGAAGACTGGCCCATGTCCACAGCAGAGAGTGCTCACCGGCCGCCCCGAGCTCGTGGCCTCGTGGACCCCTCCACAGTGAAGGATCACCCCTCATGGGTGACTAGGCGCTGGGGTGAGCTGAGTCCAGGGCAGTCCTCGGCTCGCAGTATGGAGCAAACCACCAGCTCCAGTCTCATTATATTGCCCTCTCTGGTAGTCTGAAGTCAGCGACCATCCTGCCTCGGGTAGCTCTGCATCAGAACACTCCACATGGTGCTTGGCTCATGGCAGACGCTTGTAAATATTTGTAGACAGAACTGTGGTAGCAAGGCCAGGTGGGAATGGAGACGCAGCAACGGGAAGGAAACACCTTGAAGGAGAGTTGCACGGCGTGTTGGCCAGCTGCATGTGGAGCCAGAGGCAGCACACTCACCTTCCAGACTTCCGGCCTGGACGGCATGAAGGAGAGGGGGGCTGCCAGCATGGAACAGACCCATTCAAGGAGCTGTCAACAGTCACAGCCACTGTGGGCTCTCATTACAGCTGATCACCCTGCTCTAAAAGGGACTGGCCTGACAAACAAAGCCTTCCTTTCCCTACTAGCTCAACATTACTCATCACTCTCTCCCACTAACAGTGTTGGTGTTAGACTGGGACGTGAATTGAGTAGAATGCCCTGGTCCAGCAGAAGTCAGATGCAGCAGGGGCAAGAAGGGCCCAAGAAGGAGAGAGGCAAGGCTGCTGGGTGGCAGTTGAGTCCGAGGAAAGCAGGAAAGTGAGCTTCTCAGTCACTTAACCTTTAAGACTCAGTTCCCTCATCTGTAAAATGCAAAGTTTTATACAGTAGCATAACCGGTACCACTGGGTGCCTGCTCTAAGCCAGGCACTGGGCTGGGCAATTGACATGCAACATGGCATTCATTGACTGTTGCCAACAACCCTGCAAAGACCAGCTGAACACGTGCTCCTTCTGCGTGCCTAGCATTTGATTTCCCTTCTACACTGTAAGAATCCCTGGGTGGTAAATGCAATCAGTTGCTAACCGAAAGGTTGGAGGTTTGAGTTCACCCAGAGGCACCTTGGAAAAAAGGCCTTGCAATCTACTTTTGAAAAATCAGCCTTCAGAACCCTGTGGAGCACAGTTCTACTCTGACACACCTGTGGGATCACCAGGAGCCAGCACTGACTTGATAACAACTGATTTTCTAGACCATAAGTTCTGTGGGGCAGGAAGCACACCTCATTTGTGGCCATAGGCCCTGTGCCCCGGAGTGTTCAGAGCACACAGGAAGTGCTCAGCAACTACCTGCTGAAAGAACGGATAGGTGAGTGGCTAGATGAAAAGGACTCTTGCAGCATGGATTCACCACAGTGGAGGGCTGGGCCAGACCCCTCTTCAGAAACCACTCACAGCCTAGAGTGTATATGATGTGGTGTGCACTTAGAAATATGGACCCATGGCTTCCGGGAACCCAGTATTTCTGTGGTTACAAAGGACTGTTTTGACATAAGAGTTGTGAGACCTATAATTATCACCTTGTGCTAAGAAATACATCAACATTCTGAAACATCACATTATTTTTAAAAGTTGACTTTAAAAAGCCCAAACTGACCATGCTCACAGGAGACATCAAGTTCATTGACATAACATACTACACAAAAACATTGTTCCACATCCTACTTTGGTGAGTCAGTCACTGCAATGATGGGTCTCTCCTCCTCCAGAACAAAGAAGAATGAAGAAAACCAAAGATTCATGGAAACAATTAGTCAAAGGGACTGGTAGACCATGTGATTCTCAGCCTATATAACCATGAGATCAGAAAAACCGGATGGTACCTGGCTACCACTGTCAACCACTTGTAGGGGGATCTGTATATGAGATCCTGGAAAGAGTGGGAGAATAATGTGGAACAAAACTCAAAATCATTAAAAAAAAAAGGGGGACCAGGTTTGCTGGTCTGATAGAGCCTGATGGAACCCCTGAGACTGTGGCCCCTAGCTGCCCTTCAGGTCTGGAATTGAACCCACTCCTGGGGCTTCCAGCCAAACAAAAGACAGACATATGAGCTGAACATTGACATTAGGTAGATACACTCCTTGGAGAGAACAATCATGGGAGAAAGAAGGGCTGTATGTGTGCAAAAACTGTGTGTGTGAAAAAACTCAAATGTCCATCAACGGATAAACAGATAAACAAAATGTGGTATATCCATACAATGGGATGTCATGCAGCCATAAAAAGGAACAAAATACTGATATATGCTACAACACACGGGAACCTTAATAGCATAACGCTAAGTCAAAGAAGCCAGTTACATAAGACCAAATAGTATATGATTCCATACACATGAAATGTCCAGAACAGGGAAACCTATAGGGACAGATATAGAAGTAATGGCTATTTAGGGTGGGAAGTGGTGAGGAGTAACTGCTTAATGGGTGTGAGCATTTATTTTGGGGTGATGACAACATTCTACAATTAATTGTAATGAGAGTTGTACAACTCAGAATTAGTAAAACCCATTGAATCGAGGGCTTTAAATGGGTAGATGGTATGATATGTGAATTATACCCTAATAAAGCTATTACTTTGTTTTGAACGTGCAAATTGCTATTACTTCTAAATCTAACTTGATCCTTCTAGAGAAAGGATTAAGCAACATCTTTTAAGCTTTTGAAGAAAAAAAAAGTTTATATCCTCCACTCTTAGCAATGCAGGCATTTTTTGCAGTGGGACATCAACAGGCCTTTTCTTCCTCTTAATCTGCAGACAGCGATGCTGGTGATCTTTCCCCAGTGGCCACCTAATCAATAAATAACTTACAAAGTTGGTGCAAAAATACTTCAAGCTCTGGTTGGTCCACTGCAGCTACTCCCCTGGAGTCTTCCAATCTGCCCACTGTTGGTTTGAAGATATCTTTATGCCATTGAGGTTAAAAATATCTCAGTCCCCAGCACTCACACCTGAGTTGGCTCTCTGTTGACTTGTTGGTTGGTTCCATTGTCCCATGGCTTCATACAGTGGGCTCCGACAGCTGAATCTGGCTTCAGTGAGCCAAGGTTTGGACAAATCAACACGTCAACAGAGAGCCAACTGTTTTTCCAGCTGGCCTTGCCCTGAAAACTTATTGGACTCTAAAGTCAAACTGCATACAGTAGCCACCTGTCATGGCAAACAGAGAACAAAGTTTTCCGGATCTTGGGGACACCAAGCAATGAGGGCAGACCAAGACAAACTGGCAGCACTTATGACAATGCCTGTCTGGTCATGTGATCAACAACAGCAGAGCTAGTACTACAAGGTAACGTGAAGGGGAGATTCTCCAAGACCTCATTTCTTATTGGACTTATTTAGCATCATTTGTTCTTATGCCACAAACATTATATCCACTTTGAGAATTAAAAGAGCCCTTGGATTTACAGTGGCAAAATAAAAATTAGTAGATGAAAACTGTCACCAGTCCAAACTGGAGGGCTGAGCACTCTAATGTGCTGGCTTTGTCAGGTTCAGAGGGTACTTAGGTTGCAAAACTTATGCTAAATACCCTCAAGCTTTTCCCCAGCTGACTGTCAAGGCTTGGGTTGTATTGGAGGGTTAGGGTGCTAGAAAGCTGTTCATATGTATATTCTGCAGGGCCAAACAATGCTGTTCAGATAATGGTGTAAGCGCGTGTGCATGCGCACGCGTACACACACACGCACACACACACACACCGTTGGGGAAAGGGTTTCTTCGTTACACTTGGGGTCATTCTCATCAGTAACAGTGGACACCTGGTCCCTCTACCTTTCCACCAAATTGATCTCAGTGCTCGATTGTCCCTCAGGTTGCTCTATCACTGACCAGCAAAGGGAAGAGGAAAGGCAGCTGGTCTCCTTTCCTTACCCCACGGACTGCAAGGTGCAAACAGTTAATTGCTCAAAACGTTGCCAGTTCAAATCCAGCTCAGAAGATAGGCCTTGCAGTCTGTTTCCAAAGGTCCCTTGAAAACCCTATGGAGAGCAGTTCTACTCTGTACACGTGGGGTCACCGTGAGTTGGGATCAACTCAATGGCCACTAACAACGACGACGACGAACTACTCTCATCTGTGGGCCCAAAGGCTAAAAAAATAATGCATCGAAAGGTTTCCCCTCAAAATGATTTTCAAACAGGGCTTCCACCTGGTTTATTCCAGTTCGACAAGACCCCCACGTTATGTAGACTTAAGAATGCCTGGGGGGTCTATAGGAATCCCCTGGGGATCTTGCTAAAAATGTGGATTCTGATTCAGTCTATCGGGTGGAGACGCAAATTCTCAGCAGGAGGTCAAACCAGAATGAACCGGTTTTGTAGCGATGCCGTCCTTAGACTTACTATACAGGGATAACTGGAAATATTGGATTAGGAAGAAGGAAAATGACCTTTTTGGTTTTGTGGCAACGTCAGGCGAGAGCTTCAAGGAGAGTGGAAGCAGCTATTGCCCCAATGCCAGCGCAGCAAAACCAAGGAGGTCAGGAAAGGTTTGCAGAGGGGACCAGAGAGGAGGCCAGAGGCCCGGGCTCCCTGAGCACCTCCACCAGGCCACTTGACCTTCTGGAGTATGTGCAAAATGGGGCCCATGGCCCTACTCTTCTCCCCCTGCAGGACCAGATGTGGAGGGAGTGGTGCTGTATGCAGGGGTGACACAGCAGAGAAACAACGAGTGGGAAAGCAGTGAAGGGCAGTCAACTTTGCTTGTCCCACACCCCTCTCTTTCACAATACAGCTAGGCTTGAGCCCGAGAGTCTTCACCGGTAGGAAAACTGGAGATGACAGGGTTCAACTCCCTTTCACCTAAGGAGACCAAGGCACAGGGCAAGGCAGGAACATGGCTAGCAGTGGATGGACCAGGAGAGCTGAAACTAGTAGTAAAATTCCTCGAGCCTCGAACGAGGGCAGGATTCTAGCAGGCTGCACTGGAGACAGACACTTGAGCTAATTAATATTCCCTCAGGTCCAACTTCTGCAAGGTACTGGGCAGAAACAGCCTTGTAAATCCCCAAGGCCACCTCCCGGCCTGCCCAGGGAACCTGCCTCGCCTCAAAGCCGCGCCTGCCCCATTGAGGTTCTGCCTCTCTCTGCCAAGGCCGACAGGCAGGTCACTTTGCCTCTTTGAGTTTCACTTTCTCTCAATGTACTAACGAGTTTGGCCTGGAGGATTCCAAGAAGCTGCCAGCTGGCGCTACCTCTGCATCGGTGACGGGCTTTCTTCTCACATCGTCCACCTACGATGAGTCCCTGGCCAGCGACTACTAGAGGACACCTCACCTGGCTCCAGATTCCTAGTGGGGCTATGGGGGGTTTGGGGTCCCCTATTTCTAAACTAAAGACTAAACCCACCCCCACCTCCAGATCCTAAACAAAGCAGTCTGCGGAATCAGAGGCCTGCATCATTGATCAGCATGATGAGCAAGAATTATTCATCAAGCTCAGGGCTCAGAGTGGGAGTGGGAGGAAACAAGGCCACAGCTCAGAGAGAGAGGGACAGCTATCACTGGGTATTGCCAGGAAGTTTCCCCATAGGTCTGCACCCATGGTCCAGCTTTCTGTCCCTAACCATAGGGTAGTGAGTCTAATGAATAAAACCTCTGCCAGCCACTCCTCAGAAGGAAGGTTGAGCCATCTACTTCCGTAGTAATACAGCCTTGGAAACCCAGGGAGGGGTCGCTATGAGTCGGATCTGACTCCACAGCAGTGCGTTTTTAAGGAGGGGGTGGGAGGAAAGAAGGGTGCTTAACAAGTGGCCAAGGGAGAGGTGAGTTCAAAGAAATAGAACGGGGGGACTGTTAGCAGGTGAGGAAAGATTTGTGAAGAGTTCATGTTTAAGCTGTCTTCTTTAATACATCCAACTCTTCAGAATCAGAGGAGAGGAAAAACAAAACAAAACCGTAGCACTGCACTTAGTGTGCCACGCAAAATCACATCTCCTGGGAGGGAACTGTGATTTCAGTACTTACTATGACTAAAGAAATTCACTCCATTCTTGGAAATGCTTCTTTGCAAATATTTTAGGCATTATTTCACAAATGAAAGAAAACAGTCAAGGCTGCTACCACCAGCTTTGGAGGAAACAATCTAATTTTCAAGACATTTATCTACTGTAAGTTGGCAACAATGGTTCTGGTTTCTAAAGAAAGCGGGGAAATTGCTGTGCATTTCGGAAATGGTCCCAGGCACTTCCCTTTGAGAGCACAGTCAAAAAGACATATACAAGCAGGCATTAAGATGAATGGGATTTAATAGACAGCCATTCTACTTCAGGGCATGATGCACAGGCAGGATAAACATTGTGCAGACAGCCAGCTTTTGGCTCTTAAAGGAGCTTGAAGGGGAAATTTGACATGAACACTTCAGGAAGGCTACGCTGGTAGATTGTGAGAGCAGATTTCCCCAGTTAAAATTATTCAAGTAGATTTCTCTTGCCTGGGCTGTGTCTACTTCACTCAGTTACCAAGCACAGAGCTCCATTTCCACACTCAACATTGGGTGAAGCAGAACCTGTCAAGTCCTAACTGTCACTTAACTATTCCATCTCATAAGCCCAAATGCAAATACTGGGGCAAATAAGACATCTTTTCGTCATCACAATTCTGCCCTGAGTCAGAAGAAAAGCTGCTGTTGGCTGGAGCTTGTAACTGAGAGGCCACAGGAGCAGGGTGCGAGTTCACCAGGAAGAGGAGGTTTTAGAAAAAAAAAAAAACAATGTCCTGCTTCGAGCCTGTTCTGTTCTGCTCAGGGAACCCAGTCAGCTCCATTCACCTGAGTCAGCCAGAAAGCAGGCAGTTTCAATTTCTCCTGAGCTCAACTTTGTCCATTGTATTTATTTCTTCTGGACTAATTTCTTTGAACTCTAAATCCACTGCCACCACGCCAATAGTCCTTCTTGCTCCAATTCCTTCAAGTCTAAATATTTAACTCCATTTTGAGGTCAAATAAGGCACTCTGGTGGTACAGTGGTTAAAACACTGGGCTGCTAACCAAAAAGTTGGAGGTTTGAACCCACCAGGTGGGAGAAAGATGAGGCAGTGTGCTTCTGGAAAGATTGACAGCCTTGGACAACCGTATGGGGCAGTTCTCCTCTGTCCTCTAGGGGCGCTGTGAGTTAGAATCAACTCAGTGGCAGTGGGTTTGGTTTGGGCTTCACTTCTGTAGACTGACAGACTAGGAAACCCTATAGGGCAGTTCTACTCTGTCCTCTAGGATCACTTTGAGTCTGAATTAACTGGATGGCAGTGGGTTTGTTTTTTGTTTTGTTTTGTTTTGAGGTCAAATACAAACATGTACTTCTGAGGTTTAAGGATTAAAACAGCTAGAGCTTAAAAGGCATACTGCTCTGGCACGTTGCAAGCCCACTGAGCTACAGGCTCTACAATGAGATGTCATCCATTACTCTTCATCAACTGTGCACACACCAAAGAAACACTTCCGGGCCAAGACTCTGCAGTTCATTCATGCAATCAGCCATCCCTTGATTCGTCTAGTCAAGTTGCCCATGTTGTACTGATTCCAGTACTCATGTTGTTGTTGTTGTTGTTGTGTGCCGTCGAGTCGGCCCCGACTCATAGCGACCCCTCCTTGGGTTTCCTAGGCACTATCACTACGGAAGTAGATTGCCCCATCTTCCTTCCGAGGAGTGGCTGGTGGGTTTGAACCGCCAGCCTTCTGGTTAGCAGTCAAGTGCCTGAGCCACTATGCTACCAGAGCTCCTCCAGTACTCATAGTTCCTCTTTTTGCTTATATAGGACAAGCAGGAGAGCATTGCAGATAAGGTGTAAGAAAAGAAGCAAACATTTCACTATGTACACAATGACATTAAGGAACAGTAAAGTCATGTTAGTTAGCTCTATAACCTTGGTGTATCCAAATGGCATGATTTCAATAAATCTTACCCTTTAAGATGGTTCAAAAGCCTCTGGTGGTTTATGAAATTCATTCATGTTCATTTCAGAAATTGCATTTTATGAGGGAGTATTTCTGCTGGGTTTCTCTTGGGCAGGGGAAGTTAGAGGATTCTACCTTGTATTTCTATAAAGGCTGCTAGGGTCACTGCTTTCATTAAAATACTTTCCATTCTTCAAAGCAGTTGCCAATATACTCAGAAGAGTCAGAATAAAATGAATCCAAGGCTTGGTATTTGGTACGGAGAAGACTATTGTGCTGCCAAGAGAGTCTTGGACAGACGTTCACTGAAAAGCTCTGGCCTTGGAATCAGGTGCGTGGGGTTCAAGTTCCAGCTTGGGGAGGTCACTGGCTGCATCCATGTATGCTTCTGCCTCCTCAGTGCCCTGGTCCCTCAGCACCCTATACATGCTCCCCCTGGCTATACTGCTTGATGTGAAGCGGACATGATGCTGCAGGGACTGCCACAGCAGCCACTTCGTCTTCACACTGAACACGCCAGTGCTCGCAGGGCAGCCTGAGAAGACGGTGGTGCTGTGGCAGGCCCAGCTTGCTGCTGAATCATACTCACTGCCAACTAAAAGCCTCCAGTTTTTTCTCAAGACACATCTCCCCCACCCTTGGGCATACTTGGACAGATGGTTTCAAGAGCCAAATCTAGGACCTGCCATTTATTCCTATTCAATCTACAGCTCATCAACATCTTGGATGCCTATGTCATGCTACAGAGAATTCCTCACCCTCTGGCGTTATAACCAAAACCAAAACCAAACTCAGTGCCGTTGAGTCGGATCTGGCTCATAGCAACCCCTCCTTGGGTTTCTGAGGTGGTATCACTACAGAAGTAGATTGTCCAACCTTCCTTCCGAGGTGTGGCTGGTGGGTTTGAACCACCAGCCTTTTGGTTAGCAGTCAAATGCTTTAGGCACTATACCACCAGAGCGCCTTCTGGCATCATGTCATGGGCAAATCTGCTTAAGAGTTATTTCACCATCCTCATCTGGATCATTGGGAAGCAGAGCAAACTGGGAGAGGCCCTGGGACTTGTCACTAGACTTCCCTTGCTAAGGAAGGTCACTCATCCATTACCCATACACCCTTTGAATTCAGTCCTTTAATTGGTGACACAATCACCTAACTGGGTGGCATCTAGCCAGAACCAGCTGCTTCTGATGGACCTGTAGTGGCCTCAAGGAATTTCTGTTCTTTCTGCTTTTGTTTTATTCCCAATTTTTACTGGCTTCCTTTTCTAGTCCTTGAATAGTGTGTCCTGGAATTTTCCTGGGGAGCCGCATGCAGCTAGGGGGACTGTGGAAACACGTGCCCAGCTCCAGGCTTCTCTTTTGCAGTTCTGCTTGATTCCTCAGCACTCCATGATAAAGGTTTGTGGTCTTATTGGCAAGTGCCAGTGTTGGCTAAAACCAATAAGGTAAGCATGGCCTTACTTGTGCTCACCTTGCTTATTGGGTCATCTGCCCCCAGCAAGTGATCTCCCTGAGTGTCCTGCCCTGCCATTCACTCTTGCTCTAACTATCTGGTCACTGATGACAACCTTCTCTCCCTCACTTCATCCATCACAATCTTCAAGTCCAGCTGAACAGCATCACCAACTACTTTCAAGTTAAAGATCAAGCTTTTCTCTGAAGAAGCTTGAGGATTTCCTCCAAAGGTTTTCTCCTTCAGTGGGACCAGTCTCTTCACTATTCAGGGCACCCCATTCCCCGGCTCTCCACCTCTTGCTTCTGGTTGTGATATGTCTCAGCTACCTCCGTGTTCTGCTGCAGCCTCTCTAGAAGGTTCCAAGTCCTCCTCTTGGTGTGATGAGCCTTACGCTGATCATTTCTTGCTAGATGATCAACGGGGTTTGTTCTCTTCCCCATCTCATGGCTCTCTTCACTTTCTTGACTCAGTCTTCTGTCTTCAAAACAGTTTTCCTGGGTAACATGGGTAGCTGCTCCTCCATAACATACTCATGCAGGGCCAGGGCAGGCATGTTACAAATTTTTTTAGGCTCACACCCTTCCACTAAGCCTCAATCATTGTATTATGCAGAAGAGAGGAATCCAAGAAATATTGTGGAAGGAAAGCCAAGTGGGGACCACCGAGGTGTCAGTGAACAGAAAAAAAAAAAAATCTCAGATGATTTTCCAAGATCCTTGAGTAACCAAGAAAGGAGCTCTGTTGGTGCAGTAGGTAAAGCATTTGGCTGCTAACTAGATGGTCAGCGGTTCAAACCCACGGAAGGAAGATGAGGCAATCTACTACCATAAAGATTTACAGCTTTGAAAACCCAATGGGGGTCGCTATGAGTCAGAATCTAATTGATGGCAGTGTTTTTATTTTTCCCCCTGAGTAAGCGAGAAAGGTGAGAGAATCTTGCAAAAATTTCAACGTTGGATTTTGTGACTCCTCAGATAGCTAAAGGAGTATTGAGATTGGAATAAAATTAATATTATTGACCTTAGATGGAATGTCCATTGAGATGTTTGAACAAACGGATGCAGTGCTGGAGGCACTCACTTGTTTATGCCAAGAAATCTGGAAGACAGCTACCTGGCCAACTGACTGGAAGAGATCCGTATTTGTGCCCATTCCAAAGAAAGGTGATCCAACAGCATGCAGAAATTATCAAACAATATCATTAATATGACATGCAAGTAAAATTTGGCTGAAAATAATTCAAAAATGGTTGCAGCAATAAGTTGACAGGGAACGGCCAGAAATGCAAGCTGGATTCTGAAGAGGATGTGGAACAAGGGATGTCATTGCTGATGTCAGGTGGATCTTGGCTGAAAGCAAAGAATACCAGAAAGATGTCTATCTGTGTTTTATTGACTATGACAAGGTATTTGATTGTGTGGAATGTAAGAAATTATCAATGACATTGCAAAGAATGAGAATTCCAGAACACTTCATTGCGCTCATGAGGAACATGTACATAGACCAAGAGAGAATCACTGGAACACAACAAGGTAGAAACTACATGGTTTAAAATCAGGAAGGGAGTGTGAGAGGGTTGTGTCCTTTCACCATACTTATTCAATCTGTATGCTGAGCAAATAATCAGAAAAGCTGGACTATATGAGAATGCAACATCAGGATTGGAGGAAGACTCATTAACAACCTGCGATACGCAGATGACACAAATTTGCTTGGTGAAAGTGAAGAGGACTTGAAGCACTCACTGACGAAGATTAAAGACTACAGTCTGTAGTATGGATTACACCTCAATAAAAAGAAAACAAAAATCCTCACAACTAGACCAGTAAACAACATCACAAAAAAATGGAGAGAAGTTTGAAGTTGTCAGGGATTTTATTTTACTTGGATCCACAATCAACACCCATGGAAGCAGCAGTCAAGATATAAGATGACATATTACACTGGGCAAATCTGCTACAAAAGACCTCTTTAAAGTGCTGAAGAGCAAAGGTGGCACTTTGAAGACTAAGGTAGACTCAAGCCATGGTATTTTCAATCGCCTTATGTGAATGTGAAAACTGGACAATGAATGAGGAAGACTGAAAAGGAATTAATGCTTTTGAATTGTGGTGCTGGCAAAGATTACTAAAATACCATGGACTACCAGAAGAATGAACAAATCTGTCTCGAGAGAAGTACAGCCAGACTGCTCCTTAGAAGTGAGAATGGCCAGACTTCATCTCACATACTTTGGTCATGTTGTCAGAAGGGACCAGACCCTGCAGAAGGATATCATGCTTGGTAAGGTAGAGAGTCAGCGAAAGGGAGGGAGACCCTCAGTGAGATGGATTGACACAGTGGCTGCAACGATGGGTTCAAGCACAGTAAAGACAGTGAGGATGGTTCATGACCAGGCAGTGTTTTGTTCTGTTGGACACAGGGTCGCTATAAATCACAGCCAACTCAACAGCACCTAACGACAACAACAACATACAGGTCATTTGTGAGAGAAAGAAAGACACACATACACACACACACACACACACACAGAATGAGATTGAAAGATGGCTATGAAATCCACTTTGGGGAAAACTGTTACAACTCCAAAAGACCCTGAGACAGAGACCATCAGTCCATGTCCATGGGGTGAGCTTGAGATGTCAAAATGATGTATGACTGGACAAGAGGAAGAATTGGCTCGAATCAAAACTCTCATTGCCGCTGAGTCAGTTCCAACATAGAGACCCCTTCTTGGGTTTCTGAGGCAGTATCTCTATGGAAGTAGATTGCCCAGTCTTCCTTCTGAGGAGTGGCTGGTGGGTTTGAACTTCTGGTTAGCAGTCAAACGCCTTAGACACTACTGCACCAGAGCCCCTGTAGAATTGGCTAGAGGGACACAAAAGGTTGCAGACTGGTAGGAAGCTGGCCAAATGAGGGGTGGGGTGTCTACCATGAGGATGCAGGAGGGATGAGCCTGATGAGGGAGCTGGAGAGGTGTATATATGAGGAGTTGTTGAGAGTTAGGAAAGCCTGGAAGGTGAGGGGTGATGGTACATAACACAAGGAGAACTGGGGAAAGCTTGAAATGTTGTTCCCCCATTAATAATGGAATTGTGGAAAGAGCTGAAAACTCTTCCTCTTATACTCATGATTACTGTGATATGAGGCCATGAGTTTCAGAGCCCCTAAAATATTGTTTGTAGCTTGTTTGTACACAGGAGAATCCCAGTGACGTCAATTTGCTGAACCATGGACTTTTCCCAAGAAATATCTGAGTATGTTTCCTTCTAGGAAAATCTGTATCACTACCATTTCTTTCGCTTTCGTGCATTTTGTGGAACCATTTGAAGCCCTTGACTATTAACATGGTTCTGGATCCTGTGGTTTTAATTACTTAATCTTTATTGCCTAAATGTGATAAAATAATAATAATAATAATAAT
>NW_006922106.1:511359-514588 GCF_000298275.1 Orycteropus afer afer | reverse complement strand
AAAGGACCAGGTTTGCTGGTCTGATAGAGCCTGATGGAACCCCTGAGACTATGGCCCCAAGTTGCCCTTCAGGTCTGGAATTGAACCCACTCCTGGGGCTCCCAGCCAAACAAAAGACAGACATATGAGCTGAACATTGACATTAGGTAGATACAGTCTTTGGAGAGATCAATCATGGGAGAATAGAATGACTGTGTATGCACAGGGAGACAGTTCAGGGGGCAGGAGTGCATGGGAGGGAAGGACACAGGGAAGATATAACTATGGGGAGGAAGTGGGAGGGGAGCTGTTGCATTGTGGGAAATTGTAGTCAATGTCATGAGAGAAAGTGTATGTGAGCTGCTGTATGGAAAGTGAATTTGCTCTGTAACTTTCACCCAAATCACAATAAAATTTATTTTTAAAAAATTGCCATCTCAGTCATGCTTACATGTTACGTTCGGTGACATTAACTATGTTCACCACGCTGTGTGTGTAACCACCCGTACTACCCATTTCCAAATTTTTCATCACCCTTAAGAGAAACTCAAAAACCAAACCAAACTCACTGCAATCGAGTCAATTCCAATTCATAGCGGCCCCCATAGAGTTTCCAAGGCAGTAAACCTTTACGGAAATAGATTGCCCCATCTTCCTTCCAAGGAGCAGCTGGTGGGTTTGAACCACCAGACTTCTGGTTAGCAGTCAGATGCCTTAGGCACTGCGCACCCAGAGCTCCTTCAAGAGAAGCTCAATGCCCCTTAAGCAATCCCTCCCAATCTTGCATAGGGCCATCTTGAGATTATCCCATAGGATGTGGTAGGATGTAGTGACCTCATCCCAGACATATGACAAACAACAGCCTCTTGTCCACCCTGTACACTTCTCTGACATTCTTCCAGGGGCCGTGGCAAGAGGTTCTCCAAGCAGTTTGGAGACCTCATCCAAGAAGCAATATGGATGGCAAAGCCTGAAATGGCCTCCAAGCTGTCACAGGCCTGACTGACCATCTCTCAGTCTCTAAAAAACTTCCTGTTGCAGCTCAAAGGCCAGGGGTGTAGGTAGTGCTGATAATTTTCGGGGGTGGATGGCAGGATTAGGTTTGCCTCAGTCGGTAGAGCATGAATGACACTCTTAATCTCAGGGTCATGGGTTTGAGCCCCACGTTGGGCATCTCCCATATAGGGAGCTCTGGAGGCACAATGGTTAAAGCATCTGGCTGCTAACTAAATGGTTGGTGGTTCAAACCCACCAGCTGCTCCAAGAAAATAAAATGAGGTGGTCTGCTTCCATAAAGATTGACAGCCTTGGAAACCCTATGGGGCAGTTCTATTTTGTCCTAAGGGTTGCTGTGAGTCAGAATTGCCTCCATGACAGTGGGTTTGGTCTTGGCAGGATTGATTGACCATTCTGTAAAGCAACTGGGGCTAGGTTCCTACCCCAGAGGAGGGCACTTTGCCTGAGGCAGGGGGGACGGGGCAGGGGCCAGGCCTGAGGATACTCAGCTACAAGTGCCCGCCTCTGGGCGCATTCTCAGCTGAAGGTGCTCACTCTTGGAAGGGAAGAGCCTAGAGTGGACCCCAGCCTGGCTATTGGGCTTTCCGTGAATTTGGTGGGGTCTGGGTCCTCGGGAGAGGCTTCCAACTCCGTGCCATTCTGAGGGGCAGTGTAGTTCAGTGTTTAAAGCATGGCCTGGATTTGAATCTCAGCTCTGCCACTGATTAGCTGTGTGGCCTTGAGAAAGTCACTCAACTTTGTATCATTTTCCTCATCTGTAAAGTGGAGAAGATAATAGTAACAGCACCAGCCCCATAGGGCTGCGGTGAAGACCAAATGCATGACATCTGAAAAGTGCTTAGAGCAGACCCTGATATGTGGTGTCAGGACAAACTGAAAATAAAAATCAGAAACTAAACCCACTGCCATCGAGTGGACTCTGACTTATAGTGACCCCCACCGGGTTTCCGAGGCAGTAAGTTGGGCAATCTACTTCCGTAGTGATACTGCCTGGGAAACCCAAGGAGGGGTCGCTATGAGTCAGTCCGACTCGGCACATAATAACAACAACAAATCTTTACAGAAGCAGATTGCTCTATCTTCCTTCCGAGGAGTGGCTGGTGGGTTTGACCCTCTGGTTAGCAGTCAAATGCGAAAATGAGAGGTTTCAATTCTCCCTATTGAAAAGAAAAGGCTCCCCTCCTCCCAGGTCTTTCAGAATCACTTTAGCTAACCTGAAGTGGTAAATTCTCTTTGCAAAGTATGTAAATCTAAGATGGTGCCTCAAAGAGTGGGAACCTTCTCATTTTGAAATGTGAGCTCAAAGGAAGCTCACACTCCACCTCCCAGTTTCCTGGAGGGTGATTAGCATAACTTCAGGCATCCTGCCTTGGAGACATTAGGAAATTAGCAATTTTATCTTGAACACCTGAATAGGATGGGCTCAGATTCCTTTGTGGCTCTGCAAACGGCTTAGTGCTTGGCCCGGGAAGTATCAAGTTCTGATGG
This sequence comes from Orycteropus afer afer, assembly GCF_000298275.1. Lineage (NCBI taxonomy): Eukaryota > Metazoa > Chordata > Mammalia > Tubulidentata > Orycteropodidae > Orycteropus > Orycteropus afer. Next base: position 512,104 of record NW_006922106.1, on the reverse strand, counting down.
AATGCTCAGGATAGAACTTTCGTTTCTCTCCTATTTTTGTGGAGAGGGTTTCTGGATTGGCAGTTGATTTTGTTTTCAGTAATGGTCCCCCAACGGTAACGTGGTATTGTTTTCCTACAGAGGGTGCAAAGGAGAACTCAACAGGCATCAACCATGCTCCCAGGACCGGAGTCAGCAACCTCGACCCCCCAAGGCCTTCCCCTCGCTGTGGGGCCCTTGGCCAGCCTGACCCCTCCTGGGCCTCAGTCTCCAGTCCGGGAAGTAGAAAGGGCGGGATGAAAAACAATTCCAGGTGGACCCCTACTCTGTGCACCCCAGGAAGTTCCTCTCCCATCAAGACCAAACAAGAGGGGAAAGGCTACTGCCAGCTCCAAGGCTTGGGCTCACTCCTGTCAAGTTCTAGATCAGTCTCAATTGCTGACAGCAAATCCACAGGCTTTTTCTGTGTCCACTGCACCAAAAACAAACAAACCAAAAAAAAACCAAATTCACTGCCATAGAGTCGATTCCAACTCATAGCGACCCCCTTTAGGTTTCCGAGGCAGTAAATACTTGCAGAAGTAGATTGCCCAGTCTTCCTTCCGAGGAGTGGCTGGTGGGTTTGAACTGCCAGCCTTCTGGTTAGCAGTCAAATGCCTTAGGCACTATGCCACAAGAGCTCCTTAGACACAATTGTAACTTTATAATTGTCTTTATTACAAGGTTATGTATGGTTTAAGAAGATGTGTATAGGGCCAAGTTGACA
>NW_006922106.1:496593-511259 GCF_000298275.1 Orycteropus afer afer | reverse complement strand
GGGTTTGAACTGCCAGCCTTCTGGTTAGCAGTCAAATGCCTTAGGCACTATGCCACCAGAGCTCCTTGTGTTGATTATAGGAGCCCATTTCTCTCTGGCTTACTTGATATAACATTCACACACACACACACACACACACACACACACACACACACACAGTCCGACATGTGAAACTTACATTTTAAAAAAGATATTTTGGAAAATAGGTACATTTGGACAGAAGCAATTTGAAATGGCTACAGGCATCAACACACACAACTGTTCAGCTGGCCTCTCCCAGCCCGTGTTCCGTGGAGACGCAGCAGCTCAGCCGGCCGCTCTCGCGCGTGCACTTGACCATAGCAGGGCAAGGGAGGGGCCTGGGCCACTCCAGTGGCTTCCAGAAACCAGCCCCCACCTGGGCCACATTCCAAACTTCTGCTTGTCTCCAGGTAATCTTGATGTTAATGTCCTGCCGCCTCCACAGGTCTTTGTGTCAGTCTTTAAATTCACTTGCAGACATTAAGTAGTTAGCTGGGGCCAGCCCCCCAGTGAGACCAGAACTGATTGGTAGGCAGGGCTCCAAGTGTGATCTTGGCCTGGGGCCTTTAGCCCTTCCTTGGGTCCTCTAGCCCTGAGTGAGTCTGTCTGAGTCTGAAATGGTCTGGACAGTGAGAGTGGCCTGACTACCGGGTGTAGGTAGCCAGCCAATTGATGTTTTATTTTATTTTTTAAAGAACAGCCAGAGATACATGCAATCCAAGAGCAACGGGATCCCAGTGGGGGAGAGGGCCGGACCAAACTTTTCACAGAGCACTTCATGGTCGGCGAGGGTCAGCTGGCACGCCCTTCAGCATCCCCACCAGCCCACAACCCCTGTCTAGGCTGGACCTCGGTGACGGTGACGCGCAGCTTTCCCTCGGCTTGCTCACCACTCCCCACTATATTGCTTCCCTCCCCCATTCGTTACCATATTTAACAAGCGGAGAGCAACACATAGCAGTGGCTCTTAGAGATGGTGGCAAGATAGCAGAGAAGCATTGGCAAAGAATTCTCAGCAACCAAACACCACTGCCTGACACCCCGCCCCTTGGCCCTGTAAAGCCAGCCACCCCCCCTCTCAGTTGCAGACACAAACATCCACTTCCAAGTTCTGAGAGTGCCAGTGAAGCCCCCACGAGGACTCAAGTAATGCTAACGGCCCTGCTGGCCTTTCCACAGGGTGCCTTCCCATTACTCTATGGGAACAACGCGCTGGAGTCTGACAGATCAAAGGCGACATGTAAGTTACTAGTGCGGAGAAACACTGAGTCCTAAGTGAAATACATTGTGCTGTGCAGAGCAAGAGAACACAGAGCTTTGTTCCTTATCCAAAAACAGGCCCTTTTGCAGGACAGCAAAGATAGAAGGAATGATCAATAACTGAGAACGTTAATCAAGAAAACCTTTCCTTGATTCAAAGCCTTGTAGATGGAAGATCCCATAGACCACAGGTGAAACTAACTGAGACCGCAGAAACAGAGTTTTCTCCCCAAAAACTCATGTGATGTTTCAGAATCCCCCAGTCACAGTACAGGCTACTCCTTACCGTCATTTTCCTAAGAGCAGCCCCCAACACCAAGGTCTCCCAGTGGCATGCTGCTAAATGTTTAACATTTGGATCTCCAGAGGACCATTCTGATTAAAATTTCTTGCAGCTCTTGACTTTGGGTGGTGTAAATACTCTCAGCATGGCTGATTTCAAGCTACCAACATGATGTCAATCAGCTGGCAAAATTCCAGGAAAGTAATGCTCAGCTTTCAAGAGCCCATGTGCTATGTCCTATGCTGCGCTACTGCGCAATCATGGACACAGTGATGAGACAAGCGCCGGAGAATGAGGCAGGTTGCTGTAACGGTCACCACAAGCACGCTGCCTTTCAGTTTCTCAACTCTATTTACAAAGATTAATCAACCAGCGACAGCGCGTTGACTCCAACTCATGGCGACCTCCTGTGTGTCAGAGTAGAACTGTGATCCACAGAGTTTTCAATGACTGACTTTCTTCCAGGGCACCTTTGAGTGGATTTGAACCTCCAACCTTTCTATTTGCAGCCCGGCACATCTAACATTTATTAAGGGCTAGCATGATGAAGCCATGATGCTTTACAAGTATTGTTGTCGTTATGTGCTGTCGAGTCGGACCCTACTCACAGCGACCCCTCCTTGAGTTTCTGAGGCAGTATCTCTATGTAAGTAGATTGCCCAACCTGCTTTCCAAGGAGTGGCTGGTGGGTTTGAACCGCCAGCCTCCTGGTTAGCAGTCGGGTGCCTTAGGCACTACGCCACCAGAGCTCCCTTACAAGCATTATCTCGTGTAATTTTCACATCAACTCTAGCAGTTAAGTACTAATATCATCCCCATTCCACAGAGGGAAAAACGAACATTCAGAGACATTCATCAGCTTGTCCAAAGTCACCCAGCTCATATGCTGAGGGTGGGGGAAGCTAGTATTGAAACCTAAGTTTCCTGGTTGTGCTTTGGTGGTAAGAAGAAAACACAGGATAAGAATAAGTTATAAAGACAACAGTTTCACTTAGCGGGAGAATCAGAAAAAGAAAAAAATCCTGACCAATCAAACAGGTTCCAATTTTCCTTACCAGAGGCCCTTAACCTGAGTTCATGGATAGAGTTCAGGGAGTCTGTAAACTTGAACGGGAAAAAAATTACACTTCTGTTTTCACCAACCTGTAACTGCAATTTCACATTTTCTTCCATTATGAAGGGGGGGGGGCAACAAACCACAGTAGTATTTACAGAACCCGTGAAAAGCAGCTATTTTTATTTCCCATTGCAGCTGTAGCAGGTATCTCGTAATAGCGCTACCTGGAAATCACAGCAGCACGAGAGCTGCTACTTGGTCCTGTTATTTCACGCCTTAAGCAGCACCAGTATTGGTGCATCACATTCACTTCGTGTGTATGTTGGCAGAGAGCTCTCTGGAGAGGTCTGTCTGGTGCCAGAAAGCAGAATTGCTTGTTTATGGAGGCTGCCTGGGCCCCACTGGATAAAGGACACCCAAGACCTGTCATCGTCGCTGGGCACTCCAACATTTTTCCCCAGTGACACAGCTTGGGGCCGTGAGTCAGTCCTTCTTGGGAAATGGCTGAGAAGATGCTTTCAGAGATGAAAATGAAGCAAGTGGGCGAATGAGGGCGGGGTGAGAGAGGCTGAGTCAGATCCCCCCCCCCCATCACTCTTCTAGGGCATCCTAGGAACACTGCTCAGATGGAAAAGGGGCCCTGCCCTGCTCTCCCTGCGCTGAGTCACTCCATGGCAGTCAGCCCCTCCACCAACATCTCCTCTTGCTGGGGCTCCAAGCCTACAGCCGGCCCTTCGTTTTGAGGCCAAATAAAACCCCCTGAACACAGCCAATGTTCGCCACAGAGAAATTCTAGAATGAATATTTTACTAACTTGATGGAAAAATACGAACATGGCAAGTCTTTCAAGGACTATGAGCCCCACCTCCTCTTGGCATCAGCATCAAAGGGATCCTGAGCCCAGGGGCATCTGTATTTTAACAGACTGTCCTTCTGTCACTTTGTTGTACTGTGGTGGCTCGTGTGTTGCTGTGAGGCTGGAAACTATGCCACCAATATTTCAAATACCAGCGAGGTCGCCCATCACGGGCAGGTTTCAGCAGAGGTTCCACACTAAGACAGACTAGGAAGAAAGGCTTGACGGTCCACTCCCAACAACCAGTCGGTGCAAACTCTGTGGATCACCAGAGCCTGCAGCCTTGTCCTGTATGGTGCTGTAAGATGAGCCCATGGGTTGGAAGGCACTCAAAATACCCAGTGGCCACGACCATGGACTTGAGCAGGCCCACGATCGTGAAGATGGTGCAGGACCAGGCAATGTTTCGAGCTCATTGCACGAGGGCACTGTGAGGCAGCTGATTCGACAGCAGCTAACAAGAAGAAGCTGAAGCTGCAGTTGTGGCTGACCTCGTTTTCAGCTTTTCTCATCTGCAAAGGCCCTACTGGATGATGGGGGTCCAAGGGCAGCTTGGCTTTCTTTCTGGACTTCCACACTCAGGGAACCAAGATCGTAACCTTTCCGTGCCTCGGTTTCCTCCTTTGTACAATGGAGGCACTCATCATAGAATCTGCCCATTGGGTGCTGTGAGCGTTTGAAAGCATGGCAGAGCTGGACACCAGCACTTCTTCCCTGGGGAAGTAACCGTCTCGGGCATTGCATTTGATGTTCAGGGCACACTAGGTCAGGATCAGCTGTTGTCACTGCTCTTCTTGGCATGATATGAAAGGCACCGAGCACACATGCTCGGCGGGGAGGTCATGGTCAATAAACGCTCCCCATGCTGTGCTCTTCTGTCTCATCCTGTTGCTTTATACCCAAGGGGTGGGGTGAGGAGACTGTACCAACGGGTACTGATGCTCAGAGGGGCTGGAAATGGCCAAGCAGGGGGTAGGCTGCTGGCCTTCCTGATTTCATATTCCTTGTGCTCCCTCATAACACTAAGTCCAACACCTAAGGCAGCTACTTCATCCTGCTAGCATACAGCCCTGACGTGAAAAGTTCGATGTAAAATGTGTATGACCAACTCTCAAACTACAGGAAGGACCTGGAGCCAAGTGTGGGCTTCCACTCCTTAGAGTTAGGTACCGGATGGACCCTTAGATACCTCCTAGTCCTAGCCCCACATCATGCACATGGGGAAACTGAGATCAGGGAGCATAAGTGAAGTATTTTGATCCATCATATAAAATATGTGATAGCCCAACAGCTAGGGCAGAGCTGGCTCTGGAAGAGAAGTCCCTTGATCCCAGATCTGGTGCTCTTCCAGCGCTTTCTCGGCAGAACCCCTGAGAGCCACAGAGGAATGCCTTACATAAGGCTTTTGCCTAGCAGAGGTCACTGTGGGGTAAGGGCTTCTCTGAGAGGTGTGATGTCATCCAAGCCCACTCCCTACCTTGCCTCTCCCCAGTCTGCCTTTACAGCAATAACAGGAAGAAGGGGCAGAAAAGTGCTCAAGGGTGGAAAATAGGTAACATCACAGCCGCCCATCTTCCTGGTTTATTCCAAGTTACAGGCCAAGCACATGGTCTCCTTTGCCCTATTGTGCCAGGTCCTCAGACCCAGGCAATAACACAACCACACAGGTGGGCTCCAGGGCCTAGAAAAACCATCTATTCCGGGGGTTCCAATTCCCCCCATCCACTCATAGCTTTCAACAGTCACTCGAAAGGGACTCCCGTTGATGTCTCACTATTGCTAGGGTGCCTTCCCTTCCCCCTTTATTACTTGCTCCTCCTTCCAGTCTCATTTAAGAATATAGCCCCCAGACCTAGACCAAAGGCTGCAGTGCCTCATGGCCAACCCCATGGACAGCCGTGGAGTTTTACAAATCTCACCAGCGTGCACAGTCACTTTGATTTGCCAAATATTCACCTTTCAGATGACCCAGCCATTCCACTGCCAGGTAGTTAAAAAACAAAAATTCACTGCCATCGAGTCAATTCTGACTCATAGCGACCCTCTTTGGATTTCTGAGGCAGTAAATCTTTACTGAAGTAGACTGCCCAGTCTTCCTTCTATGGAGTGGTTGGTGGGTTTGAACCACCAACCTTCTGGTTAGCAGTCAAATGCCTTAAGCACTACACCACCAAAGCTTCTGCCAGGTAGTTAGTTACCTCCACGAAATGAAAGCACATGTCCACACAAAGACTTGTACATCTAAGTTGCTAGCAGTTTTATTTGTACACACCCCAAACAACCCAAATGCCAGTCCACAGGGGAATACTGAAATAAACTGTGATATAATCCACACAATGGACTAACGCTCAACAATAAATGGCATGGACAACCAATACACACAGCACCATGAGTAGCTTACAAAGTGATTATGCTGAGGGAAAGAAGCCAGACTGAAACAGAGGCCCTATTAGACAGTTCCGTTTATACCAAACTCTAGGAAACACAAACTACTCCACAGATCCGCGCTCGCCTGGGGATGACGGGCAGGGCAGGGGCAGGAGGAAAGGGCTCCAGGGGAGCATAAGGCAACTTCTGAGGGTGCAAGAGCTGTTCACTGTCTTGAGTGGGGTTTCACGGGTATATACACGGGTGAAAACTGATCAAATTGCACGCCTTAAATACGGGCAGTTTCTTATATGTCAATTGTACGTCAACAAAACGGAAATAATCTCCAGCAGCTCATCTTGAGGAGTTTGCGGTGACAGCACAGACCCTCAGAACAGACATGGGGGCGGCATCTTCTGACCCCTCTACCTTCACAAGGGGGAGACAGTTACCATCAGCAGCCCAAGGCTGATTCCCAGGAGCCCAGACATGTCACCACCCTGCAGCCTTTTACCAGTTCTGATAACTGTTCCTCCCACAGCACTCACAACTTCTCTGCTGGGGTGGATAATTTGTTGCAATGGCCACACAAAACTCACAGGCAATACTCATCATGATTGGGCTTATCATCATAACATAACATAACAGGCTACAATTTATGTTCAGGAATGTGCTCAGGATACAGTTCTTCCATCAGGACAGTCTCCCCTCTGCTATGCCCTCAGGCTCGCCTCTCTGGCCCTTGGCCTTTCCGCCTGGCCTCTGCCCTGCTTGAGCAAGTGTTACAAAAGCTCTTTTTAGCTCTTCCAAAAGGTACACCTAGGTGTACCCTACTCCGTCAGCAAGTCTCTGCCCAAGGGCACTCAGCTTTCTCGCTCTGTGTGCTGGAAAGCCCACTGCTCTGTCTCCTCTCTCTGGGTTCCTCTGCTGCCGCCTCTCTGCTGGGCATCTCTGCCAAGAAGGTCCAGTGCAGGATCTCGGGTGCAAGGACGCACTCTACTTCTCCTCCAGCTTTTCTCTCTTGATGGCAGTGAGATCCCCTCTCTGCCTCTAGGAAGGCTCATTTAAAACCTGGCAGAGTGACAGAACTAACCAATCCCAACATCAGAGTTCTACACACCTTGTTTGCATGGTCCTACCCAGCAATCTGGTAGCATAGTGGCTAAAGCACTTGACTGCTAACCAGAAGGCTGGCGGTTCAAACCCACAAGCCACTCCTCGGAAAGAAGGTTGGGCAATCCTACTTAAGTTGTGATACTGCCTCAGAAACCTAAGGAGGGGTCGCTATGAGTTGGGGTCGACTCAATGGCACATAACAACAACAACAACAACAACCACCCAGCAATCCAGTGAGAGTTACAAAGACTATGGCTAGAAAACCCATACCAAGTAATTCACTACACTTCAGGGAATATATGTAATTTTTGACATTTTATATGATGTATCAAAATACATATTACTGAAAGCAGGGACTCAACCAGATATATATACACCAATGTTTATTGTGGCACTATTCACAACAACCAAAATGTGGAAACAACCCCAGTGTTCATCAGCAGATGATAGATAAATAAAATTGGTACATATCATGATGGGATGTGTTATTCAGCCATAAAGGAAATGAAATCCTGATAAATGCGACAACATCGTTGAATCTTGAAAACATTCTGAGTGAAATGAGGCAGGCAACAAAGGAGAAATATTATGTGATCTCACTTGTATAAAGTGTCTAGAATAGGCCAAGTCTATTAGTGGTTACTAGGGGCTGGGGTGGGAGAGAGGGAAAAAGGAAAAAATACTTTGCTCATCGTTCAGATGGCCCTATGCCTTCTTCATGCGAATTCTCTATCTATTCTCACTTGTACTGTTTGGACTCCCAGGAAGCCATGGTCTACAGAGAGGCTGTTTGTGAAAGAACTTGCAATAATTTAAAATTGAAATCCTTTGTGGTACCTTTAATAGAGAAGATTGAACATAGGGGTTCTTGCTGCCTTACACTTCCATTTTTTCTTTCACCACAGGGTGAATTGGACCCATTCACATATAAGAAGAGAGTATGAAATGGCCCCCACCTGGGCCACCTAAGGCGGCTCTCAGGACGGCCTAGTTACTTGGCTCATCATTCCATGTTGGTGAACGGGAGCTAAGATCAGCCCACTCAGGCTCTGGGTGCTGCCCACTAGTGAGGAGACCACTTGACCTCCTCACAGGGCAACAGGCAGAATGACTGACCTCCAATTTTCCAGAAACTGAGTAACAAAATACGGCTTCAAGACTGCAATGGCTTTGACTATCTTTGCCTTTTCTCAACTTTCTACATCCGAATCCTCTGGCCAGAGCACGTGCTAGCTACAGCCAGGGGACAGCATGAGGGCTGCGGAGGGAGAGCTGGAAGAACACTTGTCTGGGAGGTCTGAGCTCACATCTGTGCCCAGTAGGTGACCACTGAAGCCACAGAGCAGAATGAAGTTGTAGACCTCTCAGGTTTCACAGACAACATGTGACAACTTCTGAGCAATGTCCAGTACTTTATGTTCTAATGAGCCTCCCTTTGGAAAACAATGGGTCAGGCTGGATCCTAAAAACGAGAGGTTCTCTTCCAAAGCCCCCAGTACAGCCCACTGCCAGATTTTTACAACATGGAAGTCTCCTCATGAAGCCCCCTAATAGCCCTTGAGAGCCTGTTCAATTGTCCTTTCTTACGACACAGGTCTGCGAGTCAAACACCTTCCATGGTTGTTACTCATATGCTTTTGATCATAGATTCTAGCCCACATCTCAGTCCGGGTGAACCATCAGTCAAGTCTGTCTGTGGAGTAATAGCCATCTGTTGATTCTGCCTCTCAACCGGCTGGCAGGTCTGTCTCTTTCCACTGCCCTGGTTTATCCTCATCATCTTTCCCCTGGACTCCTGCCACAGCTTCCTCTCAGGGGAACTCTCCTGCCTCATAGTCTCTGCCTTCTAATTTGTCTTCCATACTACAGGCAGAACGATCTTTCCCAAACACTGATCTGACCATCTTCCTTGCTCAAAAATATGGGGACACCACACTGCCTCCAGAAAGTTCCAAGGCCTCCAAAGTCCTCCACATCTGCCAGCCCCTCTCCTCCTGCCTTTCAGACCTCTGGACCCCCTGCAGCTCCCAAACTCACCACCTCAGAGCCTAGCAAAGGCCTCCGGCCCAGCATGACCTCCTCCCATTGACAAGTGATCTCTGAGTCAGTAGTCTTCCTCCTCTCCCTGAACCCTCTGGCATTCATCCACTTCCCTAAGAGCTTACTCTGAGGCTGGGCACTAGACTCCAAACTCAGTGGAACAGTTTGATCTCCGACACATGTCACCTAGTGATGGACCCGAACTAGAAGGGCTTTGAGGGTGCTAAGGTCTAACCTAACTGTGTGTAGCCAGCATTTCCAACTCAGTGCTCAACACAGTGGCTGACACTGTGTAGTTGCTCAGGAAATGTTTCTGGAATGAATTCTGACCAAGGAGACCAGAGAAAACTTTCCAGAAGTAATGTAGTGCCTAAGGAACTTGACTGCTCACCAGAAGGCTGGTGGATCAAACCCACCAGCCACTCCTCAGAAGGAAGGTTGGGCAATCTACTTCCATAGTAATACTGCCTTGGAAAGCCAAGGCGGGGTCGCTTTGAGTCAGGTCTGACTCAACGGCACATTAACAACAACAACAACAACGTGGTGTCAGTGGGGCCCAGTGGGGAGATGAACCTCCACACCCACCTGAGACCAAATTGGTACAAGGTGGGGATAGTCAGCACTGCACTTTCCCCCCAGCCACTGGAGTCAGTGAAGACCAGTGGGGAGCTGAGCATCCACATCCATATGGCAGCGACAAGACGAATGAGGCAATGTACAATAGCAAATAGATGCAAACAACCTAAGTGCCCACAACAGACTAATGGGAAAACAAGCTATGGCATATATACACAATGGAATGCTATGCAACAATAAAGAATAATGAAGAATCAGCGAATCACCTCATGGCGTGGATGAACTTGGAGGACATTATGCTGAGTGAAATAAGTCAATCATAGAAGGACAAACATTATATGAGTCTATTATTGTAAAAAGTCAAGGAAAGCTTTACACAGGGAAGGAAATTTTCTTTGTTGGTTACCAGAGATGGGAGGGATGGGAAAAGAGGGAAAGCAGATGGTTTATTAAGAGACAGGTTTGCTAAGGGTGAAGGGAAAAGCAATATAACAAAAACGTGCGACTAGCACAGTATCAGTAAGGAAGAGGAAGACATGGAAAGGTGCACAAGAGGTACAGACAATCAAGGTAAATACTGTTGCATACACAACACTGCATTATCAGTAACAGCAAACACTAATCTATGGGTGGATACATAGGAAGACAGGTCTGGCTAGGCAAATGGGAATATACCCACGATCATACCGAGGTCTGGCAGATGATATTTCTACATATGAATTTGGATGTGCTATAAAAACGTCCGTATGCAGTTTAAACATAGCATGAGGCAAAGTTAGGGTGACTCCTTAGCCACAAATAAGCACCTTGAGGGAGTGGGTCACTGGACCTATAAGGCTGGGGACTATGGTCGACTGACCAAGCTCAATTGGCACAACATGGTGTACAATAATATTGTTCTACATCTTATTCTGGTGGGTAGCAAGTAGGGTCTTAAAAGCTTGTGGGCAGCCATCTAAGTGACTATATGTTTCTCCTTGTCTGGAGCAAAGAAGAGTGAAGAAAGTCAAAGACACATGGAAACAGTTAGTCCAAAGGACTAATGGACCATGAGAACCTCAACCTAAATGACCCAGAGACCAGAAGAACTAGTTGGTGCCTAGTCACCAACGTTACCCATTGAGAAAGAGATAAAAAATGGAGATCCTGTATAGAGTGGGAGAAGAATGTGGAACAAAACGCGAAATCATAAAAAAAATAAAAAGACCAGACTTACTGGTCTGATATAGACTGGTGAAACCCCTGAGACTATCACCTTGAACCACCCTCCGGACCTGCAGTTGAGCTCACTCCCTTGTCTTAGTGTCTTAACTCTCAGCCAAATAACAGACAGGCCTATGAGTGCAATACTCACACCAGGGAGATGCACTCCTTCGAACAATCACCCATGGGAGATCAGAAGGACAGTATTTGCACAGGGAGGAAGGTAGGAAGGCAGAAATGCATAGGCAAGAAGGACATAGGGAAAGGGTCACCACAGGGAGGAAGTGGGAGGTGAGCTGTTACACTGCGGGGACTGTAATCAGTGTCATGAAACATAATGTATGTATGAACTGTTCAATGTAAAATGACTTTGCTCTGTAAAATTTTACCCAAATGACCATAAAAAGTTAAAAAAAAAAAAAAAAAGACTGAATGAGATGAAGGAAGCAGGGGTAGTTTCCACTTGGGTTCCCCCTACCCCACCTGGTGTCAGTTGGGCCAGGGGGAAAATGAGTATCCACCCCGCCTTGGCATCAGTGAAGTAGAATGAGGTAGGAGGAGGCAGGGATTGTCAGCATTCCGCTTCACCCTCCCCTGGCTGGACCCAGAGGGATCGGAGATTTTGCCCTCACCTTGTAGCAAAAGGGCTGTGTGAGTCAACTCTCTGCTTTTCCCCTCCCCAGCCAGGCCCAGTGGGGAGCTGAGCTTACACTTCACTCCCAGGCAACAAGGCAGTGCCCTACTTTCCCTGGGAAGATATTAGCCAACCCATTGCCATTGGATCTGACTCAGTGACCCTTTAGGACAGAGTAGAACTGCCCAATAGGGTTTCCAAGGCTGTAATCTTTTTAGACACAGACTACTACATCTTTCTCCCATGGAGCAGCAGGTGGGTTCAAACCTCCAAGCTTTTGGTTAGCAGCTGAGTACTTACCACTGCACCACCAGGACTCCTTGCCTTGTACTATAAAAACCAAAATCAAACCCACTGCTATCTAGTCAAGTAGAACAGAGTAGCGAGTTTGTAGAACAGAGCAGAACGGCCTCATATGGTTTCCAAGGCTGTAATCTTTATGGAAACAGACTGCCACATCTTCATCCTGCAGAGCAGCTGGTGGGTTCAAACTGCTGACCTTTAGGTGAGCAGTCAAGTGCTTAACCACTTCATCACCAAATATGATTGAATACCATCCAAAGTCTCATATTATAATAAGCAAAATATCTAGGATTCGATGAAAACATTTTTCACCAAGAACCAGGAAAATCACAACATAAATATGTAAAGACAATCAAGAGACGGCAACTTCAGGATGATTCCGATGCTGGAATTTTCTGACAAGAATTTTAAAGCAACCATCATAAAAATGCTTCAACTTGCAATTACAAATTCTCTTGAAACAAAATTTTTAAATCGACAATCTCAGCAAAGAAATTGAAGTTATATGTATTAAAAAAAAAAAAAACACCCAAAAGGAAACTAGAACCAAAAAATACAATATCTGAGATCAAGTTACTCACTGGGTGGCCTCAATAGTAGAGTGAAGGTAGGAGAAGACTTGAAGACACATCAATAGAATTTAACCAATTTGAACAACAGAGAGAAAATCAAGTTAAGAAAAGCCAGGAGATTCAGAGACCTGTGGGACAATAATAACAAAAATCCAACATCTGTATTATTGGAAGCCCAGAAGGAGAGGACAAAGACAGACTGAAAAGCACTGAAAGAAAGAATGCCTGAAAAATCCCCAAATTTGGCAAAAGACACAGACGTACAGATTTGAGAATTTGTGAGCACCTCAAGCAGGACAAATCTAAAGAAATCCATGCCAAGACACATCATAATGAACCCTTTAAAGAGTAAGACAAAGGAAAAAAAATCTTGAAAGTAATCTAGGCATTAGTGATTGATAGGGGAACACCAATTCAAATGATGGGAGATTTGTCTTCAAGAACCAGAGACCAGAAGAAGTGGCACAGTATTTTTTAAGTGCTAAAAGCAAGTAACTGTCAACTCCAAATTATATATCTGGCAAAAATAACCTTCAGGAATGAAGGGGAAATCGAGAAATTCTGAGATGAAGGAAAATAAGAGATTTTGTTGCTTGTAAGCCCCATCTTAAAGAATGGCTAGAACAAAGTAGGAGGTGTACACTCCCAGATCTCAAAACCTACTGTACACCCGCAGTTGTCAAAAAAGCCTGTTACTGGTACAATGACAGACACACAGACCAGTAGAATAGAAATGAGAACCCAGAAATCAATCCATCGACCTAGGGTCAGCTCATCTTTGACAAAGGGGCGAAATCCATTAAATGGGGAAGAGACTGTCTGTTTAACAAATAGTGCTGGCAAAACTGGATATCAATTTGCAGAAAAATGAAACAAGATCTGTACCTCATATCATATGCAAAAACTAACACCACATGGATCAAAGACTTAAACATGAAACCTAAAACGATAAAGTTCCTCAAGGAAAACATAGGGGCAAATTCATATGGAAACTCTAGTGACGTAGTGCCTAAGGCATTTGACTGCTGACCAGAAGGCTGGCGGTTCAAACCCACCAGCCACTCCTCGGAAGGAAGACTGGGCGATCTACTTCCATAGAGATACTGCCTCGGAAACCCAAGGAAGGTTGCTATGAGTCGAATCCACTCGACAGCTGTGAATTGTGTTTTTTTTTTTCTTGAATGTATGGCATAAATAGACTATCAAGCATCACCCAAAATGCACAAACAGCAGAAGATAACCTAGATGGATGGAACCTTCTAAAAATTAACTTTTTATGTGCTTCCAAAGACTTCTCTAAAAGAGTCAAAGATAACCTACAGACTGAGGGGAAAAAAAATCAGCAATGATGTATCTGACAAGGGACTTATCTCTAAAATTTATAGAAAACTCCAACACCTCCGCAACAAAAAGACAATCTAAACAACAATGAGATACCATCCTGCCCCAGCACTAGTAGCAAAGTTCAACAAGACAAAAAATAACAAATGCTGCTGAGGACGTAGAGAGATTGGGACTCTCATACACTGCTGGTAGCACTGTCAAATGGTCCAACCACTGTGGAAAGCAGTATGGTGACTCCTTAAAAACTTGGAAATAGAAATACCATTTGACCAGCAACCCCATCACTAGGTATATATCCTAAAGAAGTGAAAGGCAGAACCCACATGTTCATCGCAGCACTATTTACAATAGCCAAAAGATGGAAACAACCTAAGTGTCCATCAGCAGAGGAGTGGATAAACAAACTGTGGTGCATACACACAATGGAATACTATGCAACACTACAGAATAATGTGGAATCTGCCAAATATCGTATAACGTGGAGTGAATTTGGAGGACATTATGCTGAGTGAAGGTTGGGCAATCTACTTGCGTAGTGATACTGCCACAGAAACCCAAGGAGGGGTCGCTATGAGTCGGGTCCAACTTGACGGCAAATAACAATAACAACAAAATGCTGAGTTAAACAAATCATCACAGAAGGACAAATACTGTATTGGTCCACTATTATAAAAAGTCAAGGAAAGGTTTATATATGGAAGGAAACTTTCTTTGTTGGTTACCAGGGATGGGAGGGGAGAGGAGGCTAAATTCGTAGATAAGGTGAAAGAAAAACAATATATATATATATATCTCCCCCCAAAATTATTAGTGTTTACCAGGGATGGGGCAAGCAGAAGCTTTTGTTTGAGGGGCACTGAGTTTATGCTAATGGTGGTGCAATATTTTGGAAAAGGACAGCAACAATGGTGGCACACTCTGAAGAATGGCTCATTGTCCCTGAGCTGTACACGTGGAAGTTGTTTTCTTGGCTCCTATCTTGTTGTATATGTTTTCATCACAATAAAAAAAAAAAAAAAAAAAGGCTAAAGAAA
>NW_006922106.1:494689-496218 GCF_000298275.1 Orycteropus afer afer | reverse complement strand
TAACCAAGGCTCCCCATGAAAGGGATTGTTGTTGTTGTTATGTGCCGTCGAGTCGGCCCCGACTCATAGCGACCCCTCCTTGGGTTTCCAAGGCAATATCACTAAGGAAGTAGGATTGCCCAACCTTCCTTCCGAGGAGTGGCTGGTGGGTTTGAACCGCCAGCCTTCTGGTTAGCAGTAAAGGGACCTAAATGGAAGTAAAATTTGTACAGTTCACTAAAAGTGGTAAAAGGTTTTATTAATAGACTGCAACAAATCACATATGCTTACTGTAATACCTAGAGTAAGCACTAAGAAAACTACACAAAGCTATATATTCAAAAACACTAAAACTAATCAAAGTGAAATTCCTAAATATGTTCATGTAGCCCACAGCGGGACGAGAACCTGAGGACGCAAACACAAAACCAGCAATAAAATGGCTGACTGAAGCTTGAACATGTCACCTTAAACCTTAAATTTACACGGTCTAAACACGATTGGTTGAAAATAAAAGAGTGGAAAAGATATACCATGCAAAGCAACTGACTGGCGACAATGACTTCCTGGCGAACGGAGAGCTTTCACTCTATGATTGGCAACAAGGCAAGGCTGTCTGCTCCCGCCACTGCCACCCGACAAAGGAAAACTGACATAATCCTAGCCTCCTAAGGCAAGAAAGTGGAAAAAAAGGCATAAAGATCAGACAGGAAGAAATACATCAGCCCCTGTTTGCAGATGATATCACGGTGGGGAAAAATCTCAAGGAATTAATGAAAACAAACTCCTAGAACTGATCGGTGAATTCAGCAACATGGAAGGATACAAGATCAACACACAAAAATGAATCACATTTTTATATACTGACAATGAACATTTGGAAATTGAAATAAAAAACACAACAACATACTGGAATAAGGTATTATTATGTTTATTAGATCGATGCAATAGAACCACAGTCAAGAAATAAATCTTACATTTACGGTCAATTGATTTTTGACAAGAGTGTCAAGACAACTCAATGGAGAAAAAATACTCAACAAATGGCACTATAAAATTCTAACAAGAAACACAGCAGTAAATCTTTGTGACTTTAGATTAGGAAATGGTTCTTAGCTATGACACCAAAAACACCAAATGATAAAAGAAAAACTAGATAAATTAGGTTTCATCAAAATTAAAACTTTTGTGCTACAAATGATACCATCAAGAAAATGGAAAAATGACCCACAGAATGGGAGGAAATATTTGCAGTTCATCTATCTAACAGGGATCTGGTATCTAGAATATATAAAGAATTCTCCCAACTCCACAATAAAAAGATCGAAGTACGTGATAAGACGCTCATCACCATAAATGGCGCGACCACTATGGTATTACCAGATGACCCACTAAGTCCACTCCTCAGTATATATACTCAAGAGAAAGCAAAACACACATCCATAGAAAACTTGTCCATGAACATTCATAGCAACACTACTCATAACAGCCGAGCAAAGCCCAAATGATCATCAACTGATGACTAGATAAATAAAATGAAAAATGTCATC
>NW_006922106.1:481619-491975 GCF_000298275.1 Orycteropus afer afer | reverse complement strand
GTAGTGATACTGCCTCGGAAACCCAAGGAGGGGTCCCTATGAGTCGGGGCCGACTGGACAGCACATAACAACAACAACAACAGGGGGTGAGCAGAAGGAGGTGGACGAAGTCATGGGAACTCGGTTCTGTGCAGTTCTGACTTTTGGAACTATATTTTTATTTCATTAACTCCAAGAACGAAAATCATGAAAATGAACACAGATGGAGAAAGAAAAATCCCAAAAGGAATATAAACTAATGACTTGAGCCACATTCAAATGACTGGGGGGGGGGGATGGAGAACTAACCCAGGTAATTCTTTAACACAGTCCCTGGACTACACACACACACACACACACACACACACACACATATACTCTTAGGTTAAAGGCAAAGAAGAATTCTAAATAACTCTTATCCTCTAGTCAATAGGCTTCTTCTCATAGCATCAAGGGTTAGCAATCCGGAAAGATTTCCTGTGCTCTGTGGAATTGAGCCAATGAGTACATGGATTATGGATAATGGCAATCAGGTTTCTTCCTGTCTTCAAAGGAAAGGGGCAATCGAGAGTGAACTTTGTGGTTTTGGATTGGAATTTTGAGGTATCGGTATGAACTCGCGGTTTTAGATAGGTTAAGTAGAGAGGTAAGTGGAGAGTAACATACATACATAGATATATTTAAAAAAAATGCAGTGGAATTGACTCTGACTCAAAGCAACCCTGCAGGACAAAGCAGAACTAATCCAAATACCACATCTTCTGCCCATGGAGTGGCTGGTGGATTCAAACCATCGACCTTTCTGTTTGCAGCTGAGCACTTAACCCCTGTGCCGGCAGAGCTCCAGAAAAATCCACAGATGTATACATAAGTAGGCACAAAGATGGATACATACATACATAGAATAGACAGACAGATAGATAGCATGTTTATTGTTGTTGTGTGTCATGGAGCCAAGTCAATTCAGACTCATAGTGACCCTACAAGACAGAAAAGAACTGTCCCACAGAGTTTTCTAGGCTGTAATTTTTATGGGAGCTGACCACCAGGTCTTTTCTTTCTCACAGCCAGTGGTGGGTTCAAACAGCTGACCGTTTGGTTAGCAGCCAAGTGCCAAAACAATATCACCATCAGGGCTCCTTACATAGATACATAGATAAAAAAATAGATGAAGAGGCAAGTCAATCAATTCTTTAATTAATTTCCTAGCTCTGTTGACTGAGACGGCCTGGTCGCAATGACATTCCTGTAGAAATGAATATACCTAGAACCCAAATCTTGATTTCTAAATACCATTCACCACGAAAAGAAACTCAGACTCCTTGGAAAAATAGCTGGTTTTTGGACTGAGGCAGAGAAAGGAGCTGAGCCCAGAGCATCTTGTTGGGCCAGAAATGATTACGGCCATGTCCGAAAGACACCGGGCACGCCTGGGACAGTGAGCACCACAATTAATAACGACAGCAAAAGGACTACAACCCACCGAATAAAATGAGAAGCCACCAGTCCACTGGACAGAAATAAATACATAACCAAATACATGAGGGATAAGGAAATGCTCTTTCTTGCAGTATAATGACAATAAACACAGAATGGATGAGGGTATTAGAGATTCATTATTTGGCAGGAATCACAGTCATAGGAGCTCTGATGGCGCAGTACCTAAGGCATTTGACTGCTAACCAGAAGACTGGCGGTTCAAACCCACCAGCCACTACTCAGAAGGAAGGTTGGGCCATCTACTTCCATAAAGATTTACCACCTCGGAAACCCAAGGAGGGGTCGCTATGAGTCGGATCTGACTTGACGGCAGTGTGTTTGGTTTTTTTTTTTTTTTTTTTTTTTTTTAATCACAGTAATAGCTGCCTCAGGCAGGGATCATCAGTGGATGCTGAACTAGTGGGTGAAAATGTGAAGAGTAACAGGATAGTAACACAGCTTCTAAATATATTTCCAGATGATGCTTATTAATTACAAAAGGACAAAATAGTAACTGCACAGAGAAGCAACCTGGCAGACATGTCCTTAACCCAGTGCTCAAAATTAACATCACTACTAATGAGGTGGGGAGCTCTGGTAGCATAGTGGCTAAGGCACTCGACTGCTAACCAGAAGGCTGGCGGTTCAAACCCACCAGCCGCTCCTCGGAAGGAAGATGGGGCAATCTACTTCCGTAGTGATACTGCCTTGGAGACCCAAGGAGGGGTCGCTATGAGTCGGGTCCGACTCCATGGCACATAACAACAACAACAGCAACACTAATGAGGTGGGCCGACACCTGTGCCTCCGGTCACCAAGCACTGAGAAGAACATGACCTCACCTCTGGGCAGTTCCCACCACAAGTACATCACCTGGATCGAATCATGAGGACACATGAGACAAACTCCACACGAGGTACATTCTGTGCCCTGACTACCTTGGATTCTTCCAAACAGTGGGCTCAGGCGTGGCAACGACTGGGAGGCTGGCACACGAGCGGCCGGCGTCTCCTTCTGTTGCTCGTAGGGGCGCTGAGTCAGAACTGAGCCAACGGTAACTAACAAACAACAGTAACGCTTCAAAAATATCACCATCACAAAACATAAGGACAGTTTGAGGAATTCTTCCTCATTAAATGAGCCCAAAGAGACCAGACAATCAAACACACTGCACGGCCCTGGATCTTCAATTACTGAAAAGGATATGATTGAGCCAGCAGCCAGAATTTGAGTAAGGTCTTCAGATCGTAGAGTCACACGCGTGCCAGCTTTCTGATTTTGATCAACATCTTGTGCTTTGTTTTTAGGAAATATACATTGAAATACTGAGGGGTAAAGAGGTATCTTGTCTGAAACTTACTCTTACACAGTTCTGACAAAGAAATAATGTGTGTGTGTGTGTGTGTGTGTGTAGGGAAGGAGCAAAGGAGCAGGGCGACAGATGAAGCATAAAGAAAATGTAGTAAAATGCTAACATTTGGAAGATGGAGTGAAAAGTCCTCAGAAATTATTTTCTCTGTAAGTTTGAATCCATGTCACTTAGAAGTGACCCCAGGGAGGTGTACTGAGCAAAGCGTGGAGACCTAAGGGCCAACTCTTCGAAAATGCTCCCAGTTGAGTTTCTAAGAGGCAGCAGGACAGCAGTCTCCAGGCACACATGGGCGTTCGGGGAATGGGGACCACCATTTTGACAAACTTCAGGTGGGATGTGGAGCGTTCCTCCCAACAAGGGCCCCGCTGGCAGCGCTCTACAAAGCCCTGCTGTGTGGCAGACACCAACTGGGCCACGGAGCTCCTCCAAATCTCAGCTTAGAACCAGCCTACAAGGCAGAAACACTGAGAACAGGGGGACTCCTTTCAGGTACAGCCACTTTGGAGAATGGACAGACATAGGGATCCATTCATTTGGAGGATGGATGGATGGATAGTAGGAAGGAAGGAAGGACAGGCAGCTACACAAAGACAGAGAGGCTTACTAAATACCCCAGGTGAAAGAACTTCTGCACATGAATGATGATTAGCCATATTACTTATGTAAAATCATTTCAGCCCACCCAACAAAACTGTAATGTATTATGGACCTGATAAAATGAGAACGCTTGACTTGACAGGTTCTGCGTTGTCCAACTTGGTGGCCCCGAGCCCCATGGGCTATGGAGCACTTGAACTGTGTCAAGCGTGAACTGAGGTGTGGTGTCACAGTGTAAAATACACACTGGGATGGGAACACTTAGCATGCACAATACTTCATTACTCGTTTTTATTGTGATTTGGGTCTAGATTTACAGAGCACATTCACTTTCCATACAGCAGTTCACATACACTTTGTCTCATGACATTGACCACAGTTTACCACAATGCAACAGCTCCCCTCCCACTTCCTCCCCATAGTTACCTCTTCCCTGTGTCCATCCCTCCATGCACTCCTGCACCCTGAGCTGTCTCCCTGTGCATAAGCAGCCCTTCCTTCTCCCATGATTATTCTCTCCAAGAAGTGTATCTACCTCAGCTCATTACTCATTTTTATGTTGACTATGCATTGAAATAATATTTTGGATGTATTGAGTTAAATAAAATCTATTTTTCAAATTAACTCCACCTGCTTCTCTTTCACTTTTTTACTGTGTATAATTTGCTTCGAGGCACTTACCCCGTTGACACTGTCTGTTTTACTCAGTCACCATGTCTACCATAGGTCTCTCCCATCACTGTACCTTCCATGAGGGCCTCTTTATTTATTTATTTTTCTTCTCTGTTTTGTTCACTCTTCTATTCCTGACACCTGGAATAGTTCCTGGACCACAGTAGACACTCAGTAAACTTTGCTGAATTAATTTTTCAGAAGGACTTTTGACCAGTTCGTGCATGGACCGACACCCAAGTGCCAGTTTGGGATTACTTGTGGCTGCAGTTTTGCATGGCCTCCTCCTTTCCCATGGTCCAAATGGGAGAGGAAGAGCAGTGCAATTCCAGCTCCACCATCTGAGAAGGTCCACGGTCTACAGAAAGCTCTAGAGTGCTACCTTCCTTTCCCACCTTCCTTTCCCACCTTCCTTTTTGCCAAAGCATTGTCAAGGTCAAAGCTCTTAATACAAGGAGGGAATGGATACACAGGGAGGGCACCCAGGCCCGCAGGCTCCAGAGGCAATACCCCGGCCAGGTGGCGGGCAGCTCCGGGGACCCCCTGAGCACTAGCTGCCTTGGGGGCGCCTCCTGACATTTTCAGGGCTCATCTTGAGGGCCGTGGAGCGCAATTCGATCCTGCTCTACCGGTCGCTAGAAAACCACCGAATTCACCGTGGACAGACAAGCAGCTTGACACGCTGTGCCCTCTTCCCCAAGCCCAACATAAGGCCTGCCAGTCTGTCGCAATTAGACACCTGAAGCAGGGCACGCTGGCACCTCTACTGAAATGACTGTCCCACTTCACTTCTGAGGTAGGCGCTGGGACGTCTAGAGGCAGACTGGGATCTCACTGAAAACAAAACCCAAACAACCCCCACAGCTGCCAACGGGGCCCACCACCGAGGGCAGGTGGCCTCACCCTCCAGCAGCAACTGGAAAGCAGGAAGGGCACACTCCCTCCTGGGCCTCCACGTCCAACCTCGCTTCTTCAGCTTGTTCCAAACTTTCGTTCTGAATCCAGAGTGCTCCTCGGCGGTCCTATCCTAACCATGTGAAGCAAAGCCCTCGTTGATAAAGGTCAGTTGGGGTCTTCAGCCTCACTCTACTCTGGGCTCCACCCTGACCCCATGGTGTCCCCTCAGCAAAGGCAGCTCCCTCTCTGGGTCTTTCTGCTCCTCTATGGAAAAGGGCAGGGCCTTGGTATTCCAGCTCTAAATGTCTGTCTCTCAGCGTTACAGTTTGTAGGTTAGTGGATGCAGGAACGATGGGCAACTAGCTAACCAAACTACCAAAAAGCAAACCGGTTATCACTGAGGTCAACCCATACCGACCCTGGAGGACAGAATGGAACTGCCCCAGATGGTTTCCAAGGCTGTCAGTCTTTATGGAAGCAAAGCCCAAACCACACCCACTGGAAGCAAAGCCCAAACCAAGCCCACTGCCACCAAGTGGACTCTGACTCACAGCGCCCCTAGAGGACAGAGTGGAACTGCCCCACAGGGTCTCCAAGGCTGTCAATCTTCACGGAAGCCAACTGCCTCATCTTTCTTCCAGGAAACAACTAGTGGGTTCAAACTGCCTACCTTTTGATTCTCAGCTGACTGCTTAACCAATGTGCCACCAGGGCCCTTTAACTGGCTAACAGGGCCACAGAAAGGAAGGCAGAGCTGGGTCCTGTCCGCCCCCTCTCCCTCTGCTCTACTTTGCCCCTAAAAAGAAGAGCTGGTTCCTTCTCCTGGCGATGGGGCCTCAGGTACAAATGCTGAACCTAATATAAAATGCGCAGAATAGAAACGCCTCCAGGAAACAACGAGTTAAACGCCTCAGCCACTCACTGAAAGGTTGGCACCCAGAAGGGCCTCGGAAGAAAGGCCTGGCAATCTGGTTCCAACAAAGCAGCCATTGAAAACCCTCTGGAGCCCAGTTCCGCTCTGACACACAGGGTAGGAATTATTCCCAGAGACCCAGAGAAGGATGGGCCAACCATGGATTCCATCCTGCTAGAAGGGGACCTTGATCAGAATCAAGGCCAATTAGCTTTTCACTCGTGTTAGGGGTGGCAAGGATTCGGGATTACCGAAAGCAAGCAGGACTAGTTTACTTCGTGTTTGCCCCATCTTTAGTCCCCAAAGGCCCACACTTCCCCTTCCAATTCAGGGCCACCAGGTCTTTCTGTCCCAGATGCCACTCACTAGCTCAGACCTGTGACCCCAGTGACCACTTCCACAATCAGTAGAATTGAGTCCCCACGGCCTGATGCCCAGGTACCCCCCTAGGTGGAAGAAGGGGGCGAAACACAATGGCCACTGGCCAGGTCCCCTTCTAGCAGGATGGAATCCATGGTTGGCCCATCCTTCTCTGGGTCTCCGGGAATAATTCCTACCCGATGAAGACCACACCTCCCAATCCCACTTATTGACGACTTACTGGGTGGAGCAAGCAGCCAAGTACATGGGAGTGGGGGCCCTCAGAGGAAATGGGGGGAGGTTCTGGAGGGGCTGTGCGGAAAGGCTACTAGCTGCCTCCAGGCCAGAGAGCAGCCAGGGCAGAACTGGGTGGTGATGGGTAGGCTCCTCCAAGGGTGACCCTGGGGCAGAAAGAACCCACCTTCACGAAGAGGGTGTGGGAAGCGAGGGATGGAGCCAAAAGCTGGGGTCCCAGGAGCCCTGGGAAAGCGCCTCTGGGTGAGGAAAGGCCTTGCAGAAGGATTTTGCAAAGGGCCTTTCCTCCCGTGTCCAAACTCTGTCTCTGGAAACGTTGGTCCTAGGAAGGGCTAGGGGTCTGGGAAGCTCATTTTCCAAGCTCCCTAAGGCAGCTGACTGCTTTGGAAATTGTGAAGAGGTCAGATTTTAGGAGGAGACTTGAGGCATGAAGGAAACCCAGGAGGCTCTGTGAACAAAACACGCTTGGCACACAGGGAAACCCAACCCTTATGCTTCCCCTCCCCCTTCGGAAACAGCCCCAGCCAGGCAGGACTGTGCATGGGCTATTGTCGCATGTAAACGTCCTGAAGCGCAGCTCCGTGGCTCACCTCCTTGGAGAAGCCCTGCCTAGCAGCCCCTGCCAGCTCCGATTCAGAGATGAAACAAGGACAACAAAAAAGGAACATTGCAATCAACCCCCTTTCGGTTCATTCACATTTCAGCGGTTTTCCTCCGCGAAGTCCTGAAGATGGGTAAGGACTTCATGTCTAAAAAATCCAGAGCAGCTGCAACAGGGCTTTGAGCTGCTTCCTTCCTGCCTGCCCTACAGTTGACTGGTGCTGCCTAGGTTACCCCTCAGTGGCGTTGGGAGAGGTGGATGATGGGAATTGGCTTTTTGTGCTGATCCATAGTAACTGGCTCCTGTTCCTCCATCATTTATCTCCCTCCCCAGCGACGTCGGGGTAGCTCTATTCACACTCAGCATTCTATCTGCGCCACCACTCAGCCTTTCTGCATGGAGAAGGACATTTTTTTAGTTACATGCGTTATATGTGTATCAACATTTATGGCAGCCAGATAACTGCACAAGAGCTTGGAGGATGAAAGGTCCTCCTTCATAATGTCCACCCCCCCACACACACACACAGCCGTTGGGGAAAAAGAATTAGTATCAACATCGAGCAGGACGGTGGCAGAATCTCGCATGGCTGCAGCATCCTCAAAGTTGAAGATGTGATTAAAAACCAACCAACCAACCAAAGCATCCAACCGGACCAGGAGAAAAGGTTCAACTGTGAGGTCAGAAGCCATATCCCAGGGCGCACAAGTATGTGGATAGAAGGCCTTTTGGTCCTCCAAACCTTTGCTGACTAAACTGCAAAGCAGTTGATCTGCTGTGCACTAGACAAGTCTACTGGCAATAAGCCAGCCTAATTTCCAAGAGTTTAGATCCTGTTATCTCTCAACCAACGCAGTGATTAGGAAGCTTGCCATCAGTAGGCCCTGAGGTAGCCGGATTAGGGGTACTGGACCAGACCCCTCTGGGAAGCCTCAGAGCTATAATCCTGGGGTCAAAGCTCACCCTGGCAAAAGACTCAAAGGTTCCCACTTTTCTGTTGTTTTGATTGGCCCTCTGCCACCTTCTGACCTCCTCCCTCCTCTCTTTCTCTTACCTACCTGCTTTCCTCAATCATTAGGTTGAACCTGGTGTTTCATGTTGCCAGAAAATGACGGGTTAGTTCACAAACAATAGGATTTTAGAGCTGGAAGGGACTCAGACCCAAAGGTCAACTGGCTGGGGAAGGGGGGGTAGCAAGAAAGGGAACTTGCCCCATATCACTTGGCTAATTAGAGGGGAGAGTGTTCTAGAACACAGGTTTCCCAGGCTGATGATAAAAGGAGTTCTGGTGGTGCAGTGGTTAAAGCGCCTGGCTGCTCACCAAAGGGTCAGCAGTTGGGACCCACAGCTGCTTCACAAGAGAAAGCCCAGGCCTCTGCTTCCTACAGACTGACAGCCTCCGAAAGCCTGCGGCGCCGGCAGCTCAACTCTGCCCTCCAGGGTTGCGAGGGGTTGGAATGGACTCAGTGGCACTGGGTTTAGGTGTTTAGGCTAACGGTCTCTCCATTGCACCACTGCAGGGACAAAAATCATTATTTTAAAATAAGAAGGAAAGAAAAAAAAAATGGAAAAGGCAGCCCCCTTTTAGAAGAGGTGCAGCAACTCTTGTCAGAAGATGCTCTGGTCTCCAATCGGTTTCTGCCCATTTCATAACAGGTGACAGGTGACCAACTGAAAAGGGAACAAAATGCTAGCAAGGCGGCCACGTTTGGAAAAGCTTGCAGTGGCAAACACTGGCGGCACTCTCTCTCCCCGTTAGCTGCGGCCAGTTTGCAGCCCTCTGCCCCAGCACCAGGCCATATCCTGGTTGAGTTTAAAAGTTCAGTGACGTTCCTGTCTCAGCCCACACGTGTGTCACTGTCAGCATCGGTGGCAGAAAAGCTGTCCAAGTCACCCTTTGCTAACCATTTCCTAACATGGAATTTGTATCTCCTGAAGCTTTTCTTCCAACGCCCAATTGTTGGGGTTTTTTTCCCCCTCTTAACTCATTGTACTGAAGGAAAACTGAAAATGGTCAGAGCGGAAGAGGCTGATTTTCAAGGAGATCACGTCAGGAAGAGCCGCTGCTCTTTGCAACATTGTTCAAAGGGGGGCGGGGCAGGGACTGCTAGTTTTTCCAAAACCCATCTCTTTCTCTCCCTTTGCCGACCTCCTCCTTCCTCAGTTCCACTTGGAGCTACAGTCTTCCACACACTCTAGGTAGCCCGAGAGCAGCGGGGACGCACAACCGAGGCACCAAAGCAAAAAGCAATAGAGAAGTCCACCATTTCCCCCTCTCTCGAGAATATCCTAGTTACTATGCAAACTGGCCAAGAGAAAAGAGCGCTGTTACTTTAAGGGGAGGAAGCTGATTAGCTGCTCCGGCTGGCAGCAAACAGCTGGTCTGTCCGGCAGGTTCAAGGCCATTTCAGCTTCGCTCTTATGCAGGCCCCATATGTTCTATCTCGCACATCAGCAGCTTTATTTTCCAACGATCTTGCTCCAGAAGGGAAGCACAAAGGAGGAGAAGGTGGCACGCGCGGTTCGCCCTTTGATTACTTTCTTGTGGTTTTGGATACGGTTGGGGAGTGTGGGGGAGGCCGTTGTTAACGCTTCACCTTCTACACCAAGGACCAGAAAGCAAATGTCTAGAGATGGGAGGGGAGGGGGAAGAAGGCAAAGGCCCCCAACTCTATGCCC
Organism: Orycteropus afer afer; assembly: GCF_000298275.1. Lineage (NCBI taxonomy): Eukaryota > Metazoa > Chordata > Mammalia > Tubulidentata > Orycteropodidae > Orycteropus > Orycteropus afer. The sequence goes on along the minus strand of NW_006922106.1, from coordinate 482,171 downwards.
TCATCAGATTAAATGGCAAGGGGGCAGCGAGGTCGGGAGGAATCGGACTTAGCTCGGGATCCACCAGCTAGAGTTTGGGGCCCGCCCACTTCTCCTTATTTGCTCATTTTCTTGTTGTCAGTATTCCTTTTCCGAACAAACTTCACGAAGGGGGAAGCGGCCACTTTGGGGGCGGGGCGGGCAGGAATGCCGAGAGTGTCCAAAGGGTTACTTTCCACTCTTCCTCAGGGTAAGCCCCGGTCCCGCAAGTTTCCGAAGCAGGGCAGGTGTCAGGGTCTGAGGGCCAGTAAGTTCATCGCCCAACTCACGCCGGCTGCTCGTGCGTCCTGGACACCCTCGGTGCCAGGCGCAGTGTCCGGGCAGAAGCCGCCGGCGACGCGCGCTCAGGCGGACACCCTGGTTCCGGTGGCCGGCACCCGGAGGCGACTGCGGCCCCGGTCCCCCCGCCCCCTCCGTCTCGATCAAAGGGGGTCGAGGGATAGTTTGGGCAGGGGTGGGCGGGCACGGGCGCAGGCAGAATGGGGGCGCGTGGCCAACCACCGAATGGCACAA
>NW_006922106.1:480086-480964 GCF_000298275.1 Orycteropus afer afer | reverse complement strand
GAAGCTCCGGCACCCTCTCCTCAGCCAACTCTTTCAAAATTGTTCAGGCGCAGGAGACTTTGCGGCTTTGTTCCCGCGCGGCCGCCGCTCAGAGGGTGGCTCGCTCGGCCTGTGGACAATGTCCCGGAGGGGCCTCAGACCCGTAAACGGAACTCCGTTCGCCCTGCGCATAGTGTCTGGGCCGGGGTCCTTCTGCCGCTAAACAACAAGCCATCCCTACAGGAAGCGTCCCCTGTCCCTGCGTCCCCTGTCCCCGCGTCCCGCACCCTGCCTGTACTCCCGCCCTCGCACACATACTCTCACCCACACGCGGGGCGCCGGGCGCAGCCGCACCCAACAATTGCAGAAGCGCGGTGAGGCGCGAAGCCCCCGGCCTCGGCGCGTCTGTTGGCCTTGCTCCGACGGCTACAGGCCGAGTTTTCTGGCAGACGACTCCTACTAGTGGCTGCTCCGTCCGCATGGAGTCACCGACCACAATCCGAGGGCATCGCCAGCGTCCTGGTCAGCTTCGGATACCTTGCATTGGGACCAATTCCGGCGGAGCCAACTGGCTGCGAAAACTATTTGGAGGCGCTCCGGGGGGCTCTCTCACCCAATCTCGCTGGCGCCGGGCTCAGATGTCCCGCTGAGGCTGGGAGCCGGGCGCGCCGAGCCAGGCGCGGGCCGCTGGGGGCGCTGGGAGGAAACCCACCCGGCTGGGAACTGCCCTCCGCGGAGGACTTGGCAGGGAGGAAGCGGCAGGGCAACAGAGCCCGAGCGCGCACGCCCCACACTCCGGATCGGCGCCGCAAATCTGTATAAGGGAACCTTCGCCCAGCGCCCGCTGCCGACTGGCCCAAGCTTGGGGCGCCGGCATGACGGCAGCGTTGCCGGTGTCA
>NW_006922106.1:477154-479461 GCF_000298275.1 Orycteropus afer afer | reverse complement strand
TTCAGCTCGCGGCCAAGTTCATGCCGGCGGCGCTGCAGCACGGCCTCAGTCTGCTCGCTCCATTCTCACCGCCGCTCCGCGCCGCGCGCCCGGAAGGTGGAGTTTCGGGGTTTAAGTTACTGATAGGCATTTCTCATTGCTGTGTCACTCGGGGAGGAGGAGACACGCACGCCGCAAACTCACACACCCTCACACTCACGGCGACACAGGCTCCGGCCTTAAAGGGGAAGCCGCGCTGCCCCGCCTGCCACCGGGTCCCCAGCCCCAGACGCCGGTCTGGCTGCGCCAGCCCGCGGGCCGAGGAAGCCCGGCGCCGGCTCAGAAACCGCCGGACCCTCCCGTCGCTCTGGAGTGGGAAAACGGTCTCAGGCTGGCTTGGCGGCGGCCGCCTCAAAGATGAAGTCAACTCGAACCGGGCAACGGGGAGGTGGGAGGGCTCACTCACCTTGGCGGTTCAGCAGCGGGGTCCCGAGTCCGACGGTGAACGGACGGGAGATGTCACAGCTGGGTGATGGGGATCCCTGGGCTAGAGTGGTAGCTCCCGAGGGCCCCGGCGATGCCGGCGCGCGGCAGGTAGACTACCCGCGTCCGGGGAGGCCAGCCGGCCAGCGGCGCGCTAGCATCGCCGGACAGAAGTGAGCGGGACGGCGCGCCGTCCAGAGACCGGCGCGAGCGCGCGGCAGGCAGAGACTGAGAGATCGCAGAGATCGAGGGAGAGAGACACCGAGAAAGGCCGACGGAAGTGGAGAGAGAGAGACAGACACCGAGAGAGACCGGGAACCCGGCCAGAGAAGGGTAGAAACAGACACAGAGAGACAGGTCCTGGGAGGACCGCAGCACGCCCGGGAGCAGGGCTTGGGGCTAGGACTCGAAGCCCTCTGGGCAGAGCCCGGCCCCAGCGCCCGCGGCGCGGCCCCTTCTGCCGCGGAAGTCGCTCACCTGCTGCTGGCGGCGCTGGACCGGCTTGCGGTTACCCTGGCGAGTCCGCTCGCGAGCTCCTACCAGGATCGCCAAGCGAGCTGGCTGTGGCGGCGGTGGGAACCCAGCTCTCAGGTGTCCGGCGAGCGCCCCGCCCACTCCCCGCCCTGCCCCCTCTGGCGCCCCAGCCCGCTCCCCCGCCGCCCCGCCCGCGTGCGCAGCTTCCCGCCGGGCTGGCTCGAAGCCGCCAAGCCCCTGGCCAAGCTGGACCGCACAGGGCATCTTTGCGGGTCATCGTACCGGGGCCCATACCTGTGGCTTCTGCAGGACCTTAGGTTCCCTGCAGACTGCCTGGCGGGCCAGCGCGCCCCTTCGCCGGGGTCCCGTTTCCTGCCCTCGACTTGCCGGGCGCGGATGCCTCGTCTGGTGCGACAGCAGCAGCGCTTGGCGCAGCCTCAGAGCCCACACCTCTGAACAGGAGACCTGTCACCATCACATCCGGTCACACTCGGCCGAGGCGCTGAGCACAAGGAAAGGGGTGGCCCCTCCTTCCCTGCACGCTCATGGCACAGGCGCGCGGAATGCGGGGATGCCCTGTGAGAACCTAGGAAAGTCCTCTCGTGGGCACAACGGGGCTGAGCGCTCCTTTTGCAGCCTTTTCCAGCGTTCCCTGGCGAAGGAGCGGCGTCCTGGCCCTGCCACGACAAGTCACAGGTGCAGGGCTCCACTCTGCAGCCCCGGCGCCAAGGAGCATAGGGCCCAACCGGGGGGCGGTGGGGTTGCACTGGTCACCGAACCGTTTGGAAAGATGCCATCTCAGCCTGGCTCAATGTGGCCTGGCCTGCTAGGAGAGGGCCAAGGTGGAGTTTTGGCCTGTCTGTCGGAGCCTCCTCACAAGGTGTGGACTCCCTCACCCCCACAGTGGGACTAAACAAAGCAGAGAAGAAGGTGTAAGGGCGAGGTTCTGTCCCTTAGCCTCTGCTTCCCTGTCCTGCCATTTCCCAATGGGGTGAGTGAGGCCTATGTCCAGGGTGCCTTGAGACACCTGTTTGATCATGGCTGTGTGTCTGTCAGATTGCCAACTGGACACCTGGCACTGCCACTTGGATGTCCACTTGGCATCTCAAACTCCACAGGGTCAGAACTGACCTCCTTCTCTCCCAAGTCCACTTCTCCCATCATCTAATCTGCCCACCCACTTCATGGCAGCTCCATCCTTCAAGTTGCCTCAACCAAATGCCCTAGAGTCTTCTTTGAGGCTTTTCTTTTGCTTACACCTCAAAGCCAATCCAGCAGACAATTGCACAGTCTGTCATCCAAACAAGGAGCTCTGGTGGCGTAGTGCCTGAGGCATCTGACTGCTAACCACAAGGTTGGTGGTTCAAACCC
>NW_006922106.1:473322-476936 GCF_000298275.1 Orycteropus afer afer | reverse complement strand
TAGTAGTGGTTCGGTAGTAAATTCTCTCCTTCCAGGCAGGAAACGTGGGTTCAGTTCATCGTCAGTACATCCCATGTGTTGCCACTACTCATCTGTCAGTGGAGGCGTGTGTGGTGTGTTGCTATGATGCTAAACAGGTTTCAGGGGAGCTTCCAGACTAAGACAGACTAGGAAGACAGGCCAGGTGAGCTACTTCCAAAAAATTAGCCAATGGAAACCTTAGGGGTCACGATGGTCCATCTGCAACCAATCACAGGCTGGCATAGGACTGGGTAATGTTTTTGTCCCATTGTGCATGGAGAAGCCATGAGTCAGGGACCTCTAACAACAACAGATCTTCAAAATGCATCCAGGATCCCAACTTTCTTTCTTCCATTGCTACTCTTAGACCCAGCCATCAACATCTCTCACCTGAATTACTACAATAGCCACCTAATGAGATATTCCTTTTCCTCGCTTTCCTGCCCCCAAGCACTTAGTCTATTCCCTGACTTCTCAACACTCTGTGCAGGTAGGTCCCTTTCCTCCTTTGTTTGCTCTTTAGTACTGTTGTATAGGTTAGATGTCAAGAGGGCAGGGACCAGTGCTGGGTTGGTTCACCACTGTAGTCTCAGCTCCAAGCATGCTGCCTGCCATGGAGTAATTTGTTCACTGGCCTTTGGGATACTAGTCTCCTGAAACTTCTCAGGATACCCAGAGGGCCACAGGATGGTACACGCACACTGGGAATGGGGCTCACAGCTTTCATCCCAGTTTTGGAGGTGCACAACCTAAACAAATGTTAAGAAAGATGGTTACGGCAAAGGGCTTTTTTTTTTTTTTTTCTTTTTTTTTCGTCCGTGCCTTGAAACCAGCCTCAGGCCATGGCATTAAAGTGCCCCTGCGGTCCAGGTATGTTGATGGCAATCTCGTGGGTGGCCATAGAATTAGAGAGAGAACAACGTGTGACTACAGGGAACTTTCAGTTCCTGTTGGTATCAGAGGTTCCAGGTGGTTGCCACTTTGGGTAGCTCAGGGTCAAAGGAGAAATGGGACAGGCAGTTAGGGACAGAGAGCAGGCTGGCTAAGAGAGCCAGGGCCCCTTTTCACCCCAAAATGCGGGACAGAGTCTTGAGCGACCAGCATGTCTCCCTCCATTTACCAGGCCGAGTGGATGGCTTTCAGTGAAGCTTCCAGACTCAGACAGACTAAGAAGGACCCAACTATCTACTTCTAAAAATAAATAAAAAAAAAATCAGCCAGTGAAAACCTTATGAATAGTAGCAGAACATTATATTAGGCCATTGTCTAATACACTGTCAGAAGATGGGCCCCTTCGGTTGGAAGGCACTCAGAATAAGATTGGGGAAGAGCTTCCTCCCCAAAGTAGAGTCAAGTTTAATGATGTAGATGGAGTAAAGCTTTGGGGACCTTCACTTGCTGATGTGGCATGACTCAACATGGGAAGAAACAGCTGCAAACATCCATTAATAATCAGAAAGTGGAATGTACAAAGTATGAATCTAGGAAAACTGGAAGTTGTCAAAAATGCAATGGAACACATAAAGATTGTATTCTAGGTATTAGTGAGCTGAAATGGACTGGTATTGACCTTTTTAAATCAGACAATTATATGGTCTACTATGCCCGGAATGACAAATTGAAGAGGATGTTCATCATCAAAAAGAACATTTCAGGATCTATCCTGACATATAACGCTGTCAGTGACAGGACAATATCTGTACAACTACGAGGAAGACCAGCTAATACAACTGTTGTTCAAATTTAAGCACCAACCACCAAAGCCAAAGATGAAGAAACTGAAGATTTTGTTTTTACCAACTTTTGCTGTCTGAAATTGATTAAACATGCGATCAAAATGCATTAATAATTACCGGTGTTTGGAATGCAAACGTTGGAAACCAAGAAGAAGGATCGGTAGTCGGAAAACATGGCTTTGGTGATAGACATGGCACCAGAGATTGCATGATAGATTTGGGCAAGACCAATGACTTATTCATTTCAAATAACTTTTTCCTTTCTTTCTTTCTTACCCAATTCAATACTTTAATTTTGACTTGTTCGTTATGAGAAGGCAAAGTTGAGATGACTTGATCTTGCTGCTTTTAAATATAAAGGGAGAACCTGGAAAGTTGAAGGTGAAGTGACATGCGAACCTGGAGATACTTAACTAGATAGTGACAGAACTGGGCCCAAACTCAGGAATCCTATTCTGAGTCCAGTGCTTCTTTGACTAGTCTGTGGCTCTTTCACTTGTACTTTTTTTTTTTTTTAAAATTTATTGTAATTTGGGTGAAAGTTTACAGAGCAAATTGGTTTTCTATTCAACAATTTATGCACATTTTGATTCGTGACATCGATTGCAATCCCCACAGTGTAATAGCACTGTTCCAAGTTCCTCCCTGTGTTTACTGTTTCTATTCGTCCTTCTTTCTGAGCCCCCTCCTCCTTCTTGTCTTCTGAGCTTTATTGCTGGGCAAATGCTGCCCTGTCGATTTCGTATGATTGGGTGTTCTAAGGAGTAGGTATCTCCCTGGTGTTGTTGTTATGTGCCGTCGAGTCGGACCCAACTCATAGCGACTCATCCTTGGATTTCCGAGGCGGTATCACTACGGAAGTAGATTGCCCAACCTTCCTTCTGAGGAGTGGCTGGTGGGTTTGAACCGCCAGCCTTCTGGTTAGCAATTAAGTGCCTTAGGCACTATGCTACCTTATAGACCTGCCTATTTGACTGAAAGTTGAGTCATGAGGGTGAGATTGGTTCTAGGCTTGAAGAGTGACTAGGGCCATAGTCTCAGGGTTCCACTAATCTCTATCAAATTAGTGAACTTGGTCTTTTTTGATTATTTTGAGCTTTTATTCCCCCCCACACACACACACACACATTTTTCTCCCACTCTATCTAGGACATCCTATTGTGATCCCTTTCAGAGTAAATCAGAATAGATTTGATGCATTGAACACCAATGACCGAAAACCAGAGCAAAAGGTCATTAATTTAAAAGAGCTGAACAGAAGATTTCAAAGAGCAGCTCAAGAAGACAAAGTCAATTATTATAATGAAATGTGCAAAGATCTGGAGTTAGAAAACCAAAAGGGAAGAACATGTTTGGCATTTTTCAAGCTGAAAGAACTGAGAAAAAAAATTAAGCCTTGAGTTGCAATATTGAAAGATTCTGTGGGCAAAATATTGAATGATGCAGGAAACATCAAAAGAAGATGGAAAGAATACAGAGTCACTGTACCAAAAAGAATTGGTTGGTATTCATCCATTTCAGGTACCAATGGTATTGAAGGAAGAAGTTGAAGCTGCACTGAAGGAACTGGCAAAGAATAAGGCTCCAGGAATTAACAGAATACCCACTGAGATGTTTCAACAAACAGAGGCCCCGCTGGAGACACTCACTCAGCTATGCCAAGAGATTTGGAAGACAGCTACCTAGCCAAGTGACTGGAAGAGATCCATATTTGTACCCATTCCAAAGAAAGGTGCTCCCACAGAATGTGGAAATTATTGAACAATATCGTTAATATCACATGCAAGTAAAATCTTACTGAAGATAATTCAAAAACAGTTGCAGCAGTATATTGACAGAGAGCTTCCAGAAATGCAA
>NW_006922106.1:464000-472392 GCF_000298275.1 Orycteropus afer afer | reverse complement strand
TTTTTTTTGGCTACAAGAACAAACACGTCTTTCTTGGGAAAAGTACAGTCCAAATGCTTCTCAAAAGTGAGGATCACTAGACTTCATCTCATGTACTTTGGACACATTATCAGGAGGGACCAGTCCCTGGAGAAGGACATCATGCTTGGTAAAGTGGAGGGTCAGCGTAAAAGGGGAAGACCCTCAATGAGATGGAGTGACACAGTGGCTGCAACAATGGGCTCAAACATGTCAATGACTGTGAGGCTGAGTGCAGGGTCAGGCAGTATGTCTTTCTGTTGTACGTAGGGTTCCTCTGAGTAGGAACTGACTCAACCTCACCTGACAGCAGGTGAAGCGTAAAGCACCTGGCACACGCTGTTGTTGCCATTAGGTGACCAAGATCTTCCACTCTGTGTTCTAGACAAAGAAACCGGAGGCTGGGGGCAGGGGAGTATGACTCTCCTGCGTGGCGGACCTAGAGTAGCAGAACAGCAGGTCCATGGGGCTAAAAGCCTAGCTGCTTCCGCTTGCCAGGTGGCACCCACGTGGAATGTGTGCAGTCCTAGAATTCCGGAGGGATCTCATGGGACTGCCCTTCTCCAAAGGGAGATTGCCCTTTGCAGCTGCTAAGCAAAGGGTTGGGCTGGGACTATCAGGGTCCAGGGGCACCATGCCAAGGCCAATGTGAGCCTTGTCTTTGTTCTTACACAAACCTGGAGCTTGAGGAATTTGAAGAAATCTCGAAGCATCTGTCAAGCAGAGTGATATTCCTATGAACATGGCCCCTGTTTTCCCAAGTTGCTCTAACAGATGTTGGGGGCTTAACTGGACACGTTCTGGAATCATGTGTGTGGCCTGGACAGATTGGGGCCTATGGGTAACATGCTTGCTGGCTGGGAATGAGACACCCACATCCAGTTGTTACTGGCTTGCTTCAAAGCCTCCTGTGGCTACCTACTACTGACCACACTAAGTCCTAATTCAGCCACCTGATGTTCAAGGCACGCCATTGGTGGAGTCATCTCTGGTGTTTTCACACATGCCACTGGGCCTCCTGCCTTCATGGGCTGTTGACTGCACACCTAACAATTGCTGGTTCTTTCCACTGCCACATCTGTATTCACATCTGTGTTTCCTGGGCTGGAAATGCCCCTTATTTCCTGTTAGAATCCCACCTGACCTTTGGATTTATCTCTGAGAAGCTTGTCCTGAGTAAGCCCCCAGCCCGGCGCCCTCCCTCCCTCCCTCATGGCCCTGCCTGTGGGTTTCTCACTGCACAGGTGTTTTACCTCATGTCTTCTTCGTTTTTGTCAATGGATTTTGGGGTTCCCTGCCACTACCCTGATGAACTAACTGTTGACCTGAGGCTGGAGCATATGGGGCCTGGCACCCCGCCACACACATACACAGGCTGTGGGCTGAGCCCAAGGGGAGGTAGCCAACTCCACTGCCTCCTGCAGCCTCTACCCTGCATTCTGAGCTCCTTCATTCACACCCACCACCCACAGGCCATGCCCCCACCATTCATCAGCCGAATGGACCCTGGCTCTGGAGCTGTGGGCTCCCGGAGGGGTCTTGAAACATGCTCTGCAGCACTTTGCATACCATCTTGACCCTAAGTTCTCTGTGACCCGAGTTTTCTAAATTGAGATCTGCAGCCAACAGCTCAATGCCGAGAGGCCTAGGGCCCAACGGCCCCCGCAGAAGAAGCAAGCCTTGATCTGAGACAGGGTTCTGCCACCCCCCAGCTGTGTAACCTTGGGTGTCTCATTTGTAAAATGGAGGTCCTAGTAGGACCTCTACCGCCCATCTGTCAGCCCATCACTTTGAACTGCGCTGCTGTGATGCTTGGAAGCTATGCCATGGGTATTGCAAGGACCAGCAGGGTCCCCCATGGTGGACAGGTTTCAGAGCAGCTTTCAGACTAAGAGAGACTAGGACGAAAGGCCTGGTGATCTACTTCTGAAAATCAGCCAATGAGAGCCGAATGGAGCACCACAGAGCAGTGGCTCAGAGAGTGCTGGAAGATACTCGGCGTGCCCAGTGGCCCAGCAATGGACGCGAGCAGGCCAATGGTCATGCCGGTGGTGCAGGGCTGGGTGCCTTTCATTCCTTCTTATGCCGTGAGTTAGAGCCAATCACACCCACAGTAGTACCTACCTGATTGATTGGGGTGTAGGAAGGGTTGCAGTTCATCCACTGATGGGGTCTCCCATGGTGGAGTGCCTGGTCCTGGGTGATCAGCCTTCAGGGAAGAGCCATTGCTATGGTTATTATCCCAAACACCCCCAAAGACAGGAGTCAGATCAAACAAGATATATCCTATTCGCCAAAAAGCTCAGGTTCCATTCATGGATCCAAGCACCTATGACACTAGGCGTTTGTCGGGAACTTGTGGCAAAGGAGGGTCAGTTCAGGGTCCTAGCAGGGCCCACGTGCCTCTTGCCTTAGTGGGGTGAAGGAGAGCCCCTGGGAAAGGATTACTTCCCTCCCCTTGCTCTTCCACATTTTTAGTTTTCTCTGGGAGGTTGGTGGGGTGAGCATTTTTAAGTAGCACTTTGGAAACAAATGAGAAATTCTTAAAATATTGATCATAATTTCCTGGCCACTTTGCTGGCTTAAAAACTAGGCACCTTTAAGAAACAAAGCATTAGCGAGCAGTTAATGGAGGGGCTGGAGGATGGCGTGCATCAGTTTCACCAGGAAACCAGAAAACCGTGGCTACAAATCAATTTCTCCCTCTGCAGCGCCTTACTCACCGCAAGCGCCATGCCCCGAATGCCACAGGTAATACCATCAAAGTGCAGAGCAGGAGGGGAGATGGTCATCTAAACAGAGATGGAGAGAGAATTTAGAGAATTAATGTAAATCCAGATGCTGCCAGCTATCCTCCTTGCTGCAACTGAAAGACACTGTCAGAGCTTGGGGGGGGGGGTTTATGCAGATGGCTTGCTAATTACTACTCTTCATGTGCAGGCGCAACTCACGCCCCACTTGGGAAGTGGCTCCATCCACTGTTCTAGGACCCTTTAGACCATTTGCAATTTTATTATTAACAACAAAATCCTGGCCTGTGGCTGTCCTAGCAACTAGCTGGGCTGCTGCAGCACCACCACCACAACCAATCAGAAGGTTAATGTGACCTAACACCAGGAAACCAGCCAGGACCCAACACTAGGCAGGCACAGCAGCCGGGCAGACAGATGTCTGGAGAAAACCAGACCATGTGCTCCCGGTGGTCTGGGTGTGGAAAATATCATCACGTTAACAAGAAAAGCAGCTAGAGCTCTGGTGCACCTACTATGTGCCAGACCCTAAGCTTCCCATCCCGAGCCCAGTGAAGCCTCACAAAAACCCACTTCAGAGCTGAGTAAACTGAGGTTCAGAGAGGTTAAGCAACTCGCCTGAGATCACACAGTTAACTCACTGGTGGAACCAAGATTGGGTCATACTAGGCAGTCTGTTGGCGCAATGATTAAGCACTTTGCTGCTCACTGAAACATCAGCGCTTCAAACACTCCAGTGGCTCCATGACAGAAAAGACCTGGTGATCTGCTCCCATAAAAATGACATCCTAGGAAACCCTACGGGGTAGCTCTATTCTGTCCTATAGGGGCTCTTAGGGGAGGAACCAACTCGCTGGCCTACAACAACAGGCAGTCTGGAAGTTGGCAGTGTTGACAGGATCCCGTGAGGGCACAGCTCACCAGGGAGGAGGGAAGGACTTCTCACACATGGCTGGCTCTGTGCCGAGAGAGGATGGTTAGAGTTTCAGCAATCTGGTGAGCTTGTTGATGACACATTCCAAAAAACCAAACCCAACCCACTGCCACCAAGTTGATTCCCACTCACAGGGCCCCTAGAGGACAAAGTGGAACTGCCCTATAGTGTCTCCAAGCCGAACTCACTGCCAACGAGTGGGATCCGACTCATAGCGACCCCTCTTTGGGTTTCCGAGGCAGTATCACTACAGAAGTAGATTGCCCAGTCATCTTTCCGAGGAGTGGCTGGTGGGTTTGAACCTCCAGCCTTCTGGTTAACAGTCAATGCCTTAGGCACCTAGGCCACCAGAGCTTCTAAGCCAAGGCCCAAACCAAACCCACTGCTGTAGAGTCGATTCCGGCCCACAGCGCCCCTAGAGGACAGAGTGGAACTGCCACACAGGGTCTCCAAGGCTGTCAGTCTTCACAGAACCAGACTGCCTCATCTTTTTCCCACAGAGCAGATGGGGGAGTTCAAACCACTGACCTTTTGGTTAGCAACTAAGCGCTTAACAACTGCACTACTAGGGGCTCAGCTGTTGTAAAAATAACTGCACTGTACCTACTAATTACTATTATTATTACTACTACTGTTACCAGTATAATATTTGGTGGCCATCCATTTTTTAATAAACTTTTTATGGTGATTTAAGTGACAGTTTACAGAGCAAATTGGTTTTCCATTCAACTATTCATACATGCTTTGTTTTGTGACGTTGTCTTCCAAGTTCCTGCCTGTGGTTACCATTTTCATTCGACCTTCTTTCCTATCCCTTCCTGCCTTCTGAGGTCCTGGACAAGATGGGAGAAAAATGTGGGACAAAACTCAAAATCATAAAAAAGACCAGGCTTACTGGTCAGATAGAGACTGGTGGCACCCCTGAGACTATGGCCCTTAGTCACCCTTCAGGCCTGGAACTGAACTCAGCCCTGCAAATCAACTTTCAGCCAAACAAGAGACATGTGTATGGGGTAAACAGTAACACCAGGGAGGTGTGCACGCCTTGGAACAGTCAACCAACCATACGGTCATCCATTTCCATTCAGAGCACAGCAACCATCTCCTAACTCTCCAGCCTTACTCCCCCCAACGCATCTTCCTCTGAGCTGCTAGGGTAAATTTCTAGAATACAGATCTGCCTCATTCCTCCCCTGCATGAAATATTTCCATGGCCCCGTGTTACCCTCAGGGTAGTCCTACCACCCTTGCCTGGCACATATGACCCATCTGACCTGGCTGCTGTCTACCAGGTCATCGTTAAGGTTTGCCTTCCTCCCCACCCCCAGGCCCACCAAGGCAACTCATGTTGTGGACACTGCTCGTTGTTCTGAAACACCCTGTTCTTTCACACATCCGTGTCGCAGGCAATGTTCTGCCCTCCAGCAAGGCCCTCCTTGCCCAGTAGCTCGCTTGGGGCACTCCACTGTGCCCGTTAAGCCTCGCTGGAGCCCCAACTCCTCACCTGGGAGGGCTTCATTGACCCTCTCCTCCCCGTGGCCCAGGAGAAGGAGCTGCCCCAGCTCTGTTGTTGAGCTGACCTGAGTGTGCCTTGGCCACTCTGGCTTGTAGACTGGGGGCCCGTCTGTCTCCCCATTAGACTGTGTGATGTTGACTTCAGGCACCGGGCACAGAGCTGATGTGCAATATGTCAGTACTGGTGTGTCTGGGACTGAATGCACTAAGAAACCTTCTCTGAACACCCACTGTGTGCAACAGTGTCAGGATCGGGCTGTAAACTGGAGGTGGGGTGGCTGTGTAAAAATTAACTATCTCATGCTCATCGGTAGGGACAACAGAGAATTCAGGCTTTGTCATTTACCAGCTGTGTGACCATGGGCAACTTGCTTGGCTTCTCTGTGCCTCTGTTTGCTCATCTGTCAAATGGGGCTGATCACGGTACCTACGTCACAGGGTCAGTGCGAGAAGCCAGTGAGTTCCCACCCATCAGGTGTGAGCTGTTGTTGAGTACACCAGGGCCTAACCAGGTTGCTTAGCAGCTGAGCCTGCTAAAAAACGCTGTGGAGGGCAAGACGTGTTCATCTGCTCAATAACAGGGCTGAGCAAAGTGAGTCTCAGGGCCTTCCGGCTGTCAAGTGTGGTACGTCGGTCCTGCACACCAACAAGCAACAGGTCTATAGGTACAAGGGAAAGAGCATGTGTAGGGGTGGCTGTGAGCAGGCCTCTGAGGAGCCAGTGTCACCAGGTGCCGGGTGCTGACAGCCCCATTCAATGATAAGAGCCCTGGCCTAGGAGGCAAGACCCTGGGTTCTCAGCTCAGTCCTGCAGGGCAAGCACTTGCTTCTTCTGGGCCTTAATTTTCCATAAACCTGGACTTCCCATTTCTAGCACTTTCTAAGGATCTCCCTTCCTGAGGGCTGGGACACTGGCTCTGAGCTGCAGGTGGCTGCCAGGTGGGCTGGAGCTCTGGCTGTGTGCCCACCCCTGCCTCATAGCAGCACAGACGTATCTTCCAGCAGGGCAGCCCTGCTGCCTTGAGGACAAGTGTCCAGGAGATGCCACCTGGGGCAAGTTGAGTAACAAACTCGAAGAGCAAGGAGGTGGCTCCCTGCCCTTCCCTGTGAGCTGGCCCGTTTGTCCCCAGGGCCCTTTCTTCTGCCCTCAGCAGCAAGGGAGGCTGCAAGATGCTCTCCCCACCCTTGGAGCATCTCAGGCCTCCCTAAAGCCTCGGGCCCCTGGACGCCGAGAGATCTCTGGCCTCCGAGGTGGCACTATACGGGGAATTATGGTATCGGGCAGTTGCCAGGAGAAAGAGTGTGTGCTTTGCATGGGACTGGACTGTCCTGCTGTTCAGAGAAAGGAGATTCAGAGAAGAAGGCAAAATTGGTGCCTTCTGCTGCAGCCAAATTTCCGTCTCCTTCTGTGTGCTGGAAACACGGTGTCACGTTGCATCAGTGGCAAAATAAGTGGCTTTGGTAATCAAGTCCCGGACCTGGTGGCAGATGCCTGGGTTGCTGTGGAGGTCCAAGCAAGCCAGCCATGGTGCCACGTAGGCCCTTGCGGTGGCTCCTAGAGGCTTCCCAGAGGGCCATGCAGGACTCACCTTCCTCCTGCCCCTGGACGGCCTCTGGCCCCAGCCCAGGATACTTCATTGCCCACTTCAGCATCCTGCCCTGTCTGGGGAGCCCCAGCCACACACTGGCTCCTTGTTCCTGAAGAGCAAGTGGCACTGGGCCACCTCACGGGCGAATCAGAGCAGAAGGTGAGGCTCCCTTCTGCAGTCCTGAGCTGTGGCAGCCAAGAGGGCCATTTGGCCAGGGTAACGTTACTGAGCGATTTCTTAGCAATTATTGATTTTAAATGTGGTTTCCTGGGGCTGTGAGATGGAGCAAATCGAAGGTAGGCTGCCCAGGGGGCTGTGGCCATTTACCTGAGCCATAGGCCCTGATGCCAGCTCCTCTGTGGCTCCTGTCATGTCACCCGGAAGACCCTCCAGCCCCCTTCCCCCAAGCCTGCACTCAGACGGGAGCAGGCAGGACTTGAAATGGATGCTTTCAGGAGTTCTTTCCCGACCTGCTCAGGCCCATATTGCCCCTTGCTCCCCAGAGAGTGACCTCCTCCTGTTGTTGTTATTGTTGTGAACTGGCCTTGAGCCAGCCTCCCACCTCTGGCGGGCCCTGTGCCCAAGGAAACAAGGCCCTGTCTGGCCCGGCATCCTCCCTGCAGTGAGTTGTCATCCATGCAGTTGTCCCTGGCTGGTTTTTAGAAGTAGATTGCCAGCCCTTTCTTCCTAGTCTGCCTTACTCTGGAAATTCTGTTGGCCCCCGATCAACATCCCAGCAGCGCACAAGGGTCCTCTGACAGACGGATGGCGGCTGTGTGTGAAATGCATCCGCCAAGCCTCACTCACCTTCAGGAACCGTGCTGTCTATATCCTGGCAGGAAGCAGGAGCCTGTGGCCAGTTGTCTATATTGCCCTGAAGCCTTGGGCCTTCCCACCACCAGGCTCCTGGGAGGAACCCTAAATCCAGAGGACCCAGCTCCTTCTCTGAGCCTGTCTGTGACTCCTAGCTCCAGCCTCCAGCCTGAGCAGGGCAGGCACTCACACACTCTCTTCCCAAGTGTCTCATGAGTACTCGGTAATCACGGAAGAAAGACCTGAAAGAAAAGGGCAGTCTACCAGCCACCTCTTAGAGACCACGTCAGCTCTGCTCAGTGCCGCTCCTGCTTGCTCCACCCACCTCTGCAGCAGCCACAACGTCAAAAGAGAAAGCCTGGGATAGAACGTGGGGTGTAGGCTTTCTCTTTTGACATTGCGGCATGTGGCACCTGTGCATGCAGGGGACTTCAATCCTGTGGAGTGAAACTTTGGCCAATGGTGAAAAGGAAGGGATGGCTAACTGCTCTTCCTTTGTCCCCCAGAAGAATGTTTGGGAGACACATTCCAGTTAGCTTCTCGGATGGCCACACATCGTGGCGGACAATTCAATGTCATGTTGTTCTGGGTTCTTCTGCCTTCCCTACTTCACTCCCTATCCCTCACCCCTGCTCCTTACCATCACCTTTCCCAATAAAATATGCCCAAACAAGCCTTTGTCTTAGACTCTGTTTCTGGGGAACCACACAGTTGGTACTAGGAAGGGCCTGAGACAGCAGCCCTGAAGGGTGGGAATTTGGAGCTGGATGTCTT
>NW_006922106.1:461627-463730 GCF_000298275.1 Orycteropus afer afer | reverse complement strand
ATATCCTGTAGCTGCAGGCAGACTGTGCTGAAAATCAGACTTAACATCTAATTGTGCACATAGAGAACTGCAAAGAAGATGGAATGACAGCCTCCATGGGCCTCCTATAGCAAGATTCCAATAGTAAGAGACCTGGGATGGGAACATTTGGGTGGAGAATTCTGAGAATCGTGAACCTTGGCATTCTCCAGAATCCTCCATGTTGGCAGCCTCTTACCCTCTGAAAAAATCCAGAGAGGAGCAGCCTGCCCGTGAATGGAGACCCTGCACTGACCTCAACTGACACAGGTGCCTCACAAGATGATGGTTTTTCTTCTCAAGAGCCACCTCTACCCCTCATTGCCTCTGTGTTGATAACCAGGGTCAGGTGTTAGCATAGCCCAAACTTGCAAGTATGCTTTCTGTTCTAGGAGAAAATGACTTACATGCCAAAGAAGCTGCAGGAACTGCTTAGTATATGCTAGAACAAATTGGAAGAGCCCTTACAGGAGTGAGTATTGAGGGTGTTGGACCCATGGAGTGGAATATATGGCTAGAGAGGGCAGAATTTATCAGCACAGTGGCGCTCCCTTGTGCCTGGACATTCAGTGTTCAGACACAGACACTTGGAATAGGTCCTAATAGTCTGCTGGAATGACTCTTTGGAACTCAGACATTACACTACTCTATTGTACAGGTTGGGATTTTGCTGTAATTTTCTTGGTATAATTGTTGTTAGGTGCCGTCTACATGGCTCCAACTCATAATGACCCCATGTGCAGCAGAACGAAACACTGCCCAGTCTTGTGCCAGCCTCACGATCCTTGCTATACTTGAGCCCACTGTTGCAGCCACTGTATGATTCCATCTTGTTGAGGGCTTTCCCCTTTTTCATTGACCTTCCACTTTACCAAGCATGATATCCTTCTCCAGAGAATGGTCTCTTCTGACAACATGACCAAAGTAGGTCAGATGAAGTTGGCCATTGTAGCTTCCAAGGAGCATTTCAGTTGCACTTCTTCTGGGACAGATTTGTTAGTTCTTATGGTACTCCATGGTACTGTCAGTATTCTTCGCCAACACCACAACTCAACAGCATCAACTCTTCTTTGGTCTTCCTTATTCATCGTCCAGCTCTCACATGCATATGAGGCAATTGAAAATACAAAATATGCTGGGGTTCGGCATACCTTAGTCTTCAAAGAGACATCCTGCTTTTCAGCACTTTCAAGAGGTCTTTTACATCAGATTTGTCCAGTGCAATACATTTATTGTCTGATGTCTTAACTGGTGCTTCCACTGGTGTTAATTGTGGACTAAGTAATATGAAATCTTAGGCAACTTCCACCTTTTTTCCCTTTATCATCATGCTGCTTATTGGACCAGTTGTGAGGATTTTAATTTTCTTTATGCTGAGATGTAATCCACATGACAGACTGTAGCCTTTGTTCTTCATCAGTAAGTGCTTCAAGTCATCCTCACTTTCAGCAAGCAAGGTTGTGTCATCTGCATATTGCAGGTTGTTAATGAGTCCTCCTCCAACCCCGATGCCATGTTCCTCTTCATATAGTCCAGCTTCTCATACTACTTGCTTGGCATACAGATTGAATAAGTATGGTAAAACAATACAACCTTGACGAACTCCCTTCTTGATTTTAAACCACGCAGTGTCCCCTTGTTCTGTTCGAATGACAGCCTCCTGATCTATGTACAGGTTCATTATGAGTAGAATTAAGTGTTCTGGAATTCCCATTCTTCTCAATGTTATCCATAATTTGTTATGATCTGCACAATTGAATGTTTCTGCATAGTCGATAAAACATAAGTAAGCATCTTTCTGTTTTTTGTTTTTTTTTTTTGCTTTGAGTCAAGATTCATCTGCCATCAATAATGATATCCCTCATTCCACGTCCTCTTCTGAATCCAGCTTGCATTTCTGGAAGTTCTCTGTCAATATACTGCTGCAACCATTTTTGAATTATCTTCAGCAAGATTTTACTTGCGTATGATATTAATGATATTGTTCGGTAATTTCCACATTCTGTGGGATCACCTTTCTTTGGAATGGGTACAAATATGGATCTCTTCCAGTCAGTTGGCCAGGCAGCTGTCTTCCAAATCTCT
>NW_006922106.1:447565-457657 GCF_000298275.1 Orycteropus afer afer | reverse complement strand
TATCACCAAGGCCATATTTTCCAACTACTGGTGATTCTTCTTTGTTTCCAACTTTTGCATTCCAATCACCAGTGATAATCAACACATCCTGATTGCATGTTTGGTCAGTTTCAGACTGCAGAAGTTGGTAAAAGTCTTCAGTTTCCCATCTTTGGCTTTGGTGGTTGGTGTGTAAATTTGAATAATAGTCGTATTAACTGCTCTTCCTTGTAGGCATATGGATATTATCTTGTCAATGACAGCATTGTACTTCAGGATTTTCTTGAAACAGTCTTTGTGATGAGGAAGCTACACCACTCCTCTTCAATTCGTCATTCCCAGCATAGTAGATCATATGGTTGTCTGATTCAAAATGGCCAAAACCAGTAAGTTTCAGCTCACTAAAGCCTAGGATATTGATCTTTATGCATTCCATTTCATTTTTGACAATTTCCAATTTTCCTAGGTTCATACTTCATATATTCCATGTTCTGAGTATTAATGGATGTTTGCACCTATTTCTTATTATTTTTAGTTGTGCCCCATCAACAAATGGAGGTCCTGACAATTTTACTCCATCCACATCATTAAGATCATCTCTACTCTGAGGAGGCAGCTCTTCCCCAGTCGTATTTTGAGTGCCTTCTGACCTGAGGAGCTCATCTTCTGGCACTATATTAGACAATGTTTCAGGGCTATTCATAAAATTTTCCAGTAATATATCAGTGTTTCACTGCTATTCATAAGGTTTTCCCTGGCCAATTCTTTGAGAAATGGATGGCCCCTTCCTTCTTCTGAGTCTGTCTTAGTCTGGAAGCTCCACTGAAGCCTGTCCCCCATGGGTGGCCCTGCTGGGATTTGAAATACTGGTGGCATAGCTTCCAGCCTCACAGCAACAAGCAAGCCACCACAGGACAACAAACTGACAAACGAGTGATATAATACTGAGGAAGAAATCTGAAAGTTCACAGAGGTGGGAATGTTAGAGCATTTTTACTATGTGACACCAGAAAATCTACCACTTGACTATATTTCTTTGGGTGACTCAGATGACACTCCCTTCACAAAGGCAAGAAGTGAGAGTGGTACTAGCATATTTGAGAGGTGGGTAGCTGTCCTCTCTGGGCTGAGTTTGATAGTGTAAAATACCATTATGGAACTGGGCTCCCTGGTATCAGTGGAAATGATGGGACTCTAAAATGTCAGTGGCAAAGTGGCAGTAATAATAATAATAAACCCAAACTCACTGTTGTTGAGTTGATTCTGACTCGTAGTGACCCCTCTTTGGGTTTCTGAGGTGGTATCACACTGCAGAGGTAGATTGCCCAGTCTTCCTTCCGAAGAGTGGCTGGTGGGTTTGAACCATCAGCCTTCTGGTTAGCAGTCAAATGCCTTAAGCACTAATGGGGAACCAGATTGAAGTAGCAATGAGGGTGCCATACCTGTGGGCATCTGTGTGATGACCAACAGACCATGGTGTTCCTAGGGACAGATAGATGGAGAGATGATTAGGGTGTCATTTGATTAGTACAATACAAAGATAACCTACAGCTGATGAGCAGAGGCTGATGTTGGCCACCCTAATGAAATCACAGTCCTTTACCCAGTTTCTACATTTAAGTCACTTCCCAAATCCAGAGTCCATTGATAGAAGGGGAGACTGGGGCTTCCTGTGGAAGAATCTTACAGTGCCACCACAATTACATATGGCAAATATTCTCCCAGTCCTTCCCCAAAGTGACCAGAGGCCATTTGTGAAGATAACTGAATATCAGAGAAAGAGAACTTCTTATACTCGTCAAGGATTGTTGGACATGGGATCTGAGCTCTCCCTAGTATCAGAAAACCCAAAATGCAATAATGGTTTTCTTGTTAAAGTGTGGGCTTATTGAAATCAGGTAATGGGTGGAGTTCAGGCCAAATGATCGAGTGTATCTGTGGGTCCACGCTACGGTCATTTTCCTGGACCCCGAGTACATAACTGACCTGTGGACAATTTTGATAGGACTATTTTGAATTTAGCTTAAGAAAAAGAACTATTTGATAGGAAGAATCAAGTGGAAATTCCTGAAACTGTCTGCCCTCTCAGCCAAGATAGTAAATTAGAAGCAACGACACATGTTGTGCTGTTGTTAGGTGCCATCAAGTTGCTTCCGACTCATAGCGACCCCATGCACAGCAGAACGAAACACCACCCGATCCTGCACCAGCTGCATGATCCTTGCTATACTTGAGCCCATTGTCACAGCCACCATGTCAATCCATCTCATTGAAGGCCTTCCCCTCTTTCGTCAACCCTCCACCTTACCAAGCATGACATCCTTCTCCACGGAATGGTCCCTTCTGACAACATGACCAAAGTAGGTGAGCCGAAGTCTGGCCATCCTCGCTTCCAAGGAGCATCTCAGCTGCACTTCCTCCAGGACAGATCTGTTAGTTCTTTTGGCAGTCCATGGAACCTTCAGCATTCTTCACCAGCACCACAACTCAAAAGCATCAACTCTTCTTCGGTCTTCCTTATGTGCAATGACACATACTCAGAGAAATTTCAGAGATTAGTACCACATCAAAGACTTAAAGGAGGCAGAGTAGTGGTCCCCATTATATATCTATTCAATTTACTTTTATGTACCCAGCAAAAACCAGAGAGATAATGGCAGATGACAGTGGACAGGAAGAAGTTGAAGCTGCCTAAAGGAATGGGCGAGGAACAAGGCTCCAGGAATTGACAGAATATCCATTGAGATGTTTCAACAAATGGATGCCCCACTGGAGGCACTCACTCGGTTATGCCAAGATAGTTGGAAGACAGCTACCTGGCCAACTGACTGGAAGAGATCCATATTTGTACCCATTCCAAACAAAGATGATCCAACAGAATGTGGAAATTATAGAATAATATCATTACTATCACACGCAAGTAAAATCTTACTGAATATAATTCAAAAACAGTTGCAAGAGTATATTGACAGAGAACTTCCAGAGGTGCAAGCTGGATTCAGAAGAGGATGTGGAACAAGGGTTATCACTGCTGTCTGATGGATCTTGGTTCAAAGCAAAGAATACCAGAAAGATATTCACTTGTTTTATTAACTATGCAAAAGCATTTGATTGTGCGGATCATGACAAATTATGGATAACATTGGGAAGAATGGGAATTCCCAAACACTTAATTGTACTCATGAGGAACCTGTACACAGACCAGGAGGCTGTCGTTGGAACAGAACAAGGAGACACTGCATGATTAAAAATCAAGAAGGGAATGCGTCAGGGTTGTATCCTCTCCCCATACTTATTCAATCTATATGCTGAGCAAGTAATCTGAGAAGCTGGACTGTATGAAGAAGAACGTGACATCAGGATTGGAGGAAGACTCATTAACAACTCGCGATACGCAGATGACACAACTTTGCTTGCTGAAAGTGAGGAGGACTTGAAGCACTTACTAATGAGAATTGAAGAATACAGTCTGCAGTATGGATTACATCTCAATGTAAAGAAAACAAAAATCCTCCCAACTAGACCTATAAGGAGCATCACGATAAATGGAGAAAAGATTGAGGTTGTCAAAGACTTCACATTGCTTGGTTCTATAATCGATGCCAATGGAAGCAGCAGTCAGGACATCAGATGACCCATAGCACTGGGTAAGTCACCTGCAAAAGACCTCTTTCAAGTGCTGAAGAGCAAAGATGTCTCCTTGAGGACTAAGGTGTGCCTGACACAAGCCATGGTATTTTCAATTGCCTCATGCATTTGAGAGCTGGATAATGAATAACAAAGACCAAAGAAGAATTGATGCTTTTGAGTTGTGGTGCTGGTGAAGAATGCTGAAAGTGCCATGGACTGCTAGAAGAACTAACAGATCTGTCCTGGAGGAAGTGCAGCTGAGATGCTCCTTGGAAGCAAGAATGGTCAGACTTCGTCTCACGTACTTTCGTCATGTTGCCAGAAAGGACCATTCCCTGGAGAAGGATGTCATGCTTGGTAAGATGGAGGGTCAACGAAAGAGGGCAAGGCCCTCAACGAGATGGTTGACACAGTGGGTGTGGCTATGGGCTCAAGTATAGCAGGGATCGTGGAGCTGGAGTGGGACTGGGCCGTGTTTCGTTCTGCTGTGCATAGGGTTGCTATGAGTCGGGGATGACTCAAGGGCACCTAACAACAACAAGGGATACATCTTAGGGCAGAGGAGGTAAAGCAATGAGCTTGTGACTGCAGGATTCACTGGTATTACCAGCTACCCAGTCACTCAGTAGCAGCAGGCCTGATAGAATAAATAGCCTGCTGAAGGCTTATCTAAAATGCCAATTTGAGGACAACATACTGTGGGGTTGAGGCTCTGTCCTCCAGGATGGAGTACATACATGGATCCAGTGACTGATGTATGGTACTGTGCTCCCGGTATTTAGAATACACTGATCTGGAAACCAAGGGGTGGATGTAGAAATGGCCCCTCTCATCACTACTTCCTGTGACCACTTGTGGAATCTGTGCTTCCTGTCCCTGAAGCCTTAATATCTGCCAGATTAGAGGCTCTGATTTGAGAAGGGATAATGCTCTCACCAGGGGTCACAGTAAGGATTCCATTGAACTTGAACTTGCAATGACAATTGGCTCAATTTGGAAAAGAAAGCAGGAGGCTGCTGTACAATGGGGGTGGGGAGGACTATATTTGGAGCCTGGATCAGGGCAGTATCCTGGACCCAGGGGGATAGCTTGGCCTATCTACAGAGGAAGAGGTGGAAAAGAAAAAAGCAAGAGAGAGAAGGGGGTGTCGAGTGGTTTTGAGGTGGTAAGGGTTTCTCTGCAAAGCCCAAACTGAGTGAGTCAGGGTGGGCTGGGGCTGGAGGAAACTGGAGGAGAAGGCTCACAGCAGCTGCTGTGGGGAATTCCAGAGGGACTGAGTTGCTGAGTGATGGCTGACTGGCCGTACCTGCTTGCTGGGCAGGACAGGGCTTTGTCTAGAGGAAGGCCAAAGTGATGTGAGCTGCCTTGAGTGTTGGTTTGCCATTTGTGGCTCCAATTACTGTGAGTTTGCGTTTACCCTCCACTTGACCCAAACTTGGCCTACACCCCTCTCTTGAATGCATCCCCCTTCCCACCGTGAACCTTTGCCCAAGTCATCCCTCATACAACAACTGTTCTCAGATCCCCCTCAAGCCACAACCCACATTCTTCAAATCGCAGCTCAGAGCCCCACCTCTACGAAGCTATCTTTGTGATTAATGCCGACTTTTCCCGAACCCTTAGCAGAAGTCCCATTGCAATAAGCACCTGTCTTGGTACCCAGGCACCCACGTGTGATATCAGCTCTGAAGTTCATGGCCTGAGTCTACCTTCACACCTCACCTTACACCTAGACAGGCAAGCAGTCTTCAGACTTCCATGGAGATTGTGGTAAGCCCCATCAAGGAGTCCTAAGGCAATGTTCAGGTTCTAGAGGTTCTTAAGCTAAGTCCAGATACTCCTAGGAAGTCCATGGAGAGTTTCAGGTCATTGAGGAGGCTCTTGGATTCAGCTGCAGAATATTACATCCCAATTTCTGGATGCCTGTCCTCATTGAGTTTTCAGTCTGGATGGAGAGATAAGCACAGAACATGTACATACCCGATGCCATGTGTACCACAGAGGAACTAGGCCTACTGCTGCAGGAGTGTGGGAGATCGTAGGGACCCTACAGAATTCAGGGGGAGGGATGTGTATGTGTGCACCTGTGTGTTTTTCTGGAGAGAAGTTCCATAACTTTTTCCAGATCTTTAAGATCTATGACCTCCAAACAGCCAAGAACCATTGCTGCAAAGCTTTCTTAGAGACAGGCTCCAGCCTGCATTCGCCCTACACCTCTACTAAGAGGCATTACTGCACAGCTCATCTGCAGTCTGTTAAACCCAGACAGTCCAATTGTTGGTCATCTTTAGTGCCTAGGCCACTACCAGGGATGCTGGGGCCACAGCTTCTTATACTCAACCAGAGTCCAGTCCTCAAATCAGAACACCCCCAACATCTCAACGAATGGATGGAAATTAGCAGAGAGACAACTAGGTTTATAAGTCTTGTGAAAATTAATAAAATCCTAACCTGTTAGAAAGGGGCTCTGGTGGTGTAGCGGTTAAGGCATTTGGCTGCTAACCAAATGGTTGGTAGTTTGAATCCAACAGCTGCTACTTGGGTGAAAGATGAGGCCAGTCTGCTTCCGTAAAGACACACAGTCTTGAAAACCCCATGGAAGTCACTATGAGTTGGAATCAAATCTATGGCAGTAGTTTGATGTTTACAATCTGTTAGAGCTGGGAGGCCCTTTAAAGACCAGGTAGTCCAATATTTCCATAAATGTGTTCTATGGAACATGAGTTTTGTCAGATGCAAATAGATGTTTTAAGCAAAAGGGATTCTTGGGTCAAATTAAGTTTGGGCCATACTGGGCTAAAACAGTGTTAAATGGTTCTCTTTCCTGCAGGACTTGTCAGAGTCTTTGTCATGTAATATTTCCAGGCAGGAAATACAGTAAACAATACTTCCCAACAGTATTTGAAATACTATGAAATTCCTGTGCAGAGCATCTTGCTAAACTTGGGTTCTACAGATCACTCAAATCCACAGGTCTAATTTAACAACTCTATTTCACCGAGGTAGAAACTGAGGCTCAGAGAAGTAAAGAGGTCTTGTCCAGGGCCACTGAAAAACTATTCAGTCATTAGAGGTAACCATGCAGACGGCATGCAGGTGGAGGCACACGGAAGCTGGCTTAGCTGCGAGTGAGTTCCCGGTCTGGCTTGGGAGGACTTGAGCAAGAGCCAGGTGTCCCTCAGCAGGAGTGCGGCCTGCCAACCAAAAGTCAGTCGTAGGTCTAGGGCAGCAGCTTCTTGGCTTCCAGGGTTGAGCCCCAAGGCCCGCCATAGCTCTGGGCATAGGGGGCTGCTACGTGTCCACCCCAAGATTTTCCTCTCCACAGGAGACACTTCTACAAAGGCTACTTGCAGCTCAGCACCTGCCCAGGCTGGGCCTGCAGGCCTTTATTTGCCTGAGTGTTTGGAAGTGTCTGAGGTCGTGTTTCTTGGGCCTGTGTGCTCAGGCCTTTGGGGTGGGGGAAACAGACCCCCAGGGGTGCTCACGAGCCATTGGGAAGTCTGAAACTCCAGGCTCAGGCCCCAATGCAGGCCTGCCTAGCACCACCCACCAGGCCAGTGACCCTACACTTCCCAGAAGCACCTTCCCCTACAGGCCAGATGGCCTGATGGCAGGCTCCATGCTTTGACAAGGGGCTAGAGCCGGGCTGCTTGGGCCTGCTAGGGTGACCTTGGGAGAATCCTGTCCCCTTAGTGGTCCCCTCTGGGTCATGAGAGGGGAGACTTGAATGAGTCCTAAGGTGGTCTCCATTTTAAAACTGAGCTTCCACTGCAGAGTTGAAAGCCACTTCTCGCGGCATTTGAGAGGGCTCGGGGTGGGGCTTTCGTGGGGCAGGGTGTCAGGAGATGGCTAGGTTTCGCTGGTTTGCACACTGTAGGAGGGCATGCCATTCCAGGGCCAAAGAAAGGCCGTCTCCACACAACTAGGACTTGGGAGAAACTGGGCAAGTTAGGAGCTGCAGCCTCTAAGATTCCCTTCCTTCTTTCTCCCTCCCTCCCTCCCTCCATTTTTCCCTCCTTCCTTTCTTTCTCCATTCCCTTCTCTTCTGTCCCCACCCCACCAAAGAATGCCCATGACCTTGATGTCAGAAAGGGCTCTGGTCACAGAACCACATCTTGTCCTAGCACAGAGAGGGCTCTGTGTTTTCAACATGGTTGGGATGCACGGTGGATACCTAGCACGCAGTCCAGCCCCTCAACTTCACACAGAGCTTACGTGCAGCCCAGCAGTCCATGGAGGGTGGGCGGGGGCGAGGACAAAGGCGGACAGGTGCAGCAAGGCCAGCCCAGGCTCACTAATGGCAGGAGGCTGGAGGCCCTGAGCAACCACCCCAGGGCAGCCCGAGGGTCCAGAAGCCAGGGACTCCATTGAACTGCAAACCACAGTGCAGTCCTGGGTAGTGGCAGTGAAAAGGGTGTTGTGGGCTGGGGGTGGGAGGCATAGTTCTCTGGGCTCCCAGCACTGGCTTGTCAACCCTGTCACTGTCCTCAGCTCTACTCTTGGAGCCGAGGATACAATTTCACAGTTTCTGCCCCTTCTTTTCACGACCCCAAAATAAAAAGGTGGAATATGAGAGCCTCAAGAATTCCTGGGATTCCTCTCCTGCCCAGTTTAGCCCTGGAATGGCCTGGACCCCTTGTGAGCTGCTCAGATTTTCTAGGCAATGACAATGGGCTGTTACTTCCTGCAGGGGCCAGCCTCCGGGCCTGAAATTGTCAGGTTTGTCACAGCAAATTTAGGCCCAGGCTGCAGAGGGCTGGGGACTGTCATTTGGCCCCACCCTCAGGAGGGAGGCAGCTTCCTGACTCTGGCTGAGGAGCTGAGGCCAGGCTCCCTGCTCAGGGTGGGCCCCAGACAGCAGGAAACAGAATCATGCCACAGGGAAGGGACCGGGGGTTGGAAGGGAAGGCGCTGTCTCAGAGTTTCAAAGAATTCATGTACACACTTCTGGGAGATTCCAGGGAGGGTGTCTCAGCCCCCGGGGGGCCGAGCCCCCACCCTGTAGAAAGGCACCAAAACCAAACAAAAACCAAACACACTGCTGTTGAGTCGGATCCAACTCATAGTGACCCCTCCTTGGGTTTCCCAAGTAGTATCTCTACTGAAGTAGATTGCCCAATTTTACTTCCAAGGAGTGGCTGGTGGGTTTGAACCTTAGGTACTACGCCACCAGAGCTCCTCAGAAAGGCACAGGCACAGACAACTAAAGTGGGGCCCAGAGGCACCGCGAGTGGTCAGGAAGCTTGGCCAGTGGTAGGCGGCCTTGAGCAGGTCTTTCCCACTCTGTGCCTCAGGGTTCTCGATTATAAAGCGGGAGTCCCCACCGGCCCTACCACAAGGTTGGCATGAGATTACCTGAGACCATCTGTCAAGGGCATGTCCCAGAGCTGGAGAGGTGGGCAGGCCAGCTAGCAAAGCATTCCGGCCATCACACAAAAATGTCTAAAGTGAAGGGAAAGTAAGGGTGAGCCCAAGAAAGAGGACATTGGCATGGTGTGGTGGCATTGAACTCTCCAGACCGGAGCAGCAGCACCCTCGCCTGCATCTGGAGCACCTTCTGAGAAGTTGGACAATCCTGAATGACTCGAACCATGCTGTGTGTTGCCTTTCCCTTCACCAGAATTAACTCTCGTCTACTATCTAGTTAGTGTTTCTCCCTCCCACCCCCACCATTCTCTGGTGAGAATCAAAGAATGTTTCTTTCTGTGTGGAAACCTGTTCTTGACTTTTTATAATAGTGGCCTCATACAGTATTTGTTCTTTTTGTTATTTCACTCAGCAAAATGTCCTCCAGATTCACGCAAGTTGTGAGATGTTTCATGGATTCCTCATTATTCTTTATCCTTGCATAGCATTCCGTTGTCCATATGTAGCACAGTTTGTTGATCCATTCATCCATTTCCATCTTTGTGCTACTGTGGATAATGCGACAATGAACATGGGCATGCATAAGTCTATTCACATCCCCACTCTTACTTTCCTAGGATAGATACTTAGCAGTGGGATGGCTGCATTGTGGGGGATTTCTATTTCTAGCCTTTGGGGGAAGCACCACACCTTTTCCACTGGGGTTGGACTATTCTGCAGACCCACCAGCAGTGTACAATAGCCCCAATCTCCTGACTGCCTGCCTTGCCAATGTTTTTTGTTCTGTGTTTTTGATCAATGTCATTATTGCCAGGGTAAGATGATATCTCACTGTAATTTTCATTTGCATCTCTCAGAGGGAAGGTTAGGCAATCTACTTCCGTAGTGATACCGCCTCGGAAACCCAAGGAGGGGTCGCTATGAGTCAGGTCCGACTCCATGGCAGTGGGTTTGGTTTTGGTTTTGGAATGGCTAATGATCAGGAGCATTTTTTCAGGTGTTAGCTGCCTGAATATTTTCTTTAGTGAAGTGTCTGTTCATGTCCTTTGCCTTTTTAAAACTGGATTGTCTGTCTTTCTGTTGTTGAGGTGGTGGGAGTTTTCTATAAATTTTAGA
>NW_006922106.1:434352-447455 GCF_000298275.1 Orycteropus afer afer | reverse complement strand
ACACACACACACACACACATATATATATATATTCCCCCCACCACCACCACCAGACTGTAGGTTCTCTTTTAACTCTTTTGGCAAACTCTGTTGATGAGCATAAGTGTTTAATTTTTAGAGGATCCCAGTTATTTAATTTATCTCCTGCTGTTTGTGCATTATTAGCAATATTTGGTATTCTATTTATGTCATGTGTTAGGAGTTATCCTGTTTTTTCTTCCATAATCTTTACAGTTTTAATTTTTACATTTAGGTCTTTGATCCATTGTGAGTTAGTTTTTGTGTATGGCGTGAGGTTTGGATCTTGTTTCATATTTCTGCAAATGAATATCAAGTTTTTTTCAGCACTTAAGGGATTTTGAAACTTTGTCAAAGATCAGCTGTCCACAGGTGGATGGATTTACTTCTAGGTTCTCAATTCTGTCCCTCTGGTCTATGTGTCTGTTGTTGTCCCAGCACTAGGCTATTTTGATTACTGTGGCTGAAATCCGGGAGTGTGAGGCCTTCCACCTGGTTCCTCTTCTTCAATAATGCTCTATTTATCTGAGGTCTCCTTGCTTTCCATATTAAATTGGTAATTAGTTTTTCCATCTCATTAAAGCATGTTGGAATTTGGATCAGGATTGCAGTATGTTTGTAGATTGCTTTGGGTAGTATTAAGGAGCTCTGGTGGTATAGTGGTTAAGGTATTTGGCTGTTAACCAAAAGGTCAGTGGTTTGAATCCACCAGCTGCTCTGTGGAAGAGAGATGAGGTGGTCTGCTTCTGTAAAGATTTATAGCTTTGGAAACCCAATGGGGGTCGCTATTAGTTGAAATCGACTCAATCGCAGCGAGTTTGTTTCTTTGGTTTTGAGTAGTATTGACATTTTCAAAACATTAAGTCTTCCTATCCATGAGCATGAAATGTTCTTCCATTTATGTAGGTCTCTTTCGGTTTCTGAAAGTAGTGCTTTGCAGTTTTCTTTGTATAAGTCTTTTACGTCGCTAGTTAGATTTATTCCTAAGTATTTTGTCTTTCCGAGGGCTATTGTAAATGGTGTTGTTTTCCTGATTTCTTTTTCAGAGTTCTCTTTTGTAGTGTAGAGGAATCCAACTGATTTTTGTATGTTGAGCTTGTGTCCTGCCGTTTTGCTGACATCTTCTATTAGTTCCAGTAACTTTCTTGTCGAGTCTCTGGGATTTTCTATGTATATGATCATGTCATCTGCAAATAGGTATAGATTTACTTCTTCCTTACCAATTTGTATGCCCTTTATTTCCCTTTCTTGCCTTATTGCTTCTAGCTAGGACTTCTAGTACAATATTGAATAAGAGTGGTGATAAAGGCTATCCTTGGCTTGTTCCCATTCTCAACTCTTTTCATTGAGTATAATGTTGGCTATTGGTTTTGTATATATGCTCTTAATTATATCGAGGAATTTCCCTTCTATTCCTATTTTGCTGAGAGTTTTTTTTTTTTTTAATCAGGAATGGGTGTTGGCCTTTATCAAATGCCTTTCTGCATTGATTGAGATGACATGGCTCTTGTCCTTTGTTTCATTTATGTGGTGGATTACATTGCACACCTAGTATGAAGCTCACTTGGTTGTGGTGTATTATTTTTTTTTGATACATTGTTGCATTCTCTTGGCCAGAATTTTGTTGAGAATTTTTGCTTCTGTGCTCATAAAGGATATTGGTTTATAATTTTCTTTTATAGCTGTGTCTTTGCCTCATTTTGGTGTCAGGGTTATTTTGGCTTCATAGAATGAATTTGAGCATATTCCTTTGTTTTCTATGTTCTGGAATAGTTTGAGTAGTATTGGTGTGCTTGAATAATTTCTTTTAGAAAGATCAGCACAATGCCGGTCCCTGCTAGGTGGAGGTTAAAGATGTCCCAAATGTCCAGCTTTTCCAAACTGCCGTGCCACTCTATCATCTTTGACATCAACTCCTCCTCCTTCCCTCAATAATCTTCCTCCCATCTTAGGGTTTCTTAGTTCCCTATAATGTCTCACAGAAATCACAAACTTCCAAGGAAACGGCTCATGTGGTCGTGGTGGTTGGTGGTGGAGCCTGGGAGGCTGGCAGGCTGGTAAGTCCTAGGTCTGTGGGTAGGTCTGGAGGATTCTCCCATCTCACGTGGTTGCTGGGGTTGGGGGACCTAAATAGGCAGGACAGATGACGGCTGCTGTCTCAAGTCCAGGGGTGAGATGATGACAAACCAAACATAGAACCAGAGCAAGAGAGAGCCAACTTTTCCAGAACATTCCTATGTTCTGTTACCCTCACGGGAAGCTAAGGGTGGTGATTTGAGTCACCAGGACTCAAGATACATCCCACCCTAAACAGGTGTAGAGAATAAGACTTACAATACATCACAAAATGGGTGGTGACTTGAGTCATCTTCCAGCAAAGCGGGGCTCAAAATGCACCCCACCCTAAACAGGCATGTTGTTGTTGTTGTTGTGTGCTGTCAGTCTCCAATTCATAGAGACTCCTCCTTGGGTTTCTGAAGAGTATCACTACGGAAGTAGATTGCCAAATCTTCCCTCCGAGGAGTGGCTGGTGTGTTGGAACCTCTAGCCTTCTGGTTAGCAGTCAGATAGATGCCTTAGTGCTATGCCACCAGAGCTCCCTAAACAGGCACAGGGGTTAGGATTTATAATACATTACAAAATGGAGGGTGATGGCTAAAAGGGTCATATTAAGCAATTCACTGCAGTGCAGGGTGTCAACTCTTCTCTGAATGCTTTGTGGTATTCTCCAGTGAAGTCATTTGGGCCAAGGTATTTTTGTTTGTTTATTGAGATTTTTTTAAAATGACCTCTTAATTTCTTCTTTTGCTATGGTTCTGTTCAGATTTTCTTCCTTGGTTTGTGTTAGTGTGGGTAGGTCGTCTAGATTTTCAGATTTGTTGGAGTATATTTTTCATAACATTCTGTTATGATCCTTTTTATTTCAGATGGCTCTGTTGTAATGTCACCCATCTCATTTCTTATTTAGGTTATTTGCATCTTCTTCTTTCCTTTTGTGAATTTGGGCAGTAGTTTGCCAATTTTATTGATCTCTACAAAGAACCAACTTCTAGTCTTATTGATTCTTTCCATTGCTTTTCTATTTCCTGATTCATATTTTTGTTCTTATGTTTATTATTTCTTTTCTTCTGGTGGCTCTGGGCTTCTTTTATTACTCTTTTTCTATTTGTTTGAGTTGTAGGGTTAAGGTATTGATTTTGTCCCTTCTGTTTTGATGTTTGTGTTTATTGCTATAAATTGACCTCTGAGTACTGCTTTTGCTGTGTCCAAGAAGTTTTGGTGTGGTGTGCTTCCATTTTTGTTTGAGACTAAGAATTTTTTTTTTTTTTTCCAATTGTGATTTGGGTGAAATTTTACAGAGCTAATTCACTTTCCATACAGCAGTTCACATACAATTTGTCTCATAACATTGACTGCAATTTCCCACAATGCAGCAGCTCCCCTCCCACTTCCTCCCCATAGTTACCTCTTCCCTGTATCCTTTCCTCCTATGTACTCCTGCCCCCCGAGCTGTCTCCCTGTGCATACACAGACCTTCTATTCTCCCATGACTGTTCTCTGCAAGGAGTATATGTACCTAATGTAAATGTTCAGGAGACTAAGAATTTTTTAATTCATCTATTAGTCAGTGGTTTTTAAACATGGTGTCATTCCATTTCCATGCATTGTTTTTCCTTGTTCTTCCTGTTATTTTATAGTGTTGTGATTAAAGAAAATGCTTTGTACTATTTTGATTTTTTTTTTTAATTATTGAGGCTTGCTTTGTGACCTAAAATATGGTCTTTTGGGGTCTATTCTGTATGGATAGACTGAGCTTCTTGGATGGTTATTTTCTTGTCTTTCATGATATTAGAGAAGTTTTCTGGCAGCAAAATTTTCAAAAATTTTCCATTATTTTTTGTTTTCTGTTCTGGTGTTCCTATCATGAATAGCTTATTCTTCTTGATAGTATCTCACATAACTCTTAGGCTTTCTTCATTCTTTTTTTCTGAATGTTCCACAAACAAATTAGTTTCAAGGGATTTGTCCTCTATTTTGCTGATTCTGTCTCCCATTGATTCAATTCATCTTCTATGTGCTTCCATTGAATTATCTATTTCTGAAATTTTATAGTTAATCTCCTGGATTTCTAATTATTTGTGTGTGTGTGTGTGTGTCTGGTTTCTGTCTATTTATTTTGTCATTTTATTTTTGTATTGTTTTCCTGAATTCTTTTAGAAATTTGTGTTTTCCATGGTTTTATCTGTGCTTTATTTGATCTCTTGAATTGTTCTAAATAAAAGTCTTTTGAATTATTTATCAGGTAGCGCCCTTACCATTTCTTCCTTAGGAAGGTTTTCTGCTCCTTTATATTTATCACTTGCTTAAGCCATCTTGTTCTGTGTGTGTGTGTGTGTGTGTGAGAGAGAGAGAGAGAGAGAGAGAGACTCATGTCGTCTGCTGTCTCTGAGACATTAAGGTGTCATTGTGTTTATTTATTAGTTGCATGTTTGCTTGCTTCATTCCTATTTTTTGTTTTTCTTTCTTTCTGCAACAGGGTGGGCATGCTGTCTATTCTGGTTGCTAGTTTGGCAGTACTGAGGTGCTCACCATCTGTCTTCAGGTGGAGGGGTAGTGGCTGTGTGAACTCAGGTCTCTGTTTTCTGGTCATATGATGCAGCTGAGAGTGGGCTGAGTGGGCATTGGCTGTTGTCTGTCATTAATCCATTGGTGTGGGAGCAGGTGGTGGCATTCAACCAGTGTGTGAGGTGCCTGGTATGGTGGGTGTGGCAGCCAAGTGGGGGACTCAGTCATTGTTACTTTTTGGTTGTGAGGGGGTGGAGGATGGCAGGGGGTGGAGGATGGCAGGGGGTGGATAGCAGGTTGGCAAGCACGTGGGTATGTGGTCACCATCACTCACTGGGTCAAGGAGGTGTGGGTAGAGGAAAGACCAACCTGCCAAAATGTTGATGCCAGATTTGGCAAGAGGAAGCCAGTGCAAGGCCTTATCATTGGTCAAGTTCATTGGCTGAATGACAGTGAGTGACAATCCATTTGACAGCAACTGGGTGTGTGTGTGGAAGAAACAGAGGAAGGCAATGGGGGAGAAGTAGGGAAAGCCCTGAACTGGGAGACAGGGCACCTGAGATCAAATGCCCCCACCATGCTCCCTAACCCTCTTCAGAAGTGCAGTAAATACTCAGAGACTTTGAAGCATGCACTCCTCAGGAATGACTTATTCCTTGTTCATCTTCCCTGAGAGATGGTAAGCATCAGAGAGACACATAGCCACTACTTATTGATAATTATATAATCAATGTCTGAACAGACAGAAGACAAGTGAATGCAACAGGGATGTGTTTGATGACCTCCACAGAGTTGCACATATATGAGGAGCCCTCTTCTGGAAGCCTAGTCGCCCGAAGGTAGGAATAAGAGCTGGGCCTTCACTCCCAGGCTCCTAGGCTCTTCTCCCAGAGACACCACACACAGAGGGCCTGCTCTCCTGTTCAGCTGTTTGGGCTAACCCATGCCTCATGTCAGATGACAGATGGCAAGGAAGCAAGGGAGGGAAGGAGGAAAGAGGAGAAGGAAGGAACGAGGAAGGTAGGAAAGAAAGAAGGGAGAGAGGGAAGAAGGGAAAGAGGGAAGAAAGAAATAAGGAAGGAAGGGAATGGGAGAGGGTTGGAAGAAGAGAAGAAAGGAAGAAGGGAGGGAAGAAAAGAAGGGGAGAAGGGAGAAGAGAGGAATGGATGAAGGAAGAAAGAAAGGGAGGGAGGGAGGAAATGAAGGAGGGAGGAAGGATGGAAGACCAAGGAGGGACAGGGCAGGATGCCTTTGACATCTTCCAAGGAATTACACTTCTCTAAGTAAATGCAGGTTGCAATCAATTTCCAGATAATACATGCCTTGAAAGACAGATGGGTGGCTCATATGTGCATTCTATCCAAACTTTAATTAAACCCTTTAAAACTAAGACTTGTCCTGCATTCTTGTGCTAATTGACCCAACCTGGTGAAAGAAGGCCCTGTCTGGGACTGCAATGATTGTGTTAATAAAATTTATTTCTGCAGTCTCACCCAGCTCCCTATTGTGCATTCAAGAAATGTGTGGGCTTGGATCTAGTCATCACCAAGCAAAAGTAATAAAACCTCCAAAGACTCCTTTCTATCCCTCCACCTTGCCATTTCTGCTCAGGTTCTGTGGTGGCTGTCTGTACCCTGAGTTTGGTTGGGACCATTTGGGGCTCTCCCTGTTTGCAGCTGCGTGAATGTGACATTTCCTGTGGTTATTTCCATCTGCAATTTGAGGGCTCAGTAAGTTCATAGGGAAAAGGGCTTGTGATGGATGGGGATGTTACACCCAGCACTAGCAACATGGGAAGTGGCTTGCTAACTGACAGCGATGAACCACTTCTTTACTATTCCATTCAGGGAACTTGAGGTTGTGGCCAGCATGGGTCCTTCGGTTAATCTCCTTGGCAGGTGGCAGCCCCTCCAGCTGCCTCGACACCGCCAGGGCCTCAGACCTGGCTGCCCTCATGTCTGGGGTGACAAGGAGCTCCTGGATCCTCTGCTTCTCTTGCAGCAGGGCAAGGCTTGTGGCATGGCCGTGCTTATGTCACACACAAGAGCAGAACTGTGTCCCCCTGGACATAGACCTTGCGCCTTCACAGAGCAATAGCAGGCACTCATGCAGTCATTCAGCAAGCTGAGTTTCACAAAATGAGCCAGCCTCAGGCCCTGCCCTCATCAGCTGCAGAGATGGAAGGATCTACAGTACTACCGGGCAAATGCTGTAAGAGCGATGCATACAAAGCACTGCGGGGACTCGAGCAAAGGAGTGGTATACTTCTTGGGGCACAGGGGAGGGGATGTTAGATCTGGGCTTTAAAGAAATCATAGGGATTTGCCCCATTCATCTGTCAGTTTGCCATACTGCCGTGGCTTGCATATGGCTATGAGGCTGGAAGCTATGCTGTCGGTATTTCAAACACGAGCAGGGTCACCCATGGTGGACAGGTTTCAGCAGAGCTTCCAGACTAAGACAGACTGGGAAAAAGGATGGGGCCATCCACTTCTCAAAGATTTGGCCACTGAAAACCTTATGAATAGCAGTGAAACATAGCCTGATGTATTACTGGAAAATTTTATGAATAGCCCTGAAACATTATCTGATATAATGCCAGAAGATGAGCCCATCAGGTCAGAAGGCACTCAAAATATGACTGGGGAAGAGCTGCCTGCTCAGAGTAGAGCTGACCTTAATGATGTGGACGGAGTAAAGCTTCCAGGGCCTCCATTTGTTGACGGGGCATGACGAAGAAAAGTATAAGGTCATTACAGCGATGATTGTGAAGATGGTGCAGGAAGGGGCAGTTTCTTTCTGGTGCACGTGGGGTTGCTGTGAGTCGGAGCCGACTTGATGGCACCTAACAACAACAACAGGGATTTGCCAGGAGGACCAACAAAGAGGATGATGGACAGGGAGGCAGGAAGAGGAGGAACGCTCCCTGTGGCTCTGAGCACAGGGTGCCCCCTGGCTGCCTCTGCGGACAGGAACCTCTGGACTTGGCCCTGCTTACCATCCTGCCACCTGCACTGAGAGTGGTGACTTCAGCATTTTGATTGGGATCACAGAAGTCCTGAATTCCAGATGCCCAACCCAAGGAGGGGTTGCTATGAGTCAAGTCTGACTCGAGGGCACAAAAAAACAACAACAATCTGGAGAAGTGGGGTGTAGCCAGACACATGCACACCCATACACACATGTGCACACACATACATACCTATACACACATGTACACACTGCGCACACACACGCATGCATACACAGGACACACAATACACACATGCACACGTTTGCATGCATACGTGCACACACATGCATATGCCTACAGATGGCATGAACACACGCATACATGCACACCCAGAGAAGCGTTTGCTCATTCCCCACGGACACATGCTGCACCCAGCAGCTTGCCCAGGGGTGTGCCCACACCTTGATGGACATGCCCACCGAGGCATGCACACAGCATATGGACACTGACCCCCTTTCCACAGCACCCCGCACCTCTCTGCTCTTGGGAACAGAAGCCAAGTCGAGAACAGACCTTTAGTGTCCCATTCATTCTACAGGCAGACTCTCAGGAGCCCTTTGAGAAAGGTGTGAAAATTCCTGCCCAGGGACTCCTAGATGCCACAGCCATTCTGACGAGGGGATCGCAACCCATTCTTTCATCTCTGCCTGCACTTCCTCACCCCCGCTGTTAGCCATTCTAATAGGGGTGGGTCGCAACCCATTCTTTCATCTCTGCCTGCACTTCCTCACCCCCGCTGTTAGCCATTCTAATAGGGGTGGGTCGCAACCCATTCTTTCATCTCTGCCGGCATGTCCCCACCCCCACTGCCGCCGGCCCTAGTGCTGGAAGAGGGGCACATTGTGAGTGCCGAGGAGCAATGAGTGCA
The DNA here is from genome assembly GCF_000298275.1 of Orycteropus afer afer. Taxonomy (NCBI): domain Eukaryota; kingdom Metazoa; phylum Chordata; class Mammalia; order Tubulidentata; family Orycteropodidae; genus Orycteropus; species Orycteropus afer. The sequence goes on along the minus strand of NW_006922106.1, from coordinate 438,990 downwards.
GTCCTGGGGTGAGGGGAGGGCAGTGGCTTTGGGCCTACCTGCAGGAGAGGTGGCTGCGTGTATGTGTGTGTCACGCCCCCTCCCTGCACGGCCACCTGGGTACATGCTAATGTGGGGATGACCCGATGGATGTGACCAACGCAGACTCACTGGCCCTCAGCATGGGCCCATGGGGGTTGTAGCAAGAAGGCAGGTGGGTGGCCTGGCGGGTGGTGCCAGGAGTGGAGGGGCTTTACTGGCAGACTACCCTTGTCCCCTCTTCCTGAGGGGCAGGGCCTTCTGGTGGGCAGTCCCCAGGAGGTCAGGCCTGCTCCTAGAAGAAAAGGGCTGGGCTGGGTGCCTCTGCACACCTCTGGGTCCCAGGGGGCCCCCAGGAGCTGTCTCCCTGTCTCCTGGAAGCCTTGCTTGAGCCACATCCTTTGCACGGTGAAAGGGACTTTGCAGCTGTGATGAAGTTAAAAATGTTGAGATGGAGAGATTTCCCGGAGTATCTAGGTGGATTATCCAGTGCCATCACAGGGTCCTTATAAGAGGGAGGCAGGAGAGTCAGAGTCAGAGGAGGAGATATGAGGATGGGAGCAAGAAGATGGGGTGATGGAAGGAAGAGGCCACGCGACAAAGAATGTGGGTGAGCTCTACGAACTGCAAAAGACAAGGGCACGGAGTCTTGATTTTAGCCCAGTGACGCTTTTGATGCTTTTACTTTCCAGAACAGTAAGATGATAGACTTGTGTTGCTTCAAGACACTGAGTTTGTGGCAAGTTGTTCCAGCTGCAATAGAAAGCCCACACAGAAGGGAAGGGGCCCTTGAACCTCAGCATGTGCCAGGCACTGTGCTCTGGGGCTCCCACCACTCATTTCATCCGTAGACCGGTCCCTGTCACCCTCAAGGAAGCTCTGACTCTGATACCTATTTCCCAGATGAGGCTTGTGGGAGGATGGTTTGTCCGTGCTCACTCAGTGGGGATGTGGTAGCATAAGAACTGGGAAGGAAAGGGTTGCTCTGGGTCTCACTGGACTGGCCTTCCCCATCAACTCCTCCAGAAGCCTAGGGCTAGGCAGTGTGTCAGGGCTCCTTGGGCAGCCCTCAGCCCCAGGAGTGACCCCTTTCTAGCATCTAGCCTTGACGTTGACCCTAGCTTTGCCCAGAGTGCCTCCAGGGGCAGCGCACTCATGGAACTGTGAAGCAGCCACTGCCATGGCTGACCAGCCTCTTTCTGCCCTACAACACCCCTGAAACCAAGGGAGTCTGGAACATCTGGACTCTAAGGCCATGACTGACCTGGACTCCAAGGCTTTGAGAGAGACAGGGCCTTTGTCAAGGGTCACACAGTGGTCAATTTCAGAGCAAGGCAGAGCCTGGGGCTCCCAATGGCCAGTCACTCACTCTCGCAGCTCCTGAGACCGCTGGCCCTGATTTATAGGCCAAAGAGATCTGATGCGAAAGCAACACCCAATTAGCCTGCTGGCATGATAGCAGGTGGTACTGTGAACGTCTCCACTGGCCCTTGTGAGATCTCAGTGGCCGACACAAGCAGGTGTTGTCACCAATCCAGGAGGCCAAGTTTCCCGGGACACCCAGAGATGTCCCAAAAAGGAGAGGCAGGGGTGGGGGGTACTGACAGCCCTCCCCTGGCTGTGACAAGGCTTTCAACCCGGGAGGCCCCTGGGCTCATGTGACTGGACCAGGTCATCTTCATCTTCACCTGTGACACCCTCCTGGGGAAAGGCCACAGCAGAGAACTGGGCAGGGGGCTTCCATCATACCAGAGCACAGATGTCTGTGGCCTGCCGCTCCCTCAGCCAGTTTTGCCTGACCTTCCTTTAGGGTACTTCCAGAAAAAGTGGCACAAAAGCATGGAGGTGGTCCCCCTGTCCAATATTTGGCTCACTGGGGACCCCACAGGCACTCCCAGGGAGGCCAGGGCTTTCCTGACGGATTCTAACCACAGGTGTGGGGGAACAGCTCCCCAACTCCTGTCTCCTCCTCTCTAGGGTCCTAGGAGCCTCTAAGCAACCTCAGAGCAGCAGAGCCCAGAAGGTCAGAGATGGGAAGGCCGCCCGTCCCCCAGGAACACAAGTTCTCAAGCACCATGAATTAGGACCTCAAATTCACCCTCCACTAAAATATGTGAGGCAGGTCTTATGATTCCATTCCCCAAACCATGACAATAGGAGTGAGACTGATGAAGTGGCTTGCCCAGTGTTACCCGGTTGGAAAGGAACACTGGACAGAGATGGGAACCCTAAAGGGGATGTTCCAAGGTCAGTGCTAAGCCACGTGTAAATGGGGCCCTAAGCCTCTGGGGGTCCAATGATCCCAGAATCATATGTTGACATTTCTCATTGACTTACATTCCCATTTGGGAGACACCTTATTTCCATTTCAGATTCATCTTCAATACAGTTTCTCTTCCAAAATAGTTAATGAAATAGTTAATAGTTAACATTCTTAAATGCACTTGGCAGCTATTTAGTCAGTATGCTAGTTTTATTATTCTAATATGCACAGCCATTGAGTTGATTCCGACTCATAGCGACCCCCATTGGGTTTCCAAGGCCGTAAGTCTTTGTGGAAGTAGATTGCCTCATCTTCCTCCCGTGAAGCAGCTGGTGGGTTTGAACTGCCAAACTTCTGGTTAGCAGCCAAATGCCTTACCTTCTACTCCACCACAGCTCTTTTATTCTAATACAGTGCTCCTCAAGGTGTGGCTCCCAAACCGTCAGCATGGGTGATCCCCAGCATTTCTTAGAAATGCAAATTCTCAGGCCCCACCCCAGACTTATTGACGCAAAGATTCTAGGGGTAGGGCCCAACCTGGACTTCCTTCATAATTTATGGGGCTCTGTACAAAATGAAAATCTGGGGTTCCTTGCTCACAAATTATGAAGAATTCCAAAATGGCGACTGGAGAGCATCAAACCAAGGAAGAGGCCCTTCTGGACAGGGGACCTTGTGCAACCGCCTGAAGCCATCCATGGGACCAGCAACTGAGTGATTCTGTTAGCTGCTCAAGTTTGAGAAAGCATACTCTCATTTTTGCTTTTTCACTTTAAAACTAATACCTGTTAGTTAAGAAAGTTCAGAAAATACAGAAAGATGCAAAGAAGGAAATGAAGAGGAAAGAGGACAAATGACCCCACTACTCAGAGACAATCAACTGCTAACGGTTTGGCATCTTTCCTTCCCGTCTTTTTTCTATGCACAGGTTTTGGATTTTTATAGATACCTGTGATCCCACTGAATATTCAAGGGTGCACTCAGCTCTCTTCCTTGACATGATATCATGAGCATTTCCCATGTATCCAAGGCTTGTTTGTAAGTATCATCTATAAGGGCTGCATGCTCGTGTCTGCCACCTTTTCTCCTGGCATCCTCCCCTCCTGTCTTGTTGCTCTACTGCTGTGGCAAACAGCTGCAGGCAGGGGTGGGCTGGCGGGAGTTTCCTGATGCGCCAGGAATCCCCTACTTCCTGCCCCGGGGCCACTGTCCTGCTGCTCTACAGCACCAGCCTGCTTGGCTCTTCTTGGCTTGTGTGCAGCCTGGAAATGGGAGGGAGCCAACAGCCACTGGGACAATTTTGGACAATGGACAAATCTTCTCTGCCATGTCTTGGGAAGACAGTTCAAGGCACATTCTATTGGCTCTTCAGAGAGTCCCCAGCCGTCTGAGCCCCAGCCATCCGCAGCAGTGACCAGCTCAATCACACACACACTGAGGTGGTTTTTCCTCCTTCCCTGTTTGACTCTTCCCAGCTCCTCCCTCTTATTCTCTGGAGACCACATCTCCATATTAACTGGCCTTAGACTCCACTTTTGGAGGTAACCCAGCTAAGACAAGACTCTTCGAATCAACTGGATGTACAATGACTGCCTTAGCGATTCCCTACTTGTTGGATACTTAGTTGGTTTGATTTTTCTCTTTTAAACAAAACAATCCTGGTGGAGCTCTCTGACTGTGAAGGTTTCGTGTGTGCAGGTGCGTTTCCAAGATAGAATCCCAGAGAGAGAATTCATGGGTCAAAACACTGGGCATGTGAAGCCTGCACTAAGGGGAACAGGCCAACTACACTTGACTGATGGAGAACCTTTTGGCCAAAACTCTCCTGACCTGAAGGCATAGAGAGCAAGGCCTGGGCAGAGTCCTCATACCATCTACCAAGTACAAGTGGTAGGGCCCGTTTGGAGGTAGGTGATGGGAATATGGGGGCATAGCCCACACAAAAGGCCCTACCTTAGGTCCTGTGCCTACATCAATGGGAACCATGGAAAGAACCCTCCTTCAAATCACAGTCCCAGAAGCCTTGGAAAGTTACAGATACTGGTAGTCCTCAAGTTACAATGGAGTTCCCTTCCAATGACTCCATCATAAGTTGGTTCAACATAAGTTGAATACCTCTTTTTTTTTTAAGTTTCCATTCTTATTGCCTTTTATTATCAGTATATTTATCAATCTCACTTTTGTCTTTGGGGGTTGTAAAAATTATGTACAAACTGACAGACATGATGATATCAGCAAATTACATGCTGCCACATTATATATAGTACATATTACTAATGAGAAGATGTGCAAGTAGTCCCTGACTTGTGATATCTTTGAGTTATGATGAACCACATTTATGACCATCTATTTTTTTT
>NW_006922106.1:428678-433992 GCF_000298275.1 Orycteropus afer afer | reverse complement strand
ACATCGTAAGTTGGGGACTGTTTGTAGAAAGAACCATGGCTCCTGTCTGGAAGTAAATTTGGAGTGGAACTTGTCTCCAACCACAGTACACTGAGCCTGGCTCTTCAGCTCACCAGGCCAGCAAAGATCCTCTCCAATGCATGACCTCAAACAGGACCAGAGGAACCGCAGATTAGAGTCTGTTCAGCTCAACCCCTCTTTATTCAGAGAGGAAACTGAGGCCCAGAGAGAGTAAAGGGCTTGCCCAAGGTCATGGAGCAAAGAAGTAGCAGCCGGGCCTCAGGCCAGGTGCTATGGACTCCCTCCAGTGCACTGTCAGTAGCCATCTGCCTCTGACCATCAGAGCTATGAGGTCCCTTACTCCCAAAGGGGAGGGACTTGCCCAAGGCTACCCAGCATGTCAGAGATGGGGCCAGGACTGGAATGCCGGTCTCCTGACTCCTAGCTCAGTGCTCTTTCCAGCACCCCTGCAGGTAGTGTCAACCTTCAGTTCCCAAATCCATTCCACAGATGCCTTGTTAACAGGGATGTCACACCAAAATGTCCGGCCTCAAATACATTTGAGAAATACTGAGTTCAACAAAGTTAAATTGCAGAACTTCTCAGAACTTTTTCTGGGCTATGTGCATTGGGATTCTCCAAGAAGGAGAGAGAGTCTGCGGGGCTTTCCTAACTGCTTTGACCCCAGAACTCTGCTATCTGTGAGCCTCTGTTAACGTCTTTCAGGATGGGCCTCTGAAGGCCTCAGGGTCTCTGTTGGGAGCCTCAAAAGGATCCTGCTAAAGAGATGTGTGTGGGGTGATCTGGGGCAGGCTGAGGGCAGAGGTCTTCAGGTTCAAGCCTCCTTTTGTGAGTGTGACAACTGATACCATCTGTGGCCTCAGTAAGAATCGTCCAAACCTCCTCTGGACAAGTCTTCTTCATAGAACATTTCATGTATTCTGTGTTGAGGTCTTATAGTCATGTTTACCTTGCTACGGAAACATCTAGTCTTTTATTCTGCTCTCTCACTCTAATCTACTCTAGTGCCTACTGGTGCCTCTCACCCTTCAGCTGCAGCCAAGGAAATGACGGGCTACCCCTGGATCCAGCTGCCATCCTCGGGGCACGCCGAGGGAGCTTGGAGCTAGAAGTGCACTGCTCTGTGGGAGAGTTGTGGCGGCCACCTTGGGGAGGAGTTGGCCTTGCCTGGCCCACGTACCTGCAGCCTGTTCCACATGGCCAGGTTGGCACAAGCAGACTGATGGCCAATTTTTGGTGCTGGGCCCTTTGCAAAGAGGGTCTGAGGTCAGAGAGAGAAAAAGGGCCTCTCCAGCAACGCATGAACCGCCTTCCAGATTAGGTCCCACCGTGAGAATTTCCATGTAAATAAGACAAATGTGTGGAGCTGACAAGTCCTTTCTACACAGAGCCTTTCCTCAGCTCAGGGACAGCAAGTGTGATTGCTCCTGGAGCCCAAACTTGGCAAACTCAGATGGGTGTAGGTAATAACTGCCAACCTTCCAAGACAGAGACAAAGCAGCGTAGGAATGCCAAGGAGGGACTAACCTTTTTGTGTAAGAAGATGACAACCCCTTGTCTTAAATATCTTCCAATGCACTGCTCCTGTCCCCAGCTCCCAGGTTGGGACCCTTGTGTGGAGCCTGGGCATATGGCTTTGAGTCAATTCTACATGCATTTGGAAACATTCCTGTTTGGAGCCAATGCAGGTGGATTGGGGTCTACAACCCCAATGGAGTTTCATCACTTCCCCAGGAGGCTGAGAGGTAGGTAAATCAAAACCCAACCCAACCCATTGCTGTCCAGTTGATTCCGACTCACAGTGCCCCTAGAGGACAGAGAAGAACTGCACATAGAGTTTCCAAGGCTGTCAATCTTTACGGAAGTGTACTGCCTCATCTTTCTTTTGCGGAGCAGCTGGTGGGTTCAAACCATCGACCTTTTGGTTAGCAGCCGAATGCATTAATCACTACACCACCAGATATCTCCTCCATTTTACAGATGAGCAAATGGAGGCAAGAGGTCCAAAGCTTCACAGCCAGTTCGTGGCAGGGCCCTGACAGGCTCTTTGAAAGCTTGCCACTGGCTGAGGAAGAGGAGGCTTCAATTTGGTTCCCTTGGCTGGCAGGAAAGTCACCAGCTGGGTCTGCTCCCCACTCAGCAGAAGCCTAGCAGGCAGGAGCCTCTATCAGTGTTCAGGATGTCTTTCCTCAAAGGAAGTGTGTTCCCTGCTCTGACTTCAGGGGAATTTAGGGGCCATGTCACAGGTAGGAGAGTTCCAGTGACTTCCTGCTCTCTGATGGGTTGGGCCTGACTGACTGCTGATTCAGGGCATACGGAGAAGAGGGTGGGCTAATCAAAGTGCGTTCTGAAGTGGGGAGAATATCCTGTTTTATTCATGAAGTGCCCATCCAAAATAGAGTGTGAGCTCTCACATGTGGAAATCCTGGCAAGCTGGGAAAAGAAGAAATAAAAATACCTCAGCCACAACATTTTCTCTCCCAGCTTCAAATGGGGGAGTTATATAATTGTCACTTAGTCATACTATTAAGTACACAAATTGCCAGGCTGATAACAGGGTAGAGGACGGTAGGGTAGGGCTAGCTGGGGTGGGGTGGGGGCAACTCCTCAGGAACCGGGTAACTGAGGAGCCAGACATCAGGAGACAAGAGGAGCCAGCTCCCCATTTCATCCAATCTCAAGCACCCCTGGAAATGTCTAGGAACTTCAGTCACAAGTCTGGGCTCTCCATATCCAGGGAGGCCAGTTTCTCTGGGAACGCTGGGAAGCCCACTGGACTTCAGGCTTGGGAAGTCTGGAAGACTCTGGAAAGCTCTGACAGGTTCCAGAGGGGCTGCTTAGGAGCAGATTCCATAAAAGGTCCTCATGGCCCTGGAGGTTGGAGGGGGGCTGGGGTTAAGTGTGCCCCCACCTAGGGGCCTTGCCTACTGCCACTGTCACTGCCACCCTCAACCTGGCTTCTGGACCAAAATCCTACTCACAGTGAGGGATTAGTCAGGAAACACGCAAAACCTCAGTGACTAAAGAAAAATGGCATTAATTATGCTATACAGCCTTGAACCTGATTTAGTTGCTAATCTAAAAATTAAGAGAGGAGAGGGAGAGAGAGAGAGAGAGAGAGAGAGAGAGAGAGAGAGATTGAGTCCACTGAGAAGATACAAAATCCTGGGGGCTGGGGGCGGGGCATCAGCTCCCAGAGCATTGCTGGCTGTTTAGGGAGTCCTGATGAAGCCAGCCCTGGCCACACAGGAGGCAGCCCAGCCGCCAGGAGGGGACTTCAGGCTGGCAGCAGTGGCCCTGGCTGCCAGTCTCTGCTCTGCCACTTGTGAGTCTGTGGCCACAGGCTAGTCGCTCGTTCTCTCTGAGCCTCAGTGGTTTCAACTCTAGAGGAGGGACAGTAAACTTTCTCACCACATAGGATTGGTGTAAGAGGGAAATTTGCTAATGGGAAAAATGCTTTGACAAGAACTGTGAGTGCAGAGGGGAGTGTCGCTGTGAGTGCAGAGGGGAGTGTCGTGTGGAACAAAGAGAAAAGCAGGAGTCCCTGTGACAATACCCACAGATACACTGTTTCCTGACCTCTCCCCATATTTTACCATTTCCTTTGCCTAGGGACATCTCCTCCTCCTCTGGTTTCAGCTTAAAAGCTCAGGCCTCAGGAAGCCTTCTACAACCTCCACGCTGGGCCAGGCCCCTGCTGGCTCTTTGTGCTTCTGCAGAGCTCATGCCTCCACTTGTGTGATGGATGCACCCTGAGGACAGGGCCTGCCCCGTCTTGTGTACTGCTGAATGCCCAGTGTCGGGTCCCAGGCCTGGCACAAATGCTCAAGGACTGCCTGACTGAATGGCTCTGCTACCCTCAGTGAGTCTCACCTTACCCGAATTGCCACCTCTCTGTCTGCGAAGTAAGAATGAGGTGCTGATGTTGCTGATTCTCGTGGTGATAATGGCAGCTTCTTTGGAGCCTTTGGGTTTCATGTAGTCCTCACAATGATCCTCATTACCCCAAGCTCACAAGTGGAGAAACTAATGCAAAGGCTGGCAAATCTGTGCTAGGCCATGCAGCCTCTAAGGGATGGACCCAGTAACCAACCCACATCAACCTGGCACCAGAAGCCATGGCCCTACCATACCATCGCATTGGCATCTTTGCTTGCCACACATTCAAGTGCTTAGAGGACTTTCTACAGCCTTAGAGAAAGTAATAGAGGAAGCTATAGGGTAGGGGTGGAGGTGGTTGTGGAAGTCAAAGATGTGCTGGGGTAGGGATGGTGATGCTGCTGGTGGTGGTGAGTCTAATGTTAGTTCTCAGGACTACGACTGGGATGTGTCTTGCCATGAATTTCTTTGAATTTACTCTTTGAGATTTGCTCAGCTCCTTGGATCTGTAGGTTCATGTCTTTTGCCAAATTTGGAAAAGTTCAAGCCATGATTTCTTTGAATACTTTTTCCGTCTCACACTCTTTTCCTCTCCTTCTGAGACTCTGATGTCATGAACATTACATCTTTCATTAGAGTCCCACAGGTCCCTGAGGCTCTGGTCGTTCCCCACCCCCCCAGTCCATTTTTTCTCTGTTGCTCAGAAGGAGGAAATTCTATCATTTTATGTTCAAGTTCACCAAGTCTCTTCTCTGTCATCTCCAACCTACTGCTGAGTCCATCCAGAGATTTTCATTTCAGTTACTGTGTTTTTTAGTTCTAAGATTTCCATTAGGTTCTTTCATTTGTATCTTCTTGGATAAGATTTTCTGCGTTTTTGTTTCAAGCATGTTCATAATTGATTGCTGAAGCATTTTGATGACCTCTGTTTTATTCTTGTCAGACACTCCTAACGTGTAACTGATCTCCCTGCTGCCATATGTTGATTGTCTTCTGTCATTTGAGTTGTGATTTTGCTGGTTGTTGGTGTGGTGATGAGTTATTTTAAGAAGTGTATCCTGCATATCTTAGGAATTATGTTACACAAACCAAGAGGCTATCATTCAAACAGAATGAGGTGATACCACATGGTTTAAAATCAGGAAGGGGGTATGTCAGGGTTGTGTCCTTTTACCATACTTATTCAACCTGTACGCTGAGCTTGGAGGCTGCTCCTCACTTGAGTATGGCTCTATATTAAGGCAGAGGCCTGAGGTAGGCAGGCCTGGGGCTTGGAGGCTGCTTCTCACTTGGGTGTGGCTCTATATTAAGGCTGGGGTCTGAGGTAGGCAGGTGCAGAGGGGTTAGGAACAACTAAGGGAGACGAACTTGCCTGTCACTTTGTCATCCTGTGGTGGCTTGTGTGTTGCTGTGA
>NW_006922106.1:421957-428554 GCF_000298275.1 Orycteropus afer afer | reverse complement strand
AGAAAACTTCATAAACAGCCCTGAAACATTGTCTGACATGGTGCCGGAAGATGAGTCCCTCAGGTTGCAAGGCACTCAGAATTTGACTGGGGAAGAGTTGACTCCTCAGAGTAGAGACGACCTTAACGATATGCGTAGAGTAAAATTTTCGGGACCTCCACTGGCTGATGTGGCACAACTCAAAATGAGTAGAAACATATGCAAACATCCATTAATAATTGGAACATGGAATGTACGAAGTATGGATTTAGGAAAATTGGAAGTTGTCAAAAATGAAATGGAACACATAAAGATCATTATTCTAGGCATTAGTGAGTTGAAATGGACTGGTTTTGGCCATTTTGAATCAGAAAAACATGTGATCTACTATGCCGGAAATGACAAATTGAAGAGGAATGGTGTGGCATTCATCGTCACAAAGGCTGTTTCAAGATCTGTCCTGAAGTACAATGCTGTCCATGATAGGATAATATCCATATGTTTACAAGGAAGACCAGTTAATATGGCTATTATTCAAATCTCTGCATCAACCACCAAAGCCAAAGATGACGATATTGACGATTTCTACCAACTTCTGCAGTCTGAAATTGATTGAACATGCAATCAAGATGTGTTGATTATCACTGGTGACTGGAATGCAAAAGTTGGAGACAAAGAACAGTTACTGGTAATTGGAGAATATGGCCTTGGTGATAGAAATAATACTGGAGATCACATGATAGAATTTTGCAAGACCAATGACTTATTCGTTGCAAATACATTTTTTTCAAGAACATAAGTGATGACTATACACGTGGACTTTACCAGATGGAATACACAGGAATCAGATTGACTACATCTGTGGCAAGAGGTGATGGAGAAGATCAATATCTTCGGCCAAGACAAGGCCAGGAGCTGATTGTGGAACAGACCATCAACTGCTCATATGCACATTCAAGTTGAAGTTGAAGACAATTAAAACAAGTCCAAGAGAACCAAAACATGACCTAGATAATAGCCCTCCTGAATTTAGAGACCATGTAAAGAATAGATTTGATGCATCAAACACCAATGACCAAAAACCAGAGGAATTGTGGGATGACATCAAGAACATCATCCAATGGAGAAAGCAAGAGGTCATTAAAAAGACAAGAAAGGAAGAAAATACCAAAGTAGATGTCAGAAGAGACTCTGAAACTTGCCTTTGAGCAGAGAGTAGCTAAAGAAAATAGAAGAAATGACAAGGTAAAAGAGCTGAACAGAAGATTTCAAAGAGCAGCTCAAGCTCAAAGCCAATTCTATAATGAAATGTGCAAAGACCTGGAGTTAGAAAACCAAAAGGGAAGAACATGCTCAGCATTTCTCAAGCTGAAAGAACTGAGGAAAAAATTTAAGCATGGAGTTGTAATATTGAAAGATTCTATGGGTTAAATATTGAATGATGCTGACTCCTTCTATTCATGGGCTTTATCTTTATAATACACCTGGACACATCCAAAACTATGTATATTCAAAGGCATTCACTGCAGATTATTAGTCACAGTAAAGACTGGAAGGAGCCCAGTGGCTATTGGTAGGGGAAGGTCAGGTGAAGTGCAGCACCTCCACATGATGGGGGGCTGTGCAGCTGGAGAAGAGCAAGGGGACTATCCACGCACTGGCACAGAAAAGAGCTCCTGGGTGCAGCGCTGGAGATGTGTGGACACTCAATAGTTTGCTAATTTTGCGTAAGAAAAGGGGAGATAAAGAATATTTACTCATATTTGCTTGTGTCTGCATAAATAAATACAAATATAAAAAAGAAGAAGAAGAAGAAGATGCTTCAGAGGAATACGCAGAGTCACTGCACCAAAAAGAACTGGTCGATGTTCATCCTTCAGGAGGTGGCATATGCTCAAGAACCAGCGGTACTGGAGGAAGAAGTCGAAGCTGCACTGAAGGAATTGGTGAAGAACAAGGCTCCAGGAATTGATGGAATACCCACTGAGATGTTCCAACCAATGGATGCCGCACTGGAGGCACTCACTCGGTCATGCCAAGAGATTTGGAAGACCGCCACCTGGCCAACTGACTGGAAGAGATCCATATTTGTACCCATTCCAAAGAAAGGTGATCCCACAGAATGTGGAAATTATCAAACAATATCATTAACATTGCATGCGAGTAAAATCTTACTGAAGATAATTAAAAAATGGTTGCAGAATTATATAGACAGAGAACTTCCAGAGGTGCAGGCTGGATTAAGAAGAGGACGTGGAACAAGGGATATCATTGCTGATGTCAGATGGATCTTTGTTCAAAGCAAAGAATACCAGAAAGATGTTTACTTGTGTTTTATTGACTATGCAAAACCATTCGATTGTGTGGATCATAACAAATTATGGATAACATTGAGAAGAATGGGAATTCCAGAACACTTCACTGTACTCATGAGGAACCTGTACATAGATCAGGAGGCTGTTGTTTGAACAAAACAAGGGGATACTACATGGTTCAAAATCAAGAAGGGAGTGTGTTAAGGTTTTGTCATTTCACTATACTTATTCAACTTGTAAGGAGCTCTGGTAGCATAGTGGCTAAAGCACTTGACTGCTAACCAGAAGGCTGGTGGTTCAAACCCACTGGCCACTCCTCGGAAGGAAGGTTGGGCAATCCTACTTCCGTAGTGATACTGCCTCGGAAACCCAAGGAGGGGTCGCTATGAGTCAGGGCCGACTCAACGGCAAACAACAACAACAACAACAACATTCAACTTGTATGCTGAGCAAATAATCCAAGAAGCTGGATTGTATGAGAAAGAATATGGCATCAAGATTGGAGGAAGACTTATTAATAACCTGCAATATGCAAATGACACAACTTGCTGAAAACGAGGATGACTTGAAGCACTTACTGATGAAGATTAAAGACTACAGCCTGCAGTATGGCTTACACCTCAATATAAAGAAAACAAAATCTTCAAACTGGTCCAATAAACAGCTTCACAATAAATGGAGAAAATATGAATTTGTCAAGGACTTCATATTACTTGGTTCTACAATCAACACCAATGGAAGCAGCAGCCAAGACATCAGACGACATATTGCGTTGGGCAAATCTGCTGCAAAGGACCTCTTTCGAGTGCTGAAGAGCAAAGATATCTTCTTGAAGATTAAGGTGTGCCTAACTGAGGCCATGGTATTTGCAATCGCCTCTTATGCCTGCGAGAGCTGGGCAATGAACAAGGATGGCTGAAGAAGGGTGGATGCTTTTGAGCTGTGGTGTTGGAGAAGAATGCTAAGAGTACCATGGTCTGCTAAGAGGCCTAACAGATCTGTCCTGGAAGAAGTGCAGCCGGAACACTCCCTGGAAGCGAGAATGGCCACTCTTCATCTGACCTACTTTGTCATGTTGTCAGAAGGGACCATTCCCTGGAGAAGGATATCATGCTTGGTAAAGTGGAGGGTCAGCGAAAAAGGGGAAGACCCTCGATGAGTTGGAGTGACACAATGTTGCTGCAACAATGCAACATAATAACCATTGTGAGGGTGGCACAGGAGTGGCAACATTTCATTCTGTTGCACAGTTGTCCCAGAGGTTATGGCTGACTCAGTAGCACCTGACAACAATAATGCTATGACACTCTGGGTCGTATTGAAATCTTCGGTTATAGGAGTCCTTCTCTGACAGTCAGCGAAGGGGGCACCACCTTACTGCGAGGTGGGAGTGGAAATCCAAGTTCTTCCCTTTCTCCTCTTTGACAGTTTGGATGAGAAGGAGCTCCTCGCTGTGAGTGGGTGGAGGGGGGAGTTTAGGTTCTCCACTAGCCTCTGGCTGAAAGAGGGAGGAGCGTGTCCTGCCTGCGCTTCACACAGCCTCCACTGACACTGTAGGGGGGGGGTCTCCTTACTGCAGGGTGGGATGAAACTCCTGCTTCCCTGCTTGGTCTCCTCAGACACCACCCAAAAGGGGAGGTTGCTGTGCCATGTGATAGCCTGGTGAAGGGGGCTGGCTAGGCTCCCCACTCAGTCTTTGTTGATGGGGAGGAAGTGAGGACAGGGCTTTTTTCTTTCTTTCCTGTAATGCTTGAGTGGAGTACAGTGATTACTGTTTACAGGGTTTCTGGCTTCCTCAGCTTTTCTTTGCCTGGTCACTTGCCTGGGCGAGCAGACTTCCATCAGGGCAGCCTGCTTCTGTCTTTGGTCTGTGCCTGTTGGCATTTCTCGGTCGCCAACCTCTTCAGCTCCACATCTGGGAAATATGAGGCAAACGTCAACCCCAGGGGGCTCGCCATTACGGCCTTGCTTGTGTCTCGATGGTCTTGGCCAGTCTGCTTTCTTTGCTGCATCATTCAGTGTCCTTATGTTTGTTTTATATCTATAGTCCGGTGTTTAGCTGCACTTTGTGAGAGGGAGAAACGGGCCTATTCCATCTTGTCCCAGTGAAATGGTCTCACTTTTCATCCTTATTCAGAACAACTTTGTGAGGCAGGCACAAATGTTACCTCCATTTTACAGATGAGACAATTGAGGCCCAGGGAGATCACACTGATCCCAAGTACTAGAGCCAGGATCAGAACCCAGACCCTGTTCCTAACTTCTGACACAGAATTTACTGTGACACAAAATGCATCTCCACATGTTCCATATTTTCTTGATACCCAACAAAGTGGTGGCAGGACACAGGGAGAGGAGTTCAGTTTGTCATTAGGCAGTTGGAAGCAGAACGGCAAAAAGAAGTGCACTTGGACTTGGAGAATGGGCCTGGGGCAGGCAGCAGGTGGCGGATTTCAAAGCAGAGGAGGTTTGCCCCAGACACAGGGGATTCTAGGGCCAATTTGGAGTGAGCACGGCTCAAGGCAGGGAGGAGGACTTCTCTCATGGTTGCCTGTGCAGCCAATGTGGCTGCTGTCTGGATTTTTCAGCAGAGGGTCCTGGTTCACAAGCTGGAAGGTCAGGGTTGGGAAGGCTATGAGGACATCAGGTTGAGAGCCAAGCTAAAACCCTACAGTGGTTTCACAGCCCAGAGTAGCAGCTTGGGCCTTCTCTTGCTCCTTGGACACTGGTGGGCCGACTGGTAGGTCTGGCGAGCTGGTCTCGCAAGCACTTGCCCATTCCTACCTCATTAGCATTTCAAATTCTCTTACTATTATTTTTCTCAGTGTGTAGCCCAGTGTCCAGCACCGAGGTGAGCCTATATTTTCTTTCCATCTTCCTGCCAGGCTCTATTCTGCCCTGGCTCCATGTTGAATAGGGCCCAGGTATTGCAACCCTTGTCCACGCGCAGAAAGCCAGGACTGAGGTGGAAGGCAAAGATGAGGGAGGAGCCCACTAATCCATCTGATCTTGGGGCTTGTTGACACGTGGCCTCCCATTTCCAGAGGAACCCGGAGATGGATGGCCCAAGGCTTGGCATTAGACAAATGGACTACTGCTGACACAATGGGGGTCCACTGACAATGAAGAGGACCTTCTTCTGCCTTCTTGTCCCTAGAGTTTAGGAAACATTTCCTGAGACAAGCCCTTAACAGCTCCCTTCCCACCTCACCTGATGCTCTGAGTAGGACCAAGCTGGTGACTTTACGCTAATTTCAAGGCTTCAATTACTGGGTCCCAGATAGCGGCTAAGCAGACATATCTCATGTCACATCTTTTCAGGCCAAGTTGAGCTTCAATGTGTACTGCTAAAATGAAATACTGCTATCAGATAAGATTCACAATAAACTGTTGCTTAGTCTGAGTTGGGAGCAGGTCGGGATACTGGAGGAAGAAGACTCATCTGGCTCCTCCACAATGAGGCTCTTGATAGCATCCAATAACCCAGCAATTTGTTGCTTGTATGCACATATGTGCACGCGCGCACACACACACACACACACACACAAAACAATTCTCTGATGTTATTTTTCTCTATCAGGCAGGAGGGGAGTTATTTTTTCAGCATCTTCATGGTGGCTCTGGTGTGGCCAGTGCTTCAGAGCCCAGGGAAGAAGCTGTCTTCATTGGGTGGCTACTGAGGCTGGGTTTGAGTGGGCCAGGCCCCCATCAAAGTTCTTACAGACCAAAGCAAGTCGGGCTCCTCTGGCCTATTAAACAGACCCAAAGCCTCAGGGAAGACAAAACCCTCTCTGCTTGAGCCCCACCTACCAGGGCCATGGCTTGAGAAACAGGGCCAGGAGGTGCTTGGCTTGGTGGGCTGCAGAGGCTCATAGGAGATCATGGGAGACTGTCCTCACAGAAATCTCTCCCTGAGAGTCTGGGTATGCCACCATGGGCTGACTCCAGGACCACAACCACACCAGCATCATGCCAGCCATCTTTCTACATGTCAACTACAGGAATAGATGGAAGCAGTCCTGCTGCTCATTTCAACAGTTGTATGCATGTTAGTTGCATCATGTTAGGCACAAGTATGACTTTATAAATGCTTTTATTTAGAAATTATGCATGGTTTAAGGAGATGTGTACAAGTGCCAAGTTGACAAGGGGTGGACTGTGATAGTTAAGATTGTGTGTCAACTTATGAGACCAGAAGAAATAGATGGTGCTCGGCTACTACTGTCAACCACTTGGAGGAGGATCTATGTAGGAGATCCTGGATAGAGAGGGAGAACAATGTGGAACAAAACTCAAAATCATT
>NW_006922106.1:416866-421507 GCF_000298275.1 Orycteropus afer afer | reverse complement strand
AAAAAAAAAAGATTGTGTGTCAACTTTGCTGGGCCATGATCCTCAGTGGTTTAGCAGTTATGATGTAGTTATTCCCCATGATGAGTTCTGATATAATATAATCACCTCCATGATGCGATCTGCTATGAACAGCCAATCAGTTGAAAGGGAGTTTCCTTAGGAGAGTGGTCTACTTCCAATATACATGAATGTCCTGGCAAAGGTCTCTGGCTTTTTGCTCAATGTAGATCCTACATCTGGCTCTTCATCATCTGATCTTTGGTTCCTGAACTTGAACCTGTGGTCTTTTGTATTACCTGCTGAGTTTTGGATTGTTGCCTTCACAGCCTGTGTGCCAACAGCTTGTCATCTTACCTGCCGATCTTGGATTCATCAGCCTCCAGAGCCAGCAGCCTGCTGTATCTCCTGCTGATGTTGGCTTCATCAGCACCTGCAACTACATGAGTCAGCAGAAGCCTCCAGACTGATATCTGACCCACGGACTTGGGACTTGCCAGTCTCTACAACCGCATTTCCTTGAGATAACTCTCTCTCTCTCTCTCTCTCTCTCTCTCCATATATAAATATATATATGTATATGTATGTATGTATACTGAAGAAGAGTTGATGCTTTTGAGTTGAGTTGTGGTATTGGCGAAGAATGTGAAAGTACCACGGACTGCTAGAAGAATGAACAAATCTGTCCTGGACAAAGTGTAGCCAGAATGCTCCTTGGAAGCGAGAATGGCCAGACTTTGTCTCACCCACTTTGGTCATGTTATCAGAAGGGACCATTCCCTGGAGAAAGATGTCATGCTTGGTAAGGTGGAGGGTCGACGAAAAAGGGGAAGGCCCTCAACAAGATGAATTGACACAGAGGCTGCAACAATGGGCTCAAGTATAGCAAGAATTGTGAAGCTGGCACAGGACCAGACAGTGTTTCGTTCTGTTGTACAGAGGGTCACTATGAGTTGGAGCTGACTCAATGGCACCTAACAACAAAAACGTGTATACACACACACACACACACAAACTCACTGCCATCAAGTCGATTCTAACTCATAATGACCCTCATTAGGTTTCAAGGTTGTAAATCTTTATGGAAGTAGATTGCCCATCTTCCTTCTGCAGAGCAGCTGGTGGGTTTGAACCAATGACTTTTTGGTTAGCAGCCAAATGTCTTATCCACTACGCCTTCAAAGCTCCTTCTGTCTGTTTGTCTGTCTCTCTGTCTCTATATATGCTCCACTGGTTTTACTTCTCTAGAGACCCCCTTCTAAGACACCCTGGAACTAGGGGCAATAATAATTGTCCACATATGACCTGACATTCTGCAACCCTTTGGATATAGATGGGATTGAACTTGGCCTACGTGGACAGGGGCTTGCCTCTTAGAGGACTCTCAGGCCCATTATGCAGACAAGGAAGTGAGATTCCTTTCTTGTCTTTCCCTCCCTTCCAAGCTGCTTTGACCCCTACCCCATGCCCCTCAACCTGGATGAATATAAGACCCCTTCATTGGGTTTCCTGACTCGTTCCACAAACTAAGCTTGCTCAAGGCTAAAATGGTCTTGCTTCTTTGCTCTAAAAGCCTCCATGGTTCTTTGTTGTGGAAAGCAGTCCTGCCCAACCTTTTATACGTTGTGCCACAAGTAGAAATTGTTGTCTTTCCAGCACACGATTGTGCATGGACAAGGCTACTGATGCGGGGGGGGGGGGATGGGCAATTGCCAGCCCACTCTGGACCACCCAGTAGGCTGACGAGAACAGGTCTGGGCACCACTGAAGCAGGCTGAGATTAAAAATACTTAACTGGGGTGGCCCTGAGGACAGACCAGTTGACCTTCAGTTCCGCCTGCAGCCACTTGGGGTACCTGTTGGGGAGGGTTTTGGGGGAGGATGAAGTCCCGATCCTTTCAGGGGAGTGGAAAGCCCTTTGGGAACTAGTCCTGCCTGCCTCGTTCTAGTCAGCTTGAGTTTCCTTGGTTCAACGACTCTCTAGTCTTCCATGCTGCAAGATTGGCTATTCAAAGACTTCTGGACAACACCATGCTCGTCCTCCCTCTGAGCCTTTGTGCCTGTGGTTCCCCTCCTGTGGGATGTCTTTTCCCAGTCGTTCTGGCCTGGATTGAGAGCTGCCTTGTCCAGAAGACTTTACTGATTGCTTTTGCTGTTGTTAGGTGTTGTTGAATTGACTCCTACTCATAGTGACCCCATGTGACAGAGTAGAACTGCCTCTTCACCACCTGTTCTAACCATACTCTGTTTTGGCCACCAAACAAATTACTCTTGCATATTTACCTGTTTTGTGAATATGTGTAGGTGTGTGTTGACTCTCCTGCAAGCTTGGAGGGCAGAGACCAAGCCTTGCTTCTCACTGAATCCCCTTCCAGCTAGCTCAGGGCACAGAGTGCAGCACGTACTCAATAACTGATTGCAAAATGGACTTGACTGAGGGATAGAGTGACCTTTCTCAGATCTAATCATGCCCAAATTAGACACAACTGCAGCTCTCTCGGAATGCAGATGCCACTTGGGGTCAGGTCCTGCCTGGCTTCCAGTCCCTGCTTCCTTGCTCTCCTCACCCCTGGGGCAGCTGGGCCACCTTCCATCCACAGGTGCAGCCGCAGGCACTCGTGAGCCTCCTTTGGGGCCTGGAGCCATCCCTAAAGCCTCACCCAGCTCATTCCATCTCAGGCCAGGCGTTGGAGCCCTGTCCCCTGCTGCTGCCTCCTGAGTTGCCACGGGCCTCTATATACCCAGCTGTTGCATGGGGCTCAGTCCCTGCTTCTACCCTGCTTGGCCTTTCTGCCCCTGCTGCTAGCTTGCTTTGGGGACTATTTGGTTTATAGCTCCAGCCCCTTTTCTCCAAAAGATGTCCATGTCCTAATACCTTGAACCTGCAAAAGTCACCTTACATCACAGAAGTGTCTTTGAAGATGTGATTAAATTAAGGATCTAGAGACAGACATTATGGTAGATTATCTGGGTTGGTTCAAATGTCATCACAAGGGTCCTTAGAGCCCAAAAGAGTGAGAGATTTGAAGAAGTCATGAGCCAAGGAGTGCAAGTGACTCTAGAAGTCGGAAAAGGCAAGGAAATGGATTTTCCCCTAGAGTCTCCAGAAGGAATCAGCCCTGCCAACATCTTTATTTTAGATTTCTGAACTCAAGGACTATAAAAGAATAAATTCATCTTGGTTAGAGCCACCAAGTTTGTGTGATTTTTTTTATAGTAGCCAGAGGAAATGGATATGCAGTCCCATCTCACTCTTGCCCTTTGGGACTGGCTGGTCTTTTCCTTCTTCCCAAGACAGAATCTGGCCTTGCCCCTGTCCAGCCTCACCCCAAGCTCTCCCCAGCTGTCAGGCCTGATGTGGGGATGTCTTCTGGCCCTGCCTGGGCTCTGGATGCCTGGCATCCCTCTGCATGCCCAACACAAAAGGCCAGGGAAGCAGGCCCCAGCTGCCAACCCCATCCCTAGCCCTCCTGTCTAGTCTGGACAAGGACAGGAGAAACAGTCTCCCAATAAGGGGAGCAAGGCCTTGGGAGGAAAGGGAGCAGTATACCCACCAGAGTATTCTATGGATGGACTGATGCTCACTGGTGGCAACAATTCCCCAGGGAAGGTGAATGGGTGCCACTGAGTAGGAGCCCCAGGTGGTGTCCACACTCAGACACTGCAGAGAGCTAGCAGTTGGCCATAACCCCTCACCGAGAAGAGGGCTAGGGGACAGGGAGGCTGGTAAAGCACAGAAAGCGTGTGGAACTGCCAGTTGAGACCAGCTGATCAGGGGCACTAAAGGAGAGGTGCCCAGGCCGGCCTGTAGGATGGCACCCCCGGCACTGGGCCTCATCTGGTCATGTCTTCCCCTTGGAAACACTCTTCATCCTGTCTTGGGCCCAGTCCTGAGAGGACAGCTCCATTTTACGCCAGAAAGGGCCCTCGTCTGGCCATGCTGAGTAAGAGTAAGTCAGCTCCTTTGGGATCAACTCTCCTGCAGATGACAACTAGACTCTAGACAGACACACACATCCCTGAAGGTACTGGAGAGCGACCAAAGTGGGCAGACTCTGGGAGGCAGCACTGGAAGATGGGAACAGCTTGGGGAGTTTCCTGTTTGCTCAGCTTGAAGCCCGAGGGCATCCCCACTCTGCACCCTGTAGGATGTTTAAGACTCCAAGAAAAAAATGAAACAACAACACAGTTCAAAGAACCAGAGGACAGCGTTCAGGGCAACACTGGCTGCCACCAAGTGCCTTGGGCATTATGCTACCAGAGCTCCTGCATCTTGTACACTGCCCCCCAATTCTGGTGTCACTGTCCTTTCCCTTCCTGGTTGCTCCCTGGGGTCACACCAGGTGCATGCAAGACTCTGCTTCCAGGGACACCCAGAGCCCGGCACCCATACGTGTTCTTGAGATGCCAAGAGGAGTTAAGATACGCTAGATGATGACCTTCTGAAGCCCCACACTGGGGACTCCATGCATGCAAGGTCTAGGGGCTGCCCAGTGTCTGAACACAAAATGGGAGAACCCCCCACCCCTGCCTCTCCTTTTTGGGACATCTCTGGGTGTCCCTGGAAGCAGAGTCTTGCATGCACCTGGTGTGACCCCAGGGAGCAACCAGGAAGGGAAAGGACAGTGACACCAGAATTGGGGG
>NW_006922106.1:397194-416766 GCF_000298275.1 Orycteropus afer afer | reverse complement strand
CCCCCAATTCTGGTGTCACTGTCCTTTCCCTTCCTGGTTGCTCCCTGGGGTCACACCAGGTGCATGCAAGACTCTGCTTCCAGGGACACCCAGAGATGTCCCAAAAAGGAGAGGCAGGGGTGGGGGGTTCTCCCATTTTGTGTTCAGACACTGGGCAGCCCCTAGACCTTGCATGCATGGAGTCCCCAGTGTGGGGCTTCAGAAGGTCATCATCTAGCGTATCTTAACTCCTCTTGGCATCTCAAGAACACGTATGGGTGCCGGGCTCTGGGTGTCCCTGGAAGCAGAGTCTTGCATGCACCTGGTGTGACCCCAGGGAGCAACCAGGAAGGGAAAGGACAGTGACACCAGAATTGGGGGGCAGTGTACAAGATGCAGGAGCTCTGGTAGCATAGATCTCAAGGCACTTGACTGCTAACCAGAAGGCTAGTGGTTCAAACCCACCAGCCACTCCTCAGAAGGAAGGTTGGGCAATTTACTTCCATAGTGATACCGCCTCGGAAACCCAAGGAGAGGTCTCTATGAGTCAGGTCTGACTCAATGGCACATAACAACAAGCAACACAATGTACAAAATGCACTGGTGAGTTGGTGGCTGCTAATTGTTACTGGTCATTTGAGCTAGGCCTTGAAGGATGAAAATTGTGTTGAGAAACGTATTCATTCTTAGAGCTACTGTAACAAAAACTGGGCAGCTTCAAACAACAGAAATTTATCCCTTCACAGTTCTGGAAGCCAGGAGTCCAAATTCAGGATGTTAACAGGGTCACGTTTTCTCTGAAGACTAGGGAAGGTTCTTCCTGTCTCTTCCAGCTTCTGGTGGCAGCTAGCAATCCTTGGCTTGTGGCAGCATCACTCCAATCTCTGCCTCTGCCATCACAAGGCCTCCTCCTCTCTGTGTCCAAATTTCCCTCTTCTAAGGACATCAGTCACTGGATTGAGGGCCAAGCTACTCCAATATGACCTCATCTTAGCTTGATTGCATATGTAAAGACCTTATTTACAAACAAGATCATGTTCATGGGTTCTGGGTAAACATGATTTTTGAGGGGACACTATTCAACCCAGTACAGAAGGGGGAAGGATGAAGCAGGAAATGATTAGGAAGCTGTCTTAATTTACTGGGGCTGCTGTGAACAGAAATACCACAAGTGAGTAGCTTGAAAGAATAGACATTTACTGTCTCACAATTCTGAAGGCTAAAAGTCCAAATCAGGCTCTCAGCTATGTCACGTCCTTTCTTGTCAGTAGCCCTGGGTGTGCCTTGGTTCCTTGGCTTGTAGACCGTCCTTACATGGCATCTGTTGTCCCCTGTGTGTGTCTCTGTGTCTAATCTGCTCTTTTTATGACTCAAAGGTGATTAGATTTAGAACCCATCCTATTCAGGTAGGATCTAATTAACATAACAAAGAAAACTCTCTTCCTAAATAGGATCACATCCACAGGTACAAGGGTTCCGACATGTATTTGGAGGACACAACTCCATCTGTAGCCGAAGTTGTGGCTACTGTCCCAGCAAGCAATCCTGAGGGTTAGACCATGGAGACAGCACCGAGGGAACAACTGAAGGTCTTTAGATTGTCATTGCTGCCCCAGAGCAGTAATATTGCAAGCTCAGGGTCTTGGGGCTGCCAGGCAGGTCAGCTGGGTCTTGTTCTCATGAAAGGTCCCCTTTTAGACAGCATGAAGGCCCAGGGCTCCCTTCCTATATCTGAGGGAAGCCCGGGTCAGCACTTGGCTCCAAGGCCTTGCTTCTCAGGACTTCCTACCTTTTACATGAAGCATGCTTTGAAGGGGCCTGACGTAGGACACTGGCTTGGCTGGAAGTACCTTTTGAAAACAAGCTCCATGAAATCATTTCTTAATTACACATTAACATCTGCATAAAAGAGGACCTGCACCCCCCTTTTGTTTAATAAACAGCTTTGATTTTCACACAGATGATTGGGCAATGATCCGTGCATAAGGTGGCCTTGTTTCTTTCAAGAGCTGAGACATCCTCAGTCCCAGACTCCCTAGAGTGTCTGCTTTGGACTCAATTTGGCCAGAATAAAGTGAGTGGTCCTGCCTGAACGTGTGTGCCGCATTTCTTCTGCAGACGCACAGCCAGTGCCTGGCGGAGGGCTATCAGTCTGGGCCCGAGCCCTTTCATGGTGGCCCGAGGGGTTGGGACTTTCTGCCACCCCAAGGTCATATTTGACTTTGGAGAAGGTCCTCACTAGAACTGGGGGTAGAGGTCATCCAAGCCAGGCCCCTAAGCCCTAGCTTCACACTGCAGCTCACGGAGGGCATAGACTTGGCAAAGGTCTCTGGTGAGCCAGTGGAAGAACATGGCCTGGAATCTAGGTATCCTTGCTATCCCTTACCTCATTCCTTGAGGGCTATCTCTACTTGGCATGAAGACTGTCTAGAACAGTCAGGTCCATGGTCACCTCCACTCAAGCCCCTGCTGGCTTTGATGGCTGAAAAGGAAGGCCTCATGAAAGGCTGGGACCAAGGTGAGGCCAGTGAAGTGCCCAATGTGCAAATTTTCAGGAGGAACTAACTCTTGAGTACCGACCCTACGCTTGCACAGCACCGAGGTGAGGTCTCTTGAGATACTTCATTGGCCTCACTCTAGTCCTCATTCCAGTGCCAAGTTCCAGTGGTTTCCATGTTGGTCCCTGAGGGTGCCTCCATCCAACCTGGGCCTCCTGCTCCACAAATGTTCCACCCAAGGCCAAAGTATTGAGAGTTGACAAAACGCATTGACAACCATTGCCTCATGGGCTTCTACAGCCTTCTTTGAATGGACTCAAGGCAGAAACTCTTAGCTCCTTGTTCTAGATCAGGATCCCTGATGCTATGGTTAGAGTTCTTGGCTGCTAACTGAAAGGTCATTGGTTCAAACCTACAAAGCCACTCTTCAGGAGAAAGATGTGGCAGTCTGCTTCTGTAAAGACTGATAGCCTTAGAAACCCTATGGGCAGTTCTACTCTCTCCTCTAGGGGTGCTGTGAGTTGGAATGCACTCCATGGCAGTGGGTTTGGTTTGGGCTTTGCTTCTGAAAAGATTTACAGCCTTGGAAATCCTATGGGGCAGTTTTACTCTGTCTTACAGTGTCACTATGAGTTGGCATTGACTTGATGGCAATATGTTTGTTCTAGGTCAGGCAGCTGAGGCTCAGAGAGGATGAACAGATTGCCCAAGACCACACAGCCCACAGGCAGCAGAGCTTCGACTTGAACCTAGACCTTACCTTTGCCCTGTTTCCTCATCATCCTCCAGCCCCTCCATCTCAGAACTGCTGTCTGCCCACATCACCCACAGCCACCAGGCCAGGCCTCTTGATCTCAGGACCTTCAGGCCACTCGCCCTTCTGCCCCGTAGGGCCTGTACCAACTCCAGGTATTTTTAGGCAAATAAAAAAAGGTTATAAGTCTGAAATAATTGCCCTCATTTTGAATCTCTGAGTCTTTTCAGATAACATAATCTTGTGTGGCCCCAAAGAGGTTCCTGACTGGATGGAACAAGCCCAGGTAATTGCGTCTTCTGTGTAAAGACCAATTTGTCCGGGGAAATGAGCACGGCTGATGTAATCAATTCAAACCCTGGAAACAGTGCAGAATCTACAGGAAATGGCAAAGAAACCGGAGGCCTCTGCCCCGCCTTCCGAAGGCACGATGCTGCCTGATCAGCTGGCAATTCCTTTCCTCCTTGGGCCCGACTCCAATTTGTCTAGAGGAGGCTGAGCTGGCAGGGCCCCTGAGGGTCCAGAGTCCAGCTCCTCCACTGGTCTTGTCAGCACAGGCAGGCCCCTTGGCCAGGCCCAGCTGGGCCAGGGGCACCGACCTCTCTGCTCAGGATGTGCTTCCGACGGGCTCACACTAGGGGGCCTCAGTGAGGAGGCGGGGTGCTGGGGTGAAGCTCCGCCATCACCAGCCTGCCTGGGCCTGGGCCAGCCTCGCTCCCTGTCTCGGCTTCTGGTCCTTATTTGCCAACCCTGGGTCCTCTAGGGCTGCATCCCCAGCTCCCGAGGCCAGGGCAGGAACGGCTAGCTTCCACTTTTGTGTTTCTAGCCTGGTGCCCACAGTTGTGACACAGGCCCGGCTGCTTGGTCCCTGAGATCCCGGTCTGAGTGACGAAGGTGTGTACACAGAGTGACGGGCAGGCCAGCCCTACCTCAACAGGCTCAGGGCTTCTCTGCGCACCTGCCTTCAGGGACCCAGGAGAGGAGGAGGTGAGAAGATGGTGACGGCAGAGACAGACACGGACACAGGAGAAGCAGGAGGCAACTCTCTCCTCCTCTCTCTCATCTCTTGTCCTGATACACCCTTGCTCCCCTCGGGGGAGAAGCCATCAGCACCCCTCCACACACACCGAAATAGGAATACCAGCTAGGGCTCAGTGGGCAGTCTTATTTCAGGAGGAACCCACCACATCAGCCTAAGGAATTTCTGAGACCCTCTTGAGGTCAAAAACTGACATGGAAAAGTCTTGATCATAGTTTTGGCAAGGAATGGACCATGTGCTCCTGTGCTATTCCAGTGTCCAGGTATTGACAAGCTTGGCCAGGGGGACAGACATCCCCACCACTCTGTTAGGAGTCACTGGGCTCTTGAAGCCAGGTGGGAATT
Organism: Orycteropus afer afer; assembly: GCF_000298275.1. NCBI lineage: Eukaryota > Metazoa > Chordata > Mammalia > Tubulidentata > Orycteropodidae > Orycteropus > Orycteropus afer. The sequence goes on along the minus strand of NW_006922106.1, from coordinate 412,151 downwards.
GAGTCTTTTCACATAGGGGACTGTGGTGGTTAAGTTTGTGCATCAACTTGGCTGGGCCTGGGTGAGTGGCTGGGCAGCTGGATGTAGTATTCCCCATAGTGAGACTGGGAATCAACTCCATGGTGGAATCTACTGTGATCAGCTGAGTAGCTGCCTTAAGGATGTGGTCTGCTTCTGGTATATAAGGAGAAGCCTTGGGGAATGGTCTCTAGCCTATGACACACTTGAACCCTGCATGTAGCCATGTCATTGTTCAGCAGCCTGCCATGCTCTGCCAACCCTGGAACTTTCAATGGACTTGAATTCATTGCTTGCTGTGTGGTTTGGAAACATTGGGACTGTGCCCTTTTTACTTGTCAAACTTGAGCTTGTCAGCCTCAGCAGCCATCAGCTGTCTGAGTGAAGAAAAGCCTCTAGCTTTAGTGGGCTGGGAGCAGGAGGCGGAGCTGAAGCCCAAGGTTGAGGGGCTTTCACCCAGGCCCTAGAGCCTGGCACTTTGAACTCAGACTTAAAGCCTCCACATTGTAAGAGAATAAACTCCTGTGTGTCAAGCCATCCCATTTGTGGTGGATTCCTGTCACAGTGGCAGTAGGCGACCAGAACAGAGGTCAAAGTGTCTAGATGCAGTCTGTCTCCCTAGCTTCCCTCTGAGCTTCTGGAGGGCACCACGGAGCAGGTCTGACTGCTGGCTGGGGTCTCAGAGAGGGTGTTTTCTCACTTCACTCCACCCAGATTTTGAGGTTCTGGAACTCATCATGCCCAGGAGGCCGAGGTAGTGGAGGACTGAAGACAACAGATTGTCTTTGTCCACTCCCATTTGACCTTAGCAATGATCTGGCTCAGGTGCGGGCTCACCCTTGAAGGAGTGTGGGGCAGAGAGACCATGTGCCAGACATCCACAGCCCTGCATACTTTGGGGAACATTTCTTCCTGCTGACAATAGCTAGGTCTATCAACACCACAGACTGTTAGACTCTAGCACAAGGGATGGCATATGGGTGGAAACATGCCAATGGTGACTGAGTACAAGTGGCTGAGTCCAGGCTCAGAGAGATGAATACTGGGATTAATTAGCAATGTCTGCCAGGCCAGCAGGAAGGAGGGGTAAAGGCATGTGTCTAGGGTTCCTGCCGTCCCTGGTCAGGAAGTTCACAGGGATGTGCCGGGCATGTCATGGAGTGGAAAGTAGGGGATAGCACCAGTTCTGTTTCATTGTCTCAGCTGCTTTCTCAGGCTGGGTCACCTTGGCCTCTGATATTATCTTACATTTTCCCTCTCTCCAAGCCATATTCACTCTGTGGTGGAAGCATGTGGGTGGCAGGTCTTTTCTGGCAATCTCCTGGCTTCCAAAAATGCCAGATGGGTCTGTGGGTTTCACCTCTATGGTCATGGTAGCCCTGGGCCCCAATGGTACAGTGACACTAGGCAAGAGGGCCGATATTTTTCTTCAGGGAGGAACACTGAATTACCACACAAAGATGCCCCTTACTGCAGCCTCCTGTGGCTGTCTTCCACAGCAACTGAGGTCAAGATTATTTCTTATAAGTAAAAGTGAATCAATAGCTCTTCAGAGAAGTCTCTGTTTTTTCTGATCATAAGCCTCTTGGTGGGAGCTCTGGTAGCGTAGTGCCTAAGGCGCTTGACTGCTAACCAGAAGGCTGGCGGTTCAAACCCACCAGCCACTCCTCAGAAGGAAGATGGGGCAATCTACTTCCGAAGTGATATTGCCTCGGAAACCCAAGGAGGGGTCGCTATGAGTCATGTCCGATTTGACGGCACATAACAACAACAACAACAACAACAACAAGCCTCTTGGTGGCTGCCATTGCTGGTCCCCACTCCAGCTTGTTGACTCTGCTGTGACCAGGCAGGTCTATGTCCTGAGAAGTTCCCCTAAGGCTTGGGACCCCCTTTACCTATCCAAAAGAGCTCTGGTGGCACAATGCCTAAGGCATTTGACTGCTAATCAGAAGGTTGGTGGTTCAAACTCACCAGCTACTCCATGGAAGGAAGACAGAGCAATCTACTTCCGTAAAGATTTACTGCCTTGGAAACCCAAAGGGGGTCTCTATGAGTCTCAATAGACTCAATGGCAGTGAGGTTTTTTTTTTTTAACCTGTCCAACCTGGCTGTATGCACTGTATTCAACCTCAACCAAGCATTGAGAGGGGGCAGAGTGGTGCCCTGCGGGGGTAGGAACAGTTGGTGAGACACAAAAAAGTAGACTCTTTCCCTTTTTTAGCCAAAACCTTGGCCTCAAGAGTCTTGGAAATTGTTGGTTAAATAGTGATTTGAGCATATGCCTGTTTATCTCTGCTCCCTCCCCAAACTCTACTCAAATGACAGTAATAAAATAAAGGCCCACACCCACAGGTGCAGCAGAGGGGAGACAGAGGCAACATCAAACAAGAAATGCCCCTGGAAAGTGAATGGGTGAGTGGCCAGTGAGTGACCAGCAGGAAGCTAACGGAGAGTTAAACTCATGTGTCTCTGTACGTTAAGCCAGGAAGAAGCAAAGCAAACTCTAAAACAGAAACCAGAAAGACTCAGGGGCTCTTAAAAGCAGGGCATAGGATGTGGCTGAGAACAAGAGAACTGGTTCTGAGTGTGTCAAAAGTACCCTCTGAGCTCCCCCCTGAACCAGGATACTCCCACCCTGACCCAAGATGGGAGGTTTCCTTTCTAGAGAGATGCCCAGAGGAGTGAAGATATGCTAGATGACCTTCTGAAGCCCCACACCGGGGACTCCATGCATGCAAGGTCTAGGGGCTGCTCAGTGTCTGAACCCAAAATGGGAGAAACAGAGGGGTTACAGGAAAGCTTCATCGTGGATGGTGGGAAGCCAGCCAGCTTTCTCCCCTGCGTGGCCTCCAGAGTGCCAAGGGCCAGCTTTACACTTCATGTGATGAAACAGCCCAGCCCGAGAGAAAAGACCTGTAGAAACGGACACATGGGACCTCCCAAGTTGACTGGGCTCCTTATCAGATCACCCTACAGTGAAGCCCACCAAGTTAGGAGGTCTACATGCACACAGAGCTTCACAACAGCATGTCAGTGCTCCACGGTCACTACTAGTGGGTAGGCAAGAATAAAGCGGTCATCAATAGTCGTGGGCAGGCTTTTATGTGAATGTAAGTTTTCAATCTATTGGGGTAAATGCCAAGGTGCAAACCTCACAGTTACAGAAGCTCGAAGTCAAAACCTGGGCCGTGGCTCTAAGTGCGGGTGCCTCTCTGTTGGTAACCCTGGGAGGTCCTTGGCACCCTGGTGCTGGTCTCCCCCCAGTGTGTGTCTCTGTCCATTTGCTCTTTTTTATAACTCAAAATTGCTTGGGTTTAGGGTCCACCCTACTCCAGTATGACCTCATGAACACAACAAAAGAAAACCCCTATTTTCAAATAGAGTCACGTTTACAGGAACGGGGCTTGGGATTTCAACATCTGTTTTGGGGACACAACTCAAATTCACAACAGGGTTGCTGTGAGGGTTAAGGGAGTTGATATTGCGAACGACGGTTACAACAGTCCTGTGCACACATCAAGTGTTGGCTAAAGAAAACAGTAATGCACGGGACGGAGAATCGCCTGTGACGTGAAGATGCAGCAGAAACGCGCTTTCCTGCCCAGCGGGGAGGTGGCTGGAGTTCGGTCTGAGAGTCCTAGAACCCTTTCAGAGGGACTGTGTGGCCTTTGGAGTGAGCGCAAATGGGAAGACACTCATCCACAGTCCCTGTTTATCAGCCTGCCTTCAGTTTGGAAGTGGGGACGCTGTCACCAGCTTGCTCAGCGTGGGGCTACTCCGAGCAGTGTCACACGGAAAGGCCTCTGCTGCACTGCTGATATTTCAAGCCCTAGTCAAAACATCAGCTGTGTTTGTATCAGGCGTTATCCATCACCCCAGCGGAGGCTTACCTCAAGGGAAGCAGGGGGACTTGCTGCCGACCTGTGCTCAGCTCAACCTCCTGGGCTCAAGTGCCTTGCGAAGAACTCTATCTGAGGCAGGTGGAGGCCAACAGCTCGGCTCACCTGGCTCCCTGGTGCGACAGGACATGCAAGACTTGTTCAGTCCAACACTTGCAAACTCCAAATGCAACATGGCAGCGTGCAGGTCCCTAGGTGATTCCAGGAAGGAGGAAAGAGCAGCTCTTAAGTTTCTGGGGTGGTGCTGAAACTAGCCTGCCAAGCAAGAACCTAGTAGAGAGGGGGCCCAGCTCGCAGAGAGGCCCCTTGCCTGCTTCTGCTCCTGCCCCTGCCCCTCCCTCCCCCAGATGGGGAATTGGCAAGCTGAGGAGTGTGGGAGAAAAACTGGGACCGAATCTGGGCCAGAAGGGTTTGTAGTGCAAATTACATTTCTCTACTAATTGTAACCTGTTAATTACACACGAGAAAGGGGTAGGAAAAGGAGAGGCAAGGCTGCCATCCCGGGAAGCCCCGTGGTCTGTGCATGCACAGACTCAGCAAGATGGACACAGTTTCAAGATGCAGAGGCACACACTGCACCACGCGCCCGACTGACAGACAATGAGCTCTTCTTTGTTAAGGCTTGATATAAACGTTGATTACAGAGCATTTTTACAATTTGCCGCTATTCAAGAAAACTCTTCTTGAAAATGCCTGGTGTTTTCATTGGCATATTTTAATTTTCTTACAAGCCCTCCACATCTACATGGGGCAGTGCCTGGGGCAGGGGGAGGAGAACAGTTTTTAGGATAAATGATACTTTTTTGGGGGAGACAGCTGAATTTATGGATCACAGATTGGAGAAAATGTGCAGGTCTTGAAGAATTTAGGGAGTCATTAATTGAGCTTATCCCCAGCTGGGCTGCACAGGCCATCCTTCCTCCATTGAATGGATTTGGTCAAACGTCAATTGTTGCTCTTTTTTGGGGGCTGTATTTCTGGATTCGCCATTCTGTCCCACCAGTGTACTTGTTGCTCTCTCCCTCAATACTTCTCCGTCTGGATCACTGGAGCCACAGCCGTCTTCAGATTGGGTAGAGGGGTCCCTCTCACATTATTTCTTTCTCTCACTATTGTTTCAGCTACTTGAAGACCATGTAAATAAGCTTGTCTATGTCTACAAAGAACCTTGATGGGATTTTGATAGGAACCGTGTTAGATCTGTGTGACAGTTTGGTGAGAATTGATGTCTCTATAAAGCTGAGTCTTCCAACCAATTAACACGCTATGTCTTTATTTATTTAGATGTTCTTAGCTGTTCTTCAGCAATTTTTGGTAATTTTCAGCAACAGCTACATTTTTTTTTTTTAATTGTATGCCTACATGTTTCATTTTCTTTGGAGCAATTGTAAATGTTACTGTGTTTTTAATTTTGGTTTCCACAAGTTCACTGTTAATGTAGAGAAATGTGATTGATTTTTGTGTATTGATCTTGCTGACCCCTTGCTGAATTCACTTATCAGTTCTAGGATTTTTGTCTGTTTTTGTTTTCAGTAGATTCTTTGGCATTTTCCATGTAGACAAACAAGTCATGTGATGATAGAGACAGTGTCACTTCCTCCTTTCTGGTCTGTATGCCTTTATTTGCCTTCCTTGCCTTACTGCTGTAGCTAGGATTTCTAGGACTATATTGAGTAAGAGTGGTGAGAGCTTATGTCTTTTTGCCTTGTTTCTGATCTTAGAGGAAAAGCATTCAGTCTTTTATCATGAAGGAATTATGTGTGTGTGTGTGTGTGTGTGCAGGCATGTATAAACAATCTTAATACCGTTGAGTTAAATCCAACTCATAGCGACCCCTCCTTGGGTTGACAAGGAAGTATCTCTACAGAAATCAATTGCCCAGTCTTCCTTCCCAGGAATGCCTGGTGAGTTTGAACAGCCAGCCTTCAGGATAGCCTTAGGCACTATGCCACCAGAGTTCCCTATATGTGTGTATACACACACACACACACACACACATATTAGGGGTACTAATGGTATTGTTGGGAGCTCTGGTAGCATAGTGCCTAAGGCACTGGACTGCTAACCAGAAGGCTGGCGGTTCAAACCCACCAGCCACTCCTCGGAAGGAAGGTTGGGCATTCCTACTTCCGTAGTGATACTGCCTCAGAAACCCAAGGAGGGGTCGCTATGAGTCGGGGCCGACTCGATGGCAAACAACAACAACAATGGCATTGTGAAGGAGCTCTGGTGGTGTAGCGTAGTAACCAAAATGGCAGTGGTTTGAACAACAGTTGCTCCCTGGAAGAAAGATGAGGCAGTCTGCTTCTGTAAAGATTTACAGCATTGGAAACCTAATGGGGGATGACAGTGAGTGAATGGTATTGTGATTATGTTTACAAAAGGATTCATTGTACTATTCTGTACTATACTGTTGTGTAGTTCCATGATAAAATGTTAAAAAAACTTAAAAAGTGAAGAGAAGCTTAATAGAATGAAAGGGACTTAGTATGAGACCCTTGTTTAAATTGATCCAAACAATACAATTTTAGTATGGACTGAGCATTAGGTGCTAACAGGAATCATTATTTATTTTGTTGTGGTCAGAACATGCTAGCCATGTTTTCTAGAAAGTCCTTATCAGTTAGAGCTGGACACTGAAGTATTTAGAAGGAAAATAACATGATGCCTGGAATTTAACACACTCCACTGAAAACAAAATGGAGGGATAAATAACATGATTTGCAAAATGTTGCTGAACTAGATGATGAATACTTGGGAATTCATTATATTATCTTCCCAATTTTATGTATTTTTGAAATTTTCCAATATTAAATGTTAAAAAAAAAACAACCCACATACATGTAATACTGAGTGAAAAGGCTATATCCCCTGAGGAAACCCCATGCCCAGCACTGAGTAGTGGCAGGTATAGCACTGATGGAGCCCAGGCATTAGCTATATTTGGGGAAGGATAGGTGGGCACAACAGCCTCAATGGAGCATGCCAAGGGATGCTTGGGCCATGGGACCTCTGGGGTACAGGTCTCCCCAAGGAGAACAGTGAGGAGGCTCAGAATATCGACATTGGCAGCATCACTTCAGCTTGGCTTGTGGTTGAGGAAGAGTGTGGAGAAAAGAGGACTTCATGAGCTGTCCTCCAACTTCCTCCAATCTAGACTTTGACCTTGTTCTCATTTGCCTCCACCTGGAGGTTTTCATGTTTGTTGGTTATTCATATGTGAAATGGCAACGTAAGAATGTAGGGCCGGCCATTCGTTAGAGAAACAGGCCAGTGAAATGGATTCTTCTCCTCCTCTCTTCCCTCTTTCCCTCTCAATTCCCCACGGCCCAAGCCAAAACACCCACTGCCATCAAGTAGATTCTGACTCATAGTGACCCATAAGACCCTATAGGGTACAACTGCCCCGTAGGGTTTCCAAGGCTGTAAATTTTTATGGAAGCAGCCTGTAACATCTTTCTCCTCAGGAGTGGCTGGTAGGTTCAGACCTCCAACATTTTGGCTGAGCACTTAACCACTGTGCCTGTACAATGGCCCAACTTTCCCTTAAGTGGTATTGACTTTATACCACTTTATAACCTTTAGAGCCACCATCTTTCATCTGGGTGACATCATTTCTGCCTTAGCTTGACTTTCACTTCTCAAGAGATCCTTTGTTGAGAGAATGTTGGACAAACATGGCTGCAGAAGAGTGATTGACCTACTGGAAATAAGCCTGGGGGTTGTGATGGATGGGAGAAAGGCCAGCTCTGCCCTAACCTCCTGGATGTCCTGCGGCTCCCTGTCCTCCCTGGGCATTCCCTTTCTTCTTTGTAACTGAAGGTTGGGCTATAGCAGTGCTGTCCAATGGAAATAAAAAGCAAGAGACGCATGTCATTTTAAACTTGTTAGCAGTCATGTGAACACAAGTAAAAAGAAACAAATAAAATTAATAACGTATTTAATCCAATATATGCAAAGCAGTATTATTTCAACATGTAATTAACACAAAAACCATCATCATTATTATTTTTTTGTTTTAAGAGTCCCCAAAATGACATCTTTGCTTTTTTATTTTTCAATTGTGATTTTGGGTGAAAGCTTACAGGGCAAATTGGTTTCCATTCAACAATTCATACCCATTTTGTTTGGTGACATTGATTGCAATCCCCACAATGTAATAGCACTCTTTCCTTCATCCCTCTGTCCTATCCCTTCTTGCCTTCTGAGCTTTCTTTCTGCGCTGATGTTGCCCTTTTGATCTCCTATGGTTGACTGTTCTGAGTACACACTTTCCTGGTATTATTATTCACCTTATAGGCCTGTCTATTGTTTGGTTGAAAGTTGAACCACAGGGGTTGAATTCAGCTTCCGGCTTGAAGGGAGTCTAACGGCCATAGTCTCAGGGGTTCCATAAGACTCTCGGACCAGTAAGTCTGGTCTTTTTTATGACTTTAACACAGAAATTGTCAATGACGTACTTACATTGTGTGTGTGTGTGTGTGTGTGTGTTGGGTGCCATTGAGTTGTCTCTCACTCATAACGACACTATGTACACTGCCTGGTCCTGTACCAGCCTCATAATCCTTGCTATGTTTGAGCTCATTGTTGCAGCCACTTTGTCAGTCCATCTCATTGAGGGTCTTCCCATTTTTCTCTGACTCTCGACTTTACCAAGCATGATATCCTTCTCCAGGGACTGGTCCCTTCTCGCAAGAAAGGGTGATGCAGTGGTCAAGGCATTCAGTTAGTGACCAAAAGGACAGTGGTTCAAACCCACCAGGAACTCTGTGGGAGAAAGATGGGGCAGTCTGCTTCCCAAAGATTCACAGCCTTGGAAACACTTGGGGTAGTTGTATTCTGCCCTACAGGGTTGCTAGGAGTTGGAATCAACTTGATGGCAGTGGGTTTGGTTTGGTAGTTTCATCCTAAGTGTTGGAAATCTGGTGTGTCATTTACACAGACAGCAAAGGGCAGCTCATATTCAGATTAGCCATATTTCCAGGGCTCAATAGCCACATGTTACTGGTTGTGACCATATTGGACAGTGCAGAATTAGATAATTCCTCAGTAATCTCCTAGTTCTAAGGTTCTCTGGATCTTCTTGAGCCATGAAATACTAATGATGCTGAGGGTATCTCAAGAGCAGGATGAACTTGGTCGCGTGGCCAGGAGTGGGCAAGGGTTTGGCTTGAGTCATCCATATTCTCTCTAGGGGGGTTGGGGGAGAGGGCAGCAGTCATCTTCTCCACTAACCCTATAGCTTCTCCCCATTCTCTAGGCACATTCAGCTCTTCTCTCTCATTGGACATGAAAGGGATGAGATGACCTCTGGTTCCTTCTACTTCAAATACCTTTTCTATCTAAGTTGCATGCAACATTTCTACTGTGAGAGTGAGCGGAGTTTGCCATTCCCATTTTCCAGAAGAGAAACTGGCCCAGAGGAGGGAAGTAAGAATGAATTGCGCCTCAGCTTGCCCAATGCTTCTAGCTGATTGTTCATATGGCTGGCCTCCTTGTTGCCTGGGAGCACCATGCCAGGGTGAAGGTTGGCTACAGCACTGGTGGCCTAACAAGATGAGTCAGAGGCAGGGCCAGCCCTTGGATCTAAGTCTTCAGACTCCCAGTCTAGTGTTCTTCCCCCATCTGCTGACTCTTAGCTGATGGCAGCCAAACAGAATATCTGTGAGTCTGGCTGAAGCTTAAAGAAGTGGGGGTGGGGACAGGTCTTGAGCCACAACCACCCACAGGAAACTGCCTGTGCCATCCAGCATATCAACTGGCTTTGCAAGCACCCAGCCAGATGTGGCGGGCCTACAGACACAAACCCCCTTTATGAGATTTGCTCAATGGCCGTCTGTGAGCACAGGGTTGTCCAGCCACCTCCTGGCCAGGGGTGCTGAGCAGATGCCAAGGCAATGATAGAGTTCATCCTCTCCGGCCTTTGCTCCTCCTTCGTGTTGACTGGAAACTCTCCATCTTCCACAACATAAGTGGTGACACCGCAAGCACAGTTGCCGGCTGGCAGGGCTCAGGCCACTCTTCATTGTTCCCAAGCCATGGGCACTAGGCCCTCAGTCCACAAACCTTTACTAAGAAGGCACTAGGTGCCTAGGAGCTCACTAGCTCAGAGGCAGGGCTGAGGGAAGCATGAGGATCCATAAGCACCGCTGGGTTAGCAGACCCCAGCCAGATGTTGGGGGAAGGCAGAAGAGCTGGTAGGTGAGGCTCTGGAAGAGGGGGCAAATTTCATGTGTAGGTATAGTGTATGTGGGATCGGGGACAGCAAGATGGACCCAGGGAACAGCCTGGGCAAAGGCCTGGAGGGGGGAAATTGTGAGAAATGAAGCAGTTCCTTTGTCAGGAGCAGAGAGCAGGGGTGTGAGAAGAGGGGCAGTGATAGACGGAGGGAGGAAGGCTGGCACCTCAGTGGGGAAGACCTGCAAGGCCAGGTGAAGGCTCTTGAAGGACAAAATGGCATTTCTGAGCAGAAGTGGGGCTAGGGAAGTACCATGACCAGAATAATCAAACAGAGGGATTATTTTCCACTCCTACAATTCTTCATGAAGACACTTGGATAACATCTGTTATCACTGTACATTTCCAGACAAGCAATTTGAAGTCCTGCCATGATTAACAGGCCCAACTGAGTCTTGGGGCACAGATTCTGAGGGAACTTGCAAAAGCAATACTTCATGCCAAGTTGTGCCCATATCCCAGAAGATACCAAGGCCCCCTTACCAGAGAGCTCTGTGTGCATCAACATAGGGTCATGGCACAGGAATAGGGTCGATCTATGGGGGAAGCTACCTTGGGCAGTCTTGCAATCCAGGTTCATGAGGCAGGGCCTGACCTATGGCCCAAGGAGCAGGGTATAGAGCCGACTGGCACAGTCTCACCTCACCTAAGAGGCTTTTTGTCTAGTGGTGGGAGGTACCTCACATATCCAATCACTTTCATATCAGGACAAATGAAACAAGTGCTAAGTCATAATACACCAACCTACAATTGGGTAGTTGCTTTCATTGAGCATTTATTATGGGCCTAGTCTGAGCCAAGTACTTTCACATACATTATCTCATTGGATCCTGTCAAAACCCTGCTGAGTACACACTATTATTAACCTTAGTTTGTACAGCAGGAAACCAAGGTTCAGAGAAATAAAGAAGCTCACCCACGTTCACATCTGGCTAAAAAGAGACAGGCTTCAAACTTCAAAACCATGCTGTTTCTACTACCTTGGGTCCTACTTTTTTCAATTTTGTATTTGAAAAGAAGTATAGAGTCACATGAAGTTGCAAACGTACTGCAGGAAGATAAAAGATACCCTTCACTGTCACCCCCAAAGGTTGTATCTCATGTAACTACAGTATACTGTCACACTGACATGGGTACAATGTATGTGTAGTTCTACTTCATTTTATCACATGTGCAGATTCATGTACCCACCATTGCTATCAAGACGCAGAACAATTCCATCAATACAAACTCTCTCTTTCACACACACCTCTCCCTCCCACTATCTCTCACCTGTTCTAACCAATCTGTTCTCCATCCTATAACTTTTTTCATTTTGAGAATGTTATGTAAATAAAGTCACACAGTAGGCAATTTTTTGAGACTGTGCTTTTTCACTCATCCATCTAAGTTGTTGCATGTATCAACAGTTTATTCTTGATTATTGCTTAGTAGTATTTTATGGTATGGATGCACCATAATTTATTTAACCATTCACTCATTGAAAGACATCTGGATTGTTTTCAGATTTTTACTGTTATGAATACATCTTCTATAAACATTTATGTGCAAGTTTTTCTGTGGATATAAATTTTAATTTCTTTGGGATACATGTCCAGGAGTACAATTGCTAGGTCATGTGGTAACTATACCTTTAATTTTAAACAAACTATCAAACTGTTTTCCAGAGTGGCTGTACCATTTCACCTTCCCAGCAGCAAGGCATGAGTGATCCAGTTTCTCTTCATCTGAACCAGCGTTTGCTGTTGTCACTATTTTTTAATTTTAGCTCTGGTGGCTTAGTGCCTAAGGCATTTGACTGCTAACCAGAAGGCTGGTAGTTCAAAACCACCAGTCACTCCTCGGAAGGAAGGTTGGGCAATCTACTTCCTTAGTGATACTGCTTCGGAAACCCAAGGAGGGGTCGCTATGAGTCAGATCCGACTCGATGACAGTGAGTTTGGTTTTGGTATTCTTTTTGAAAATAATATTTTATTGTGTTTTTGGTGAAGGTTTACACAGCAGTTTAAGTTTCCATTCAAAAATTTCTACCAAATTGTTCAGAGACACCGGTTACATTCTTCGCAATGCATGTTGTTCTTAGGTGCTGTTGGGTCAGCTCCAAGTCAACAGAATGAAACACTGCCTGGTCCTGTGCCAGCTCACAGTCCTTGTCGTACCTGAGCCCGTCATTGCAGCCGCTGTGTCAATCCATCTCATTGAGGGCCTTCCCCTTTTTTTTTGCTGATCCTCCTCTTTACCAACCATGATCTCCTTCTCCAGGTCCCTTCTAACAGCATGACCAAAGTAGGTGGGATGAAGTCTGGCCATTCTGGCTTCCAAGGAGCATTCCAGCTGCACTTCCTCCAGGACAGATTTATTCTTCTGGCAGACCACGGTACTTTCAGTACCCTTTGCCAGCACCACAACTCAAAAGCATCATAAACATTCTCATTCTTTCTGTTCTGGTTGCTTTGATTCCATTAATCTACTTTCCCTGTCCCCTTACATTCTAATCTTTTCTTTCAAGGAATTGTTGACTTTTGGTCTCAGATGGGTGATTTTTCAGAGGAGCACAGTACTTCTGGGTGATATTATTTTGTGAGCCAATCTCCTTATTTAGCTAAAATGTGACCTCAGGGATTGGTTTCAGTTCAAGGTTTGAAGAGTATCTCAGGGCAATAGTCCCTGGGCGTCCTCCAGTCTCAATGAATCCAGTGAGTCGTTTGTTTGTTTTTAAGACATTTGAGGTTCTGTTCCACATTCTTCTCCCATTCTATCAGGGCCCATCTATTGTGGCCCCAATGAGCTGGTTGGTAGTGGGAACCTGGCACCGTCTAGTTCTGGTCTCAAGGTAGCTGAGGCTGGGGTTCCTGTGGACCATTCGTCCTGTAGACTAGTTTCCTCCATGAGTCTTTGGTTTCTTTCTTTCTCTTTTGCTCCAGATGAGTAGAGACCAGTAATTGTATCTTAGATGGCCACTTGCAAACTTTTAAGATCTCAGAGACTATTCACCAGACTAGGATGTAGAACATAACTTTATGAACTATATTATGCCAATTGACTGATATGTCCCCAGACCATGGTCCTAATCCTTCAAACCCAGCAATCCAACCCTGTGAGGTATTTGGTTATGTCTCAGAATTATCTGTAACTGTGTCCCTTGTATGCTTTATTATATATATATGAATATATTTACATGCAGTCACACACATATACATACAGCCATCTATATCTATATCTATATCTATATATTCACTTATACATACCTATACACTTACATACCTACATAATGCATATATACCTACATATGTAATTTTTGGTTGTTTTTGCTATTGTTTCAAAATTATATATACCATAACAATCACCAACAGGTCCTTTTTTCTTGTGTACATTTTAATGACATAGCTTACCTTCATCAAACTGTGTATATTTTAGCCATTTTGATAGGTGTGTAGTAATATATCATTATGGTTTAAATTTACATTTCACTAATAACTAATGAGGAGCTCTGGTAGTGTGGTGTCTAAGGCACTTGACTGCTAACCAGAAGGTGGCGGTTCAAACCCACCAGCCACTCCTCAGAAGGAAGGTTGGGCAATCTACTTCCGTAGTGATACTGCCTCGGAAACCCAAGGAGTGGTCGCCATGAGTCGGGGCCGACTCGACGGCACATAACAACAATGACAACAACAGGCTTATTTAAATAGAACAATTTTAGGGTACGTATTCATCTCAGCTATGAGTCGGGTCCGACTCAATGGCACACAATAACCACAGTGACTAATGAGGAGTCCTTGATTGGTGCAAATGGTTAAGTGCTCAACCACTAGCTGAAAGGCTGGCAGTTCAAACCTAGCCAGAGGCACCTGGGAAGACAGTCCTGGTGGTCAGTTTCTGAAGGTCACAGTCTTGGGAACCCTACAGAGCAGTTTGACTCTGCAAGCACGGGGTGTCCATGAGTCAGAATGGACTCCAGGGCAACTAACAACAACAACAATGGCTAATGATGTTCAGTATCTTTTCTTGTGCTTATTTGCCATCTGTGGGTCCCCTTTGGGTGAAATATCTTTTCATGTCTTTTGCTCATTTTCTAATTGGATTGCTTGTTTGTTTATTGTTTATTTTTCAGAGACACTGGTTTCATTCTTCCCAACGTGTGAACATTCTCATTATTTTCATTCTGGTTGAACACTCTTCATATATTTTAGATACAAATCCTTTGTTGGCTATGTGGTTTGCAAATATTTTCACCAGTCTATAGCTTGTCTTTTCATCCCCTTAACATGGTCTTTTGCAAACAAATTTTTAGTTTTGATGTGGTTCAATTTATCTATTTTTTCCTTTATGGATCATGTTTTTGGTGACATGTCTGAGAACTCTTTACCAAGCCTTGGGTCCCTAAGACTTTCTCCTATGTTTCCTACTAAATGCTTTTTAAAAAATAGTTTTATGTTTTACAATGATATTTTATGATCCATTTTGAGTTAATTTTTGTATAAGGGATGAAATAGGTCAAGGTTAACCTTTTTGTTGTTGTTGTTTAACTACAGATGTAGAAGAATTGATGCATTTGAGCTGTGGTGTTGGCGAAGAATGCCGAAAGTACCGTGGACTGTTAAAAGAACTAACAGGTCTGTCCTGGAGGAAGTGCAGCCAGAATGCTCTTTGGAGGTGAGTATGGGCATACTTTGGGCACGTTGTCAGAAGGGACCATTTCCTGGAGAAGCATGTCATGCTTGGTAAGGTGGAGGGTCAACAAAAGAGGGGAAGGCCCTCAAGGAGATAGATTGACACGGTGGCAGCGGCAATGGGCTCAAG
>NW_006922106.1:365065-397094 GCF_000298275.1 Orycteropus afer afer | reverse complement strand
GAAGGCCCTCAAGGAGATAGATTGACACGGTGGCAGCGGCAATGGGCTCAAGTATAGAAAGAATCCTGGAGCTGGCTCAGGACCAGGAGTTGCTTCCTTCTGCTGTGCATAGGGTTGCTATGATTCGGAGACAACTCAACAGCACCTAACAACAACAACAACAGATGTCCATAGCCAAACTGAATGGAAGAAATAATGAAATAAAAGAGCTGAACAGAAGATGTCAAAGGGCAGCTCTTGGAGACAAAGTATTATAATGAAACGTGCAAAGTCCTTCAGTTAGAAAACCCAAAGAGAAGAACACCCTCAGTATTTCTCAAGCTGAAACAAATGAAGGAAAAATTCAAGCCTCAAACTGCAATACTGAAGGATACTATGGGCAAAATATTGAATGATGCAGGAAGCATCAAAAGAAGATGGAAGGATAGACAAAAGTCACTGTACCAAAAACTGGTCCAATGTTCAACCATTTCAGGAGGTAGCATACGATCAAGAACCAATGGTATTGAAGGAAGAAGTTCATGATGCAGTCAAGGAATTGGCAAAAAACAAGGCACAAGGAATTGATGGAATACCCACTGAGATGTTTCACCAAATGGATGCAGCACTGGAGGTGCTTACTTGTCTCTGCCAAGAGACCTTCATGGCTGACCAACTGGAAGAGATCCATATTTGTGCCCTTTCCAAAGAAAGATGATCCAATGGCATGTGGATATTACCCAATATTATCATTAACATCACACGCAAGTAAAATTTTGCTGAAGATAACTCAAAAACAGTTGCAGCAGTATGTTGACAGGGAACTGCCAGAAATTCAAGTTAGATTCAGAAGGGGGCATAGAATATCAGATGGATCTTGGCTGAAAGCAAAGAACACCAGAAAGATGTTTATCTGGGTTTTGTTGACTACGCAAAGACATTCGACTAGATCATAACAAATTATAAGTAACATTGTGAAGGATGGGAATTCCAGAACACTTAACTGTTCTCATGAGGAAACTGTACATAAACCAAGAGGCTGTCGTTTGAACAGAACAAGGAGATACTGCACGGTTTAAAATCAGGAAGGGTGTGCATCAGGGTTGTATCCTTTCAACATACTTACTCAATCTGCATGCTGAGCAAATAACCCAGGAAAAGCTGGACTGTATGAAGAAGAATGAGGCATGAAGATTTGAGGAAGACTCATTAACAACCTGTGATACGCAGATGACACAACCTTGCTTGCTGAAAGTGAAGATGACTTGAAGCACTTACTGATGACCATCAGAGACTGCAGTCTTCAGTATGGATCACACTTCAACATAAAGAAAACAAAAGTTTTCACAACTTATAATAAGCCACATCATGATAAATGGAGAAAAAAATTGAGGTTGTCAGAGATTTCATTTTACTTGGATCCACAATTAACACCCATGGAATCAGCAATCAAGAAATCTGACAAGTCCGATTTTGCCCTGGGCAAGTCTGCTGCAAAAGACCTCTTTAAAGTCTTAATGAGCAAAGATGCCACTTTGAAGACTAAGGTGCACCTGACTCAAGCTATGGCATTTTCAATCATCTCATATTCATGTGAAAGCTGGATAATGAATAAGAAAGACCGAAGACAGTTGATGCTTTTGAATTGTGGTGTTGGTGAAGAATACTGAAAATACCATGAATTGCTAGAAGAGCTAACAAATCTGTCCTGGAAGAAGTGCAGCAGGAATACTCCTTAGAAGCAAGAATTGCCAGACTCCCTCTCACCTGCTAAGGTCATGTTGTCACAAGAGACCAGTCCCTGGAGAAAGATATCATGCTTGGTAAAGTAGAGGGTCAGTGAAAAGGAGGAAGACCTTCAATGAGATGGACTGACCCAGGGGCTGCAACAGTGGGCTCGGGCATAGCAAGAAGGTATCCTGTGAGAATAGCACAGGACCAGGCAGTGTTTGTTTCTGTTGTACATAGAGTCTCTATGAGTTGAAGCTGACTTGATGACACTTAACCTAACACAGATGCCCAATGGCTCTAGCAGAATGCATTGAAAATATTATCTTTCCTCCAATGAATTGCTTTTTGCAACTTTGTCAAAACTCATATATGTGTGGGTCTATTTCTGGGTTCTCTATTTTGATCTATGTGCCTATCCTGCTGCCAAACCACACTGTCTTGATTACTGTAGTTATATAATAGGCCTTAATATTCAATAGAGTAATTCTTCCCACTTAAGTTTTTTTAAATTTTTTTTTTTGCTATTCTAGTTCCTTTACTTTTCCATATAAATTTAAGAATATTTTTTCCTGTTTTTAAAAAAAAAAAAAAACTTGTTGAGATTTTGATAGGAATTGCTTTAAACCTATAAATCAATTTTGGGAGAATTGAGTTCTTTCCTATTTTGAGTCTTCCAATTCATGAACGTGGTATATCTCTCCATTTATTTAGATTTTTTTATTTCCTTCATTAGTATTTGTGTTATTAGATTTATCCCTAAGTATTTCTTTCTCTTTGGTGTTTTAGAGTGATTGTAAATAGTATTGTGCTTTTAATTATGGTTTCCATATACTTGTTGCTAGTACATTAACAGGATTGCTTTATATGTGCTCTTCTTGTATTTTGTGGCTGTGCTGAATTCACTCATTACTTATTTTGTAGATATGTTGGAATGTTGTATATAGCCAACCATGTCATGTAAATGGGGGCAGTTTTATTTCTTCCTCTCCAATCTGTGTCCTTATTCCCTTCTTTTGTTGCCTTATTGAGCTAAGACTTCTAGTACTATGTTGAGTAAGAGTGGTGATAGTGGATATAGTTGGCTTGCCATTGATCTTAGAGAGAAAGTAATCAGTTGTTCACCATTAAGTATGATGTTAACTGTAGGGTTTTTTTGTGGATGCTCTTTATCAACTTGAGGAAGTTCCCCTGTAATCCGAAAGTACTAGATTTTGCCATATGATGTTTTTGCATTGATTGGTGTGAGCATGTCTTTTATTCTTTAGTCTGTTGATATGGTAAATTATATTGATTGATTTTTGAATACTGAATCAGCCTTGCATATCTGTAATAAACTTCACATGGTCATGGTATATACTTCTTTTCACATATTGCTAAATTCTACTTGCCAATGTATTTTAAAGAATATTTATATCTATATTCATGAGGGAGCTCTAGTGGCATAGCACCTAAGGCATTTGACTGCTAACCAGAAGGCTGGCAGTTCAAACCCACCAGCCACTCCTTTGAAGGAAGGTTGGGTAATCTACTTCTGTAGAGATACTGCCTCAGAAACCCAAGGAGGGGTCGCTGAGTCAGAATTGACTTGACAGCAGTGAGTTTGGTTTTGGTTTTACATTCATAAGGGATATTGGTCTTTAGTTTTCTTTTTTGTACTGTCTTTGGATGTGGTATCAGAGTAAGATGCCTCACGAGTTTGGAAGTGTTCTCTCCTCTTCTATATTCTGAAAGAGACTGTGCAAAAGTGGTGTTCATGCTTCTTTAAACATTGCATAGAGTTTGCCTGTTAAATCATATGGGCCTTGAGATTTCTCTTTCAGGAGTTTTTCCTTTTTCGTTTGGTTTGAGTAAGATAGTATTATCAAAAATACTTCTCTTCTGCCAGGTTACCTTTCTCCCAGTCCTTTGATCAGGGGGAGCAGGCTTTTCTTGGGGCTTTTTTCTTCCTTTATATTTAGTGATTTTTTAATAGAATTTATTTATTTGTGAAAATATATACAGCAAAGGATATACTATTGCAACAAACTCTCCGGGCACAGTTCAGGGGCACTGTTGACATTCTTCAGGGTGTGTGACCATTCCTGTTCCAATTATTCTATTGCCATCAATGTACAGTCGCTGCTTCTTAACCCTCTCGTCTAACCTTTCAAGATGCTGCTGTCAGTTTAAGCCCACATAGATAAATCTCTGAAAGAGAACAATGCTCAAGGCAGATATACTGGACTAATTAAGCTAAACTGTTATTTGCTTCAACGTGGCCTTCTGGAAAAGGTTTTCTGGCTGTGCCTGTTGTAGTTCTGAGATGGAGGCTTCTGTAGTGCCCTTCCTGGAATGTATGGGAGACAATAATATATGGGAGGCAATAAGGAAAACGAGGAAATTCACCACCATGTCCCTCCTCCTCAAGTTTCAAGAGCCCTAAACAGTCTGCCTTCTCCTTTGCACCTTTCAGAGTCTTCTTTGGTTTATTGTGTTACATCCAGGTTTTTTTAATTGTAAAAATGAGGACTTGGAAGGAATGGGGAATTTTATCTTGGCCGGACCTGGAAGACTCATTTTATTAAAGTAATAAGAAGAACCACAAACCCATATTGAATGTTTACGCTAGGCCAGGTACTCTGTCTGCTAAAAGCTTTCTGCGTATCATTTCATCTCATCCATATAACAATGCTGTGAAACAGGTACAATTACCTCCATTTGACAGATGAGAAAACTCTCAGAGTTGAAATGTCTTGGGTAAGATGACATAGTAAGTAGGTGACCCAGAGCTATCTAACTACCGAATCCTGTTATTAACCTTGATGATGAAAGGCTTCTTAGATCTAAGAACAAGTGAACTGCCTTGGAAACAGAGAGGAAAGGGAGGGGAGTACTTTTTAGGCTAAAGGGAGGGGCAGGAAACAAAGGATACAGACACAAGTATCTCTTGAGCATCTTCTTCAGCCCAAGCACTGTTCGGCAGTTTACATATCATGCCATCATGGAAGGCTTCCCAGAAGGGTTGCATTACATTGGAACATAAGAGGTGACTAGGATTCCCATAGGCACAGAAAGAAGTGACATAAATGACAGGCAGATGGAATAGCAAGAGCTAAGTCAGAGGATCTAGAACATGAGAAGATGTAGCTGGAGATGTGGGCAGGACCAAGTCCCAGAGGGCCCTGAGTGTCAGGCACAGGGCCTTGGGCTGAGTGCACTTGACAGTGGGACACAAGGACAATGCAAACTGAGCAGAGCTAAGGTCAAGATGGTCCCGCGGGCAGCTGCATGCCTCTCTTCTTGCCTGTGGCTTCCGGGAAGTACAGTTTTGTTTAAGCTGAAGAACTGAACGCCTTCATACATAATACTACATCTCTGGCTGGATCTGATCATTTTCAGGTTAATGAGAGAAAGCTCCAGCTTTGGGGAAGGTGAAATTCCTGAAGGGAGAATAGGGAAAGGGACTGTGAAGCCTGCTGAGAGGCTGGATATCCCCGCTACTCAATTCAGAACCCCACCAAAGAGTGAACCAGCCCAGTGTCATCTCAGCCCAACCCATCACACATTTTGGGTTAAATCCCTGTCCAAGCCAAAGGCTTCCATCAGACAGAAAGGGTCAATGACAATTGGCACAACAAAATACATAAAAGCCTTGTTCAGCATCCTACATTGGTGAGTAGCGACTGGGGTCTTAAAAGCTTTCAAGTGGTCATCTAAGATGCAGCTAATGGTCTCCTATCATTGGAAGTGAAGAAGAGTGCAAACAACAACAAAAATAAATAATAATAATAATAAAAAACAAGGGCATTTGGAAGCAATCAGCCCTAGGACACGATGGCCCTTGAGACCAGAAGAACTAGATGGTGCCCAGCTAACAATGCCAACCACTCAGGAAAGGATCAGATCTGGAGATCCAGGATAGAGTGGGAGGGAAAACGTGGAACAAAATCCAAAAACTCAACAATGACCAGAATTACTGGTTGGATGGAGCCTGGTGGGACCCCCAATACTATGGTCCTGGTATACATTCTGGGCTTGGAATAAAACCCACCCACAGGGGCTGGCTCTCAGCCCAATAGTTAACGAGATGTACATGCAGACCACTCAACCCAGGGGGATGCACCTATATACTCTACGGAAATGCATCCCTTGGAGCAATCGACCACAGGGCACCAGAGGGGCACATTCACACGGAGGAAATGCAGGGCACACAGGAGAGCATGACCATGAGGGGCATGGGGGAGGGTTACTGGGAAGGGAGGGGAGGAGACTGGGTTAGGGTTGGGGATGGTAAATGGGGAGTGAAACTAAATGTACACGTAATGTTGAATGCAAAACAAACTCTTAAAATTAAAAATTAAAAAAGAGACAGATAAAAGGGTCACTGAGCTGCTGTTACCTCTGCCCAGAATCCTCTGCCTCTGTGACCAGGGGCGGATCTCCTTTCCGAACAAATGAAGGAGATCTGGGTATGTTCAGCTCGGAAGTCTCCCTGGAGCCCAACCTAGTGTGTGTATCAGGGGCTCAAAACAGATTCATTGAGTGACTGGCTAATTACCCCTCAAAGTGATAAGAGAGCTGTCCCGTGTACAGCACAGCCCTGCCAGGCAGGGTTTCTAGTCCCATCTACAGATGTGGAGCTCCTCATTGGGAAGGAGTTTGAGTGGATGCAGCTGAACCTTGGCCCTCAGCCTATGTGCCCAGCTAATGAGACCTTTAATCCATCTCTGGCTGCCTCTCTGTTGACCCCACCTTGTCTGCTTGCTCATAGTGCCCCAAGCCTCTGCTCTCCTCTCCATACCTCTTTGGAAGAGCTTCTTAGAACCAATCAGAAGAGGTGATCAGTTTCCTTTGGGTCAATCATTTGCAATTGACTGGGCCTCCATGCACCTACATCCCCACTGTTCCCGGAGCTCTTTGGTCCAGGCTTGCTGGTCTGTTTGTGATTCCTACATTTGGTCCAGGACGGGACCTTACCTGTGACACCCTGTTGTTCTCCAGCAGTAGTGTGCATTCCTGAATGCTGAGTTTTTAGGCCAGCCCAGTCTGCAAACAGACCCTTGCACCTACCCTGTGGTAAGAAGTATCCAGCCATGGTCCAGGGGACCAAGTGTGAGTGTGGGTCCAAGATGGACCTGGGGCTAACTCACAGCTCAGCACTCTTCTAGCTTGAGTCCTTGATCAAGTAACCCTTTCCATGTGAACGTGGTTTTCAGAGAGGGCCACCAACTCACAGCACCGTTCTAGGTGGCAGGGGTCTTCCTCCGGTGCCTCCTGGAGCTTCCCAGTAAAAGGAGCGGCTGGTGGAAGAAGCAGCTGTGGCAAGTGAGGCATCGTTCTATGACCACACCCAGAAGTCTGCTGAGAGGGGACCAGCGCCTGGCTGCTGGAATATGCCCTGTGTTCTGGGCACTAGGAGATGGCTTTGATCCAAGGCTTCCGGGCAGTGTGCTTATCCAGTCCTCACTCAGGTAGCACGTGCCTCTGAGATCCTCAGGGTGAAGGCATGGATACCCCCTGCCACCCCTGGAGGGCAAGGGAGCCCTGGGGAAGGCAGGGGTAGGGAGGAGGTAAGGAAGTGGCAAAGTAAACTGACAATGGTAGTGGGAGGTGGGAGGGGCTGCTAGCCCCTCAGAGACGAGGCCTCTTGAGGCTGTGCAGCCCCTCACCACCCCCAGGGCAGAGCCTAACCAGATCTCAGCCTTAAGGAGAGCCACTTCTCCCCCAACTGAACAAAGAAAATCCATCATTCTGAAAGAACAGTAGAAATTGCCTGAAGGAGCCCAAATGAAATCTGGAAGGGAAGAGATTTTAGTAGGTCTGATAGGGGCTTTGCAATCTGCTAGCTGCTATCTCTAAACTAATTTCCCAACAAAGAGAACAAAGAGCCAGCTGGGCCTCTGGGGACACTCATATTTTCTAACTGAAAAGTACAGTGGTTTGGATGAGAGTAAACAGACCCACATCCAAAGCACCATCCTCCCGTGAGCTAGGCATGGGAGGAGCAGGCTGGGTGGGGATTCAAGGGGAGGGGCTCAGGACAAGGGAAGTCTGGGCCAGCCATGCCCCTTGCCTTTAAAACCAAAGCAAACCAAACTCACTGCCGTTGAGTCGAATCCGACTCATAGCAACCCTCCTTGGGTTTCCGAGGTGGTATCACTATGGAAGTAGCTTGCCCAACCTTCCTCCTGAGGAGTGGCTGGTGGGTTTGAACCGCCAGCCTTCTGGTTAGCAGTCAGATGCAAGAGCTCTTTATTTCCTAGATACTAGCTCCTTGACTTTTCCAGGTTCACACCTAACGGACATAACTGGTGAAGAGGGGGCTGACACCCAGGGGCTGGGCATAGAGGGCCAAAGACCTGGCTGGGGTGTCCGAAGACCTGTAAATAAACCCTGGCTATGCTACCCAACCACCCATCCCATCCTGACCAGCTGTGCGACTTTGGTCAGGTCTTTCCCCTCTGTTTAGCTCTCTACCCAGTCCCCAGGGCATTGGGAAGGGGCATTTGGGGAGATTCTGATGACACATTTGGAGGAATGAAAGGGCTGTACCCATGGGACACAGATGTCTCATGGCCATTTGTGTCTACCTAAGAACAACCAGCCACTCTTCGGAAGGAAGACTGGGCAATCTACTTCCATGGAGATACCACCTCTGAAACCCAAGGAGGGGTTGCTATGAGTCGAATCACCTCAACAGCAGTGAGTTTGGTTTTTTTTTGGAAGGACAACCAAGAGCTCTGGTAGTCCTGTGATTAAAGCACTTGGCTGCTAACTGAAAGGCTAATGGTTCAAATCTATCAGCCATTCTGTGGGAGAAAGATGAGGCAGTCTGCTTCTGTATTTACGGCCCTGGAAACCCTAAGGGGCAGTTCTACTCTGTACTAAAAGGATCACTATGAGTTGGAATCAACTCGATGGCAGTGAGTTTGGTTTTTTGAGAAGGCTCAAGTCCACACAAGGACAGTGCTGTCCTCTCTTCTCTTACCCATTCAATCAACAGCATAGCCACCTTAGCCTGCAGGGTCTCTTAGGGTCCACTTCCTCTGGAAGTCCTCCTATTCTCCAGTTTCTCCTATATATTGCAGCCAACATCTGTCCCACAGAGTTCTGACTATGTCACTTCTCTGCTCTAATTCCACCCATGAGTTCCCATTGTCCTCAGGATAAATTCCAAGTCCCTTAGCATGGCCACAAGGCCCTGCAGCATCTGGCCCTGAAACAGCTGGGCCTTAATGGCCTGCCACTACTTGCCCACCAGGCCCCCTCATTATCTGCTTTGCACTTTTTCTTTAGGATTCTTCCCACCGCACTGGTGGGATTATCTATTCCCATGGCTATCTCCCTCATCAGACTGTGAAGTCCGATGGCAGCTTTATTTATGCCTGCACCCCTCTTTGCCTGTCACAAAGATGGAGTAGGAACTCAGAACAGCTCTGCTAAGTGGAGCCCAGGGACTGTTCCACAAGGATACATACAGGCTTATGTCACCAAAAGCCTGCTGTTAACATCACCTCCTCAACCCAATGGGCTCAGGACCTCATTGAGACACGTGAAATACGGACCCCTGGAGCCACGAATCCTTGGACCCTGTGGTACTGACCAGAAGACACAGCCTCCATAGCATCCCATCCTATCAGCTGCCACACCCCCTAATAGTGGCCCTCTGAGCACTGTAGTCAATAGTGCCCACACTGCCCAGTGTTGGCTGATGGGCTTCAGCAGTGTAGTCTAAACACTTCGCTGGGGTTCTAGGCTGGGGCTCTGGCAAGTGGGCCTGGTCCCCCACCTCCTGCCCTTGCCCTAACACTGGCTGAATAATAGTATTTATAGCCCATGGGCAGGCCCAGGCAGAGGGATAGATACCACCAAAACAGGGAATGGACTCTGCCACTGAAAAATGGATACTCTGTCATGTACTCCATTATAATTCAAGAAGTAAAATCGATTTCCGGTGATTAACTGGGTCTATTTATAGAATGGCATTGCGTTTAGGAATAATGGCACAATTACATGTTTATGAAGTAATGGTTTTGCAATTTTTCCTAGAATTCTCTGACATTTAGATCAGGAAATTTTACATTTTAGCAAGCAAGAGTAGCAGCTATTTATTTAATGGCGAACGGCAGAATCTGTCTTCTCTGTAACTCCTTTCACTCCAAGAGCCTGCAACCCCCTCCCCCACTTGATTCATTTTGTTTTTACATAAGAAATGAGATGATGGGCAGCAAATAATATACCTATTTTTTGCAGAGCTCTGATTTCCCTCTTAAATGATGCCTTTCATTGCTTGGAGTTCTGATATCCTGGGATATGGTGTTGATATGTTTCTCCTCTTTCCATAATGATCCAAGTCAGGCTCACAGGCCAAGACAGATGTGTTCAACATCCAAAATAATGTAGTGGAAGGGAAATGAGGCGTATGCCGAAGAATCCCTCATCATTTAGGACCTGGGGTCATGAGGGGGCAAGCAGAAGTTCTCTTTGGGTTCTTGACCTCAGCAGTGTATCAGCATGGCTAGTTGGGTGTCCCTGAGACAGGTGTTAGAAACACTTTGTATGGCTTGGGTCTGAGTCCTGAGCCCCAAATCCCTTTATCATTTAATTCTAACTGACCACTTATTTTGTACACAGCTCCACAAAAAAAAAAAAAAAAAAAAAAAAAAAAAAAAAAAAAAAACCAAAAAACCCCAAACTCACACCCTTCGAGTTGATTTGACTCATAGAGACAGATCCTTCCTTGGGTTTCCAAGGCGGTATCTCTACGGAAGTAGATTGCCCAATCTTCCTTCTGAGGAGTAGCTGGTGGGTTTGAACTGCCACCCTTCTGGTTAGCAGTCAAATGCCTTAGGCGCTATGCCACCAGAGCCAAGTCATAATTCACAGTGGCAGTGGGCACAGTCTTCATTGGTGGAAGACAGGTCTGCAGTGACCTGAGGCCAGTGGTGTGCTGATAGCATTTACCAGTTTCTGTGGTATGCTCCCATTATGGTTGATTTCAAGCTACCAATGTGATATCAACCATCAATGGACTTGCAAAGTTTCTGAAAATTTAATGATGACCTTTGGGAGCCAATATAGGCCAGCTCTAGCACACCACTGCCTGGGGCCAATGATGAAATGGAACCTGTACCAGGCTGGGAGGTAGGAATTCTAGGTCCAAGACTTGTTCTTTTAGAACCGGATTCACTTGATCATTCGTATGAACTCACACTTACTACTCTGAGCCTCAATTTCGCTGGCTGTCAGATGGTGAGACAAGTCCTTGCTCTGCCTGCTTCAGAGGTATTGGGATGTCAAGAGCAAATGGCCAGGGAAGTACTTAGGAAGCATGAGGTACTCATCCCTACCTCCACACCCAAGGCTAGATCACCTCAACACCTCCTCGTGTCCTTTCTGGGACATATCCACATTTGCCAGAGGTAAATCACCTCACTGTCTTTACAGCCAAACTCCTTTTTGGTACTTGCTGAGGGCCCCAATATTTAAATTTCTAGGAAGCAACCACAAGAAGCCTGGACATGAGGCTTCAGAACCCACTGGAAGTTTGGAACAGTTGTTTCTGATTATAATGGAGGCCTCTGGTGGGAGAGTAGGACTCAACTGTTTGGCTTCCTTGGACTCTCTGAAGTCCCAGTGCCTAAAGCAGAGCTCTGTGCACCTCACGCTTCCACTTTTGACAACTGACCTATGAATTCACTTGGCACTTGCCCAGGAACTAATGTATGAATCCCAACAAATTACTACCTCCTCATCAGGAGAACTGGGATCTCCCTCTAGGTGGCAAAGTCTTCTGGGTCACTGACTGGAAGGGCCCTCTGGCCCATGGCTGAGTGCCAACACCTGCTACAGGACAGGCCTCTCTATTTTAGGTGCCTCTGAGTTTGGTCGTCAGGTTAAGACTGCTGCTGATGCTGGCAGGCTGCCCGCCACTCTAGCTCTGCTTCCTCTCCTGGTCACTGGGTGCTGGCTACTGGACATATCCTCTAGGCCCCCCACACTTCAGTGTCCCTTGAGATCTGTTCCTGCTCCAGTGCTCGTCATCCTCATAAGTGCTCTCCACCCTGTGACCCAAGTTGGAAACTTGGGCATCATCCTTAACTTCTCATTTGCCCTCATTTCCGACAGCCAATCAGTTACCAAGCCCTGTCCATTCTCCATGCCTGTCTCCTCCTTTCCAGACCTGCTGCCTCTGCAGGAGTCCAGGCCTCCACCCTCTCTGGCCTATAATACACTCCAAACTGTGATCTCTCTCCCTTCCACTCATCCTCCACATCTCATGACATGGCTATTCCAAATTGCACATACCATCATTACGCCCTGGCGGAAAACTCTCCCGGAGCTCTCCAAGTGCTCTCACTCTCCCTGAGCAATTTCGTCCAGTTTCCTGGTTGCAAAGAACATTTCTCTACTCATTGATGGCCCCCATACCTTCATCTGCAGCACTAAGCTTCAGAGTCCGTATGTCCAATTGTCCCCCAGATATCTCACTGGATGCTGGACAGATTCCCCAAACTCACTTGTTTTGAGTTCATTATCTCCCTTCCCTTCTCAGACCTGCCTCTTTCCCAGTGTTCCCCATCTCAGCATGTGGTACCATCACAATCCAGCTACCCAGTGGGCCAAGCCAGGAAACTGGGAGTTATTCTTGACTCCTCTCTCTTCCTCCTATGGTCCTTTCCATTCCACAGCCTAAATAAATCCAGAATCCATCCATGTCTTCCCATCTTCACTGCTGCTACCTTGGTCCAAGCCATCATCATTTTCCACCTGGATTATTGCCAGAGTCCCCATCCCCATCCTATCCCCCTCGTAGCAGGTTGTGTGCTCTTAAAACACAGATTGAATTCTGTTGTTGTTGGCTGCCCCCTCATAGCAACCTGTGCACAATCGAAGGAAAAGGAGCCACCCCCATGATCGGTTGTGGTCTAGACCATTGTTGTCCATAGGGTTTTCACTGGCTTATTTTCAGAAGTAGATTGCCAGACTTTTCTTCCTAGTCCAATTTAATCTGGAATCTCTGCTGAAAGCTGCGGAGCATCATAGCTCACTGTCCACACTGCAGGGACATCAGAGACAAAGTGTGCACAGCAGCCACCAATGAGGGAAATGTGGTAGCCGTGCATGTGGTGCCCTGGCCAGAAATCAAACCCAAGTCACCTGCACGGAAGGTGAAACTTATTCTCAGAGAGGAAGCCAGAAAGTGAGTGTATGGCTAAGTTGGCAATTGAATTCTGCTCTGCTTGGCTCTAAAGTCCATGCTCTTTCCTCAAACCACGAGGGGAAGGGGGCAGAGGGTGTGTTTGCAAAAGCAACACAAGCTCTTTCCTAGATTGCACTCAATCTGCCTTCTCTCCCAGCATCCCTGACACAAGTGGGTAGACAAGGAAGAGAACCCAGTGAAACGAACTCTCTAAGGGTTCCCCCAGCTTGGACAGTCACGAACTTTCTGCCTATTTGTTCTCTTGGAGTCCTGTTTTCAGCTCCTTCTAGCACAGCCTGCCTCCCAAGGCAATGCTTGCCTTCAGATGAAATAACCCAAATGATTTCACTGCGACTGAGTACTCTTCTGTGCTAGCCACAGAGCCAGGTGGTAATAATCACAAACGTGAGTAGGGTGCCTCTCTGGGCCAGGTGCTTTAGCAGGCTCATCCCTGAGTGGCACAAATGGTTAGCATGCTTAACTCTTAAAGGTTGGAAGTTCAAGTCTACCCAGAGGCACTTTGGAAGATCGGTCTGAAGATCTACCTCTGCAAAATCAGCCATAGAAAACTATGGAGCCCAGTTCTACTGTGATACGCATGGGGTTTCCACGAGTTGGAGTTGACCCACTGGCGGCTGATTACTGGTTCTCCTTGGTGGAGTGCCTCTGTGGGCTGAGGGCTTTATGTGTGCTCCTCAAGACTGCGAGGGAGGACTCCTGTCATCCTATGGTATGACATATGCAAAAGAGATCCAAGGCTCAAGAGGGGCAGTGCTATTTCAATTGTCCCTCAGTGTCTTTGATGAAATTTTGGACTATTGGCAAGTGCTGGACAGGGGCCACTGGTTGAGTAGGTGAGGCAGGGAGGGGTGGTGATTTGCCAAAGTCCCACAGCTAGTGAGAGGCAGAGCAGGGCCAGAGCTACCACCCCATTGAGCCCCAGTCTCCGGCTCTGTGTAGCCCCACAAGGTGGAGAGATGCAAAGTGGCCCTGGGTCACAGCCAGCTTAGGGAGGATGAGGGCATGGGCACATCCCCTTGACGAGTCCAGCTGTAACCCAGTGGGTCGAGCTAGGTGATCTTTCGCAACACAATTCAGAACACATTGACTTCAGGATGCCTCTACATTTGGGGCCCCGGGTGGTGATCACCTCCATTAGGAATAGCTGAAAAGACAGTGAGGTAGGCCCTGTCCACCCCTTGCCCAGCCTCACACTTGGCTGCTGCCTGGCAGAGCCGATGTCCAACTTGGTGTTAATGATTAACACACAGCAGTGGGATCACAGAGTTGCCCAGAGTCCTGTGTCCAAGAATGAACCGCACTGCTAAATCAGCGAAGACAGTTGCCAAGGTAACCCCCATGTAATCTATTTAACCGGCTCCCCAAACACCAATCAAGGTCAGATAACGCACTCGAGCTCCATATGAACACACTCAGACTGTAGCCAGCTTTGTAGCAAGACAGCAGGGAAGGCAGAAACCTCATTAGGAAGGAGGCAAACAAGCCCCCTACATTTCCTTTTGAAAAGTGTTAATTGGGAATGCAGTAGGCTGGGCGGGGGCAGAGCCCCTCACTCGGGGCATGTCCTGGCCACAGAGGAAGTCACTGGAGGCCATTGGTTCCAAACTGCCATAGTCTTCCCACTCAGGATCAAAACAAAAGGCATGGCCAGACTAAATTATTCATTTCATTGGGTATTTTATTAATGCAAAAGCTTGTATTTACATTTGAACCTAACAGGGTGGGTTTTGGTGCTTTCTGAGGCCCCCTGCCCTGCTTCACCCATTCAACCAGCAGGGCCCTCCCTGGCACTTTCCAATAAGCCCTAAATTTCTTCAAAGACTCTGAGGGGCAACTGAAATTGCAGTTCAACTCTCCTCCTCTTCGCTCGCCCACCAGCCTCCCTGGAGAACGACCAGAGGAGAAAGCTCACTTTGTAGACTCAGTGTCTCATGCCATCCCATTCCCTGCTCCTCAGTGTCCAGATAAAAGGTCCTGGGCAGGAGGTAGGAGTGGAAGAGGTGAGGCATGGGGTGGAGCTGGGCTCCTCTGTCTAAAGAGGGGGCTCCCAACAACAGGCCTGCAGTCATGCGACCCAGCCCCCATCCTTAGTTGGCACTGGGCTAGGAAGACTAAAGGTGGCTAGCCCAAATGGCTCAGGAGTAAGACTGGTCAACCTACTTCTGTAGTGATACTGTCTCAGAAAGCCAGGGAGGGATTGCTATGAGTCTGATCTGACTCGATGGCAGTGAGGTGGGTTTTTTTGTAGCCTACATGGCAATCCTGAATCTAATCTCAAGGAGTCTTGTTGCCCTGCTTTGGGCTATTTGCGAACCTTTCCAGAGTCCCCACTCTGTTATAGTGTTGAGGTGTCTGTCTCACTCACTCGTCTTCCAGTGTACTTCCCAATCTTGAACCAATCCATCATGGTGGCCTGGTCTCCATGGTACGCAACATGGCATCAGACCCACAGTAGGGTCTCTAGAAATGGTAGTGAATCGAATGGTCTACTCTTTCATGAAGCACATCCTTCGTATCAGAGACCCAGGTCCTCACACCTGACTCCCTGCCCGGTGGCCCTTGGTACACCTTCCGCATTCTAGTCCTTCAACCACCTGGACCACTAGCCATAGGATCAGTTGATAAGCATGTCAACCAACACTTTCTTAAAAGAAAACCATCTTACTTTTTAACTAAGAGGCCCAGCCCAGGCTAGATTTGCCAATTTTTTGTCTTGAACTCCTTTTTTTAAGCATGTTTAACTTAAGAAACTCCACATGGAAGCTTGGAAAACTAAGACAGCTCTCAGCATCATCAGAGAAGCAGCAGCTCCTGCTACTTTTCTGGATTTGGATCCATGGGACAGAATGCTCACGTGACTCCCAGTCCATGAGAGAAAGCCTTCCTTGATGAACTGAAATACCCTGAAGTGGAGGGATTGTGCTTTATGAGCACATTAGCTGGGACCCTGGGACCTTTGAGGTACCACTTCCCCATCTGTCTTGAACATGGCCAAGGAATAAGACACAGGACAACCCTCATAAGGTAATATTCATTGAGTCTGGGGACTGTCAGTCAGTGCTTCAGAAGACCCATCAATTATGGGTGTGGATGTGGGGGAAGGGGCACTGTATGGAGACAGACAGGGAGAGAAGAACAGAAGGGAGTGTTTGGACCCCACAAGTATGTGTATATTCAAGATCCTGGACAAATAGTTTTAGAGAATACTGCCCTTCAACAAAGGCACATATAATCAGATATTTGCAATTTGGCAAATGAGTTACTTTCAAAGTCACTGACCATTTTGTAATGGACGTGGTCACACTTAACATGCATGAATGCTGTAACCAATGCTCTTGTCCTTAAATCCTCAGTGGTGGCCCAGTCACTTGCTAAGCCCTAAAGACTTTTCCAAAGACAGGTGGGGATGGGAGCCTTCCTGTCCTCGTGAAGTTGTTTTCTGATTGGTAACCACACCAACATTTTCAAAGCTCCCCAGTCCAAGAGCTGAAAGGTGGGCCTTGGTGGAGTTGTTTCCAGAACGAGGAGGATCACAGCAGACATTTTCCAGTGAGGCTCCTCAATCACGGCGCCTGGCTTAGGAGAGACATGAGAAGGGTCTTTGACTTCTTAGCCCAGCGTCTTTCTCACCAAAGGGCCTCTCTGCTTTCCTTTCTCCTTAGCCAGTGCCAAGCTTTAGAAGGGGATTGAGAGGCAGGGGAAGGGGGAATAAGCCCTAAAGTGGGCTAGCACCCTGGTCCTCATCCCTTCCCTGGCTTTTGCTTGCCCTTCTCTTCCTCTAGCATTGGCCTTCTTGTATAAAAGTCAACCTCATTTGGACCTGCTTGTAGGGAAGAAGGAAGAACTCACAAATCAAATGCAATTTAGGTCAACCCCCACTTCACTCTTCTTTCAGCTAGGGACTACTCTTTTCTGAAAGCACTCTGAGCAGGGCCCAAGAGCACTCTTCTGTGGTGGTGTAGAGGTTTCAGTGCTTCAGTGGCTGGGTGAAATGGGGAGCGCATAGATGAGAACTGCACAAGTGCACTCCCCACCGCGAATTAGAAACCAAACCAAGCAACAAGGTTGTCGACAAAGAGGCTCCACTCAGGGCAGTGGGGCAGGAAGGAACAGGGCACACTACAGAGGGTTCCCGATTTCTCCACATCCTCACTGACTTGTGTGATTTTTTTCTGATGATATCCCTCCTAGTAGGTATGAGGTGGTATCTCGCTGGGGTTTTGATTTACATTTCCTTCATGACTAATGACATTGAGCATCTTTTCATTTGCCTATCAGCCTTTGTATAGCTTCTTTGGAAAAATGTCTCTTCAAGTCCTTTGTCTAGTCAACTCCTTTAATTTGACTTGTTTGTCTTTTCCGTGCTGAGTTGTGCAAGTTCTTTATATACCTTGGATATAAGTCCCTTATCAGATACATGAATTGTAAATATTTTCTCCCATTAATTGGTCTTTGGTTCATAAAGCTCAGGAACATAAAAGCTGGGAGGATTGTCTGGGATCACCTGGTCCAGAGCTTCCCAAGTTTCAGGTTTCACATGTCACCTACCATCTTTGGTTATATCTGTAATAGGTATCGACTTACAAATTTTCTTTAGGTCAAACTGTTTTCATTTACATATATTTTAAAAGGAAATAGAAATACCATTTGATCCAACAATCCCATTACTAGGTATATATCCTAAAGAAGTGTCAGGACACGAATTGATATATGCACACCCATGCTCATTGCAGCACTATCCACAATAGCAAAGAGATGGAAACAAGCTAAATGCCCATCAGCAGAAGAATGGATAACAAACTATGGTACCTACACACAATAGAACATTATGCAACACTAAAGAATAATGTAGAATCCATGAAACATTGCATAACATGAATGAACTTGGAGAATATTATGCTGATTAAAACAAGTCACTCACAGAAGGAAAATATTGTATTAGTCCACTATTGTAAAAAGTCAAGGAATGGTTCACATATGGAAGGAAACTTTCTTTGTTGGTTATCAAGAATGGGAAGGGAGAGGAGGCAGGGGAAATTGCTAGATAGGTAAGAGACAAGTACTGATTTGGGTGAAGGGAAAAGCAATATGCCAAAAGTGAGTGACCAACACAATAATGCCAAGGAAAAGGAAAACACATAAAGGTGCACAAGAGGTACAGACAACAAAGATACACACTTTTATATGCACAACACTGCATTATCAGTGATAACAAACGTTAATCTATGGGTACCTACATAGGTAGACAGGCTGAAAGATCAGGCATGTGTAATGAAAAGGCAATATACTCACGACCATATATGTTTGGCAGATGATATCTCTACATATGTATTTGTATGTGCTATAAGAATGTCCACATAAATAGAACTAACAGGGGGCAAATTAACGATAATTTTTTTAGCCACAGCCAGCCACCCCAAGGGAGTGAGTTGTTAGGTCTGTGGGCTTGGGCCATGGTCAAAGGGATATCAAGCTCATATGGCATAACATACTACACAAAAATACTGCTCTACATCCTACTTTGGTGAGTAGTGACTGGGGTCTTAAAAGTTTGCATGTGGCCATCCAGATGCAACAATGGGTCTCTCTTCATCTGGAGCAAAGAAGAATGAAGAAAACCAAAGATGCATGGAAACAATTAGTCCAAGGGACTAGCAGACCATGTGATCCTCAGCCTATATGACCATGAGACCAGAAGAACTAGATGGTGCCAGGCTAATACTGTCAACCACTTGGAGGGGGATCAGTGCAGGAGATCCTGGAGAGGGTGGGAGAACAATGTGGAACAAAACTCAAAATCACAAAAAGAAGACCAGGTTTGGTGGTCTGATAGAGCCTGGTGAGGCCCCTGAGAGTATGACCCCTAGTTACTCTTCAGGCCTGGAACTGAACTCACTCCTGTGGCTTCCAGTCAAATAACAGACAGGAATATAGTGAAGATTTACACCAGGTAGATACACTCCTTAGAATGATTAATCATGGGAAAACAGAAGGGCAGTATTTGCACAGGGAGATAGGTCAGAGGGCAGGAATGCATAGGAAAGAAGGAAACAGGGAAGAGGTAACTACAGGGAGAGAGTGGGAAGAGAGCTGTTGTATTGTGGGGATTGCAGTCAATGTCATGAGACAAAGTGTATGTGAACTGCTGTATGGAAAATGAATTTGCTCTGTAAACTTCTACCCAAATCACAGTTTTTTTTTTTTTTTTTTTTTTTAAATCTCTGGCAGGATGGCTTCTCAGTCATGTGGTCCCACGCTCCAAAAGTCTCTTCAACAGACATTTCTTGGAGGAACCTCATGCTCTGTCCTAGCCCTAGAATTCTTCATTATTATCTCACTCAGGGAAAAAGGGAGAAGAGTCCTTGGGTATTGCAAATAGTTAACACACTCAGCTGCCAACCAAAAGGTTGGCTGTTCAAATCTACCCAAAGGCACCTTGGAAGAAAGGCTGGGTGATCTATGTCCAAAAACACCAGCCCTTGAAAACCCTGTGGAGCACAGGTCTACCCTGACACGTATGACACGTGGGATTGTCATGAGATGGAGTCAATTCAAAAAAGTAAATAAGTAAAAGGAAACCTCCCATCACTTGTAAATGGAGCACCAGAATCACTTGCCATAAAAAGGAACACAATGAAACTAAACCATGATATTAACTCCTGGTGAGAACCAGGTGTCTACATCTGGCTCCGAGTTTGAGCCCTGATTTCTCTTTGATAGGGAGCTCCGGTGGCGTAGTGCCTAAGGCACTTGACTGCTAACCAGAAGGCTGGTGGTTCAAACCCAGAAGCCACTCCTCGGAAGGAAGGTTGGGCAATCTACTTCCGTAGTGATACTGCCTCGGAAATCCAAATAGGGGTCGCCATGAGTTGGGTCTGACTCCACGGCAGTGGCTGCATTTTTTGTGTGTTTCTCTTTGATAAAGAGGAGATAAGCAAAAGGTAGATGAGTGTGCCAGAGAAGTAGCACCAACCCAAGACTCGATCCTTGCTG
The DNA here is from genome assembly GCF_000298275.1 of Orycteropus afer afer. Classification (NCBI taxonomy): domain Eukaryota; kingdom Metazoa; phylum Chordata; class Mammalia; order Tubulidentata; family Orycteropodidae; genus Orycteropus; species Orycteropus afer. The sequence continues at coordinate 377,188 of NW_006922106.1, read as the reverse complement.
TAATCAGAGGCCTGAGAAGCAGTTGACTTGGGACTGACTTTCAAATTGTGTGGCTGGCTGACTATCAGTGTCATGTCTCTGTGCCACCTAAAAACCATCTGCAGCATACATCTCCAGCTTGGAGAACCTCTTATCTGACCTCAATATATTCTTGAGAAATACCTAATGGGAGCCAAGGACTTGTCCCAAGCTACCAAATTAGCCAGAGCACCATCAATGAAAGAAAGAGTCCATTTGTCCCAAACCAGCCCCTTTACATTACAGTACAGTGGACATTAGGAAAGAGGAACAGTCACTAAAGTTTTCTCCAATTCAACTCCCAGCATTCTATGACCCAAACAAAAGCAAATGGACTGCCGAACACCCTCTCTATGGACCATGGGTGTTCAAGGCCCTATTGTAATTGGAGCTCTGGTAGCATAGTGCCTAAGGCATTTGACTGCTAACCAAAAGGTTGACAGGTCAAACCCACCAGCCACTTCTCGGAAGGAAGGTTGGGCAATCTACTTCTGTAGTGATACTGCCTCGGAAACCCAAGGAGGGATCGCTATGAGTTGGGTCCGACTCGATGGCACATAACAACAACAGCAACATTGTAATTGTTGGCTGTTGGGATTTGGGGTGGTTAATTGGTTTTCCAGCCCTCAGTTGCAGGAGGCTGTGGCATGCAGGACTAGGTGGTACAGGTCTTAAGCCTAGACAGTGAGTGTAATGGGTTGAATTGTGTCCCCCTAAAAGACACTGAAATCCCAACCCTTGGGATCTGTGCATGTGACCTTATTTGGAAATAGGGTCATTGAAGATGTTATTGGTTAGATTAATATAAGATCATACTAGAGTAGGGTGGATCCTAACCCTACATGACTGGTGTCCTTAGAAAAGAGAAGAAACACACAGGTGAAGAAGGAGGCTTATAGAGTGATGCATCTGCAAGCCAAGGAGCACCAAGGATCACTGGTTGTCACCAGAAGCTGGCAGAGAGGCATGGAACAGATTTCCCCTCAGAGCTTCAGAAAAAACATGGCCGATACCCTGATCTTGGACTCCCAGCTTCCAGAACCATGAGGCAAAAAATTTCTGTTCTTAAAAGCCACCCAGTTTATGGTATTTTGTTACAACAGCCCTAGGAAACTTATACACTGTGCTCCTACATCCTTTCCCACATCTCGGCCTTTTCCATCTTTCTAATTCATGCCATCATGACAAGGTATCAAGTGGAATCTCATTGTCAAGCAGATGTGATAAATGTGTCACATCTGGGGTGCCGTGCACAGGGCTTCAGGGCTGCATAACTGGAGGCCTTGCTAGCTCCTGGTCTGGGAGGGCTTCCGCGTGCTGGTCAACTGAAGATGCCATTTGTCTCCTGTCCTGAAGCAAAACAGAGGTAGTGGGTTTTGAGATGCCACTTCCTGGCTAGAACCTATTCAGGAGAGGACAAGCAATGGCGAAAGCCAAGCATTGAGGTTAAGTGTCTGAATTTCCTCAGGCTGCCATAACAAACCACCACAAAGTAGGTGATTGCAAAGAACATAAATTTCTTTCCTCACAGTTCTAGAAGCTAAAAGTCCAAATCAGGCTCTTAGCTGTGTCGGTTCCTTCTGTGCCCCCCTCCCAGTAGTTTCCGGTATCTGCTGGCAATCCTTGGCATTCCTTTGCAGCTAATAGATGCCTCTGTTTCCATTGTTATATCGTATCTCCCCTTAGGTGTCTGTCTCTCTACATCTGTTTTCTCTTTTCATAAGATACTACCCTAAAAGGTTGGTGGTTTAAACCCACCAGCCACTCTGCAGAAGCAAGACTGGGCAATCTACTTCCATAAAGATTTACTTCCTCAAAAACCCAATGGGGTCGCTATGAGTCTGAATCGACTCCATGGCAGTGGGTTTGGGGTTTTTTTTTTTTTTTTTTTTTTTTGGTTACCTTACTCGGTATGCCTTCACCAACAAAAGAAAACCCCAAACAGGGACATATTGGTAAGGTCAGGGTTAGGATTTCAACACGTCTTTTGGAGGGGACACAATTCGATCCATAATAGCAGGGAAGGGCTCTAAGGACAGATTCTGACCCTTCTTTATTGCTTTCCATGCTTCTGAGGGGCTGACTGGCGGACCCCAATGCCCAGTGCTGCCTGCCTGCAGTTCTCTCTTGCCAGTGAAGACCTTGCCCGCGGCTGTTCCTGGGGTGTGGGGATGGGAGACCTGGGGCTACAGTGGCCTGTGCTCCCACAGCAGGAGGATGCAGCCTCACTCCCCGTTCTCGAATGGTGCCTCAGCGGCACAGGAGCGCTCCACCCCACACAGCCCCTGCTTGTTTATCAGTTCGTTTTCTACACCAGAACCCAAAGGCCCATTAGACTAATTTGCCATCATTTTCTGAAGTAAAACAACATGACAATCGAGGCAGAGGTCTTGATTTTTTTTTCTATAAGTACTCCCTTCCATCTCTTGATGCCCCTGTACCTACATCTCCCTTCAAGAACACTTGCTGCTGCCCAGCAACCAGATGGAAGCAGGACATGAATTTATGGTAAATGCAGTTTGCTCGGAAAAAAACATTTTTAGTCAAAACCACTGTGTCCCCAACTCACTACAGAAGAGAGGAAAATGAAGAGCAGCTATGCATAGGCTGCCGCCTTCAACAGCCCACTACTACTCAGCCAAGTCTGCAGGGTTCAGAGCAGCCACCTCATTGCCCAAACGGGTAGGGCCCGCCTCGTTTACCCTCTCAGTTTTGAGCGTTACCCCCGAGACATTACAGATTGGATTGAAATTTAAATTCAACCTTATTCAAAGCACAGGTGCTCAATCCCAGCCAAACCCATCAACTGGGCTGAGCCCCTTGAAACAGAGTGGAGCTCAGGCCCCACAGGCCGGTTGCTAGTGGGCTGGCTTATGAGTGTGCAGGACTCCTAGGAGGGCCACCTGTTTGCCTGTGATGGGGCAGGCTTTGAATAGAGTCACCAAACGAGACCTTGCGTTGAGAAACCACAGTCCCATGCTGATGATAAAAAGAAGATAACCCTGGGCTGTGCCCACAGCCAGGCTCTGGTCAACATCAAGATTGACTAGTAAATGATAATAGACACTGGAGAACCAAGCACACTCATCTCAGTCTTGGAGTTATAATCCGTAAAGCACCTGCAGAATCTGGGTAAGATCTGTCCAAACTCAGTCCCTGTGGCTTCTTTGTCAACACTTGGTGTTAGCCACATCTCCCTGGATAATGATAAGACTGGGCAGCCAGTGTCTGCACTAGCCCCAGATCCTGCTGGGGCCTGGGTCTGCCTCTGGAGTGTGCACAAGTACATGTCTGTGGTTCAAAGGACATTAGGGCCATCCTGTCTCATTTAGGCAGATGTGGAAGGCACATTACAGCTGGTGCTTTGCCAAAAATGTCCTCCAGATCCTCCATCCTGGGCCATCCGTTTGTCACATTGGCTGGTTTGTTCACCCCATGACATGCCAAATGGCCAAAAGAGGTCAGAAGTGAAGGGGACAGAGGGAGCAAGGGCAGCTTCCAAAGGATTACTCCCAGTGGGAAAAGAAAAGAAAGTAAGAGACACATTTAGCTCTCATTTAGAGAGCTAGACGGTCGCCAGGAATTCTTGAGTGGTGCAAATCGTTAACACACTCAGCTGCTAGCCAAACGGTGGGAGGTTGGAGTCCATCCTGAGGCACTGCTGAAGAAAGGTCTGGTGATCTACCTCCCTATATTCAGCCACTGAAAACCCTGTGAAGTCCAGTTCTACTCTGACACTCATGGCGTCACCATGAGTCAGAATCATCTCAAAGGCAGACTTCAGTATTGTCCATGGGTAAGGCCAAAAACAATCACTGCAACTACTGTGGAAACAGGGTTGGGAGAAACATTTTCAAATTAGATTGCAGTAAACACTGAGCACCGTTCAATATTGCTACCTCTGTGGTCTTGGTCCCACATATGGGCACAATGAGTTAACAACACTAGGAACTTCACTCTGCAAATAGCTAGTCATAGAAGGAAGCATTTCCTCCAAGGAAGTAGGGCTGGCCATGCCTAGGCCCTTCTGGGAGAGCTCGTGTTCCCTCATTTCCCTGGACCTTAAGGAGGGCCTGGACAATGACTTCTCCTCTCTTGGGAAAGTTGGCTGGGGATCAGGAGTGCGACCCTTCCACAGCTGCTTCCATCAGGTCGGCACTACGCCCAGCATTCACTCCATGTGGTGAGTCCTCACTCAAATCAAATCCATCTACTGTGGCTAAAGAGTACAGGAGAGTCAAAAAGCTGTCCCAAGGTTTCTCACAAATATGCGCGAGGCATTTTGAATATGAAAGGATTATATTTAAACTCCCCTGAACTCTGGTGGCGCAGTGGTCAAGACATCTGACTTCTAACCAAAAGGTTGATGGTTCAAACCCACCAGCTGCTCTGCAGGAGAAAGATGAGACAGTCTGCTTCTGTAAAGACTGACAGCCTTGGAAATCCTCTGGGGCAGTTCCACTCTTCCTCTAGGGGCACTGTGAGCTGGATTCGACTCCACGACTGTGGGTTTGGTTTGGGCGTTTTCATCCAGGGAAACTTGGTGTGATGAAATATAGCAGAGTCCCCAATTATGATTTCTCTCCATTTCCATGTTTGACCCAACACCCTCCATCTTTCTCCTTGCCCCGGGCCCTTCCTGTCCTTTGGGCTGAGTTCCTGCTCTTTGTTCTCCTTGCTTAGAGCTACCTTTTTTTTTTTATCCCCAGGGAAGGACAGGGGTGCCACCACCTGAGGCATCTGCCTTTGGTCAAATTTCTGTGCTATCCTTTGAGTCACAAGCCTCCTCCTGGGCCTCGAGGCAGCAACTCTGTCCTTCCCTTTTCTGGAGTGGTCGCTCATACCAACACCATGTTGACCCCAAGAAGAGAGTAGCCTCTAGTACCTGAGCTAAGGAAGACAGAGCTAAGGATGTCCAGCTTCTGAGAGCCACCTTGCTATGACAGCCCGATAAGTATTAAACATCCAAAGGAATTTTCTGGAATAAATGTTAAAAATCCTCTAAATCTACAATACAGTATAATCTAACTCCCCTACACTTTCTTTTAAAGAACATCTCAAACCATTTGTTGTTGTCATTTTCCAAAGAGAAATGAGAGATGGGTACCCACTGAGGCACATGGCAGGCTGGATTGAGTCCAAGCCAGGCAAGGAATGGGAGGGCAGTCCCTTGGTAGTGTCGGGCCTGGCACTAGGGTTCCTAGTGAGGGCCCCACTGGCTCTGAGGGAACAAGGCTGAGGCAGAAGGGAAACTAGTACTTCAGTCTGGGGAGGCATGACGTGTACCTCCGTCAAATGAGGCAGTAGCCAAGGACGAGTTACTTCCTCAACCAAAGATGTGTCTTCCCTGTACAATGATCACAGAGGGCTTATCCTGATGGCCCCCAGAAGACCCAAACACCATCACTTTACCTCAAGTGAGCAGTATTATTAACAATAACAACAACTGGAAACGGGATGGTGACTTACAGTTGACAATATGCTTTCACCTCAATTCTGTTGCTCAGAGCCTTGATGCTCTTGCCCATTCACTGACTTGCCCAACTAAGATCATATGATAGGTAGCAGACTCAGACAGCAGATGGTCTTCTTGACACCCAGGCTATCAGCAACATTTCCTTGAAATCCCCACAAAAGGGGAGCGTATTGTGAGGTTGGGGAAACAAAACAAAGCAAAAAAACTAGAACAAACAAATCAAAACAAAACTGAAAATCCCAACCCTATGGGTGCTTTACAAAAACGACTGCAGGACCAATGTTTGGCTGTTGTTGTTGTTATGTGCCATCGAGTCGGACCTGACTCATAGCGACCCCTCCTTGGGTTTCCAAGGCAGTATCACTACGGAAGTAGATTGCCCCATCTTCCTTTCGAGGAGTGGCTGGTGGGTTTGAACAGCCAGCCTTCTGGTTAGCAGTCAAGTGCCTTAGGCACTAGCTATTGGCTGGGAAACCTAAATGCTTTTCCAAGCTCCAGAAAGGAAAAGACCAAGAGTTGGGGGTTCAAATGGGCATGCTGGTGGCATTTCCAAGAGTGACACGGTAGTTTAGGAATTGCAGAGCTATTTCTGTTCTTGGCTCCCCCTGGGCAGCAATAGTGAGGGCAGAAGCAGCCTGCCATTGCCAGCCAATGGCCTGCTCCTCTGGGGAGGTGAGGCGTGACCCTCACTTCTGGTCAAAACAGCAATGGCAAAAAGAGGGGTGACTCTGAAAGAGTTGAGAGGGACAAGCCAGCTGTCTGGTCCCCTCTCTGGAGGGCCGGCTGGAGAACAGCCATAGTTCTAGTGCCCCCGCAGGGTACATGGTGGTAGCGGGTGCTTAGTGGCCAAGGCAAGTACCTGCGTGACTCACCTCTGCTGCAACTGACACAGGGGCAGCCAGGGGGTGTGGCCGGGCAGGCAGGGCGGAACTGGGTCAGGTCAGGGAGGGCCTTCCTTGCCAAGCCGAGGAGCTAGCCCTTCCACCCTAAAGCGCTGGTAGCCACAGAAGCAAATCAATCAGATGTGGTTCAAGGAACCCTGTTCTTGGAGTGCCAGTCCAGATACAGGGAGAGAAGGAGGAGGCCGGTGGAGGAGAAGAGGCCAGAGATAATAGGGGTCTGGCCTCAGACAATGTGGTGGGTTAGCGACAGGGGAAGCAGGGGAAATTCAGGCTCCGACCACCACGAGAACCTCACTGCCCGCAAAGGCACGTGCAACCTAGAGAAGAGTGAGACGGTACTGCTCTGGAACTGGCTTTCCCCGCTGCTTACAGACGAGAGTTCCTGCAGCCATCAGACAGGCAGGTGTCAGAAACACAGCCAACTCTGTTGTGCTGGAGAAGTCACTTGGATGAGCCTAATTTTCTAAGGCTGAGTCATGTGAGAGCAGAAACAAATCTTTCTAGTCAAAGTTGACACGGAAAATGGCGAAAATGGCCTGGAGAGTCAAATGCACTAGGAATTTAAGAGGTATTCTCATTCCTTTGGAAAATTCAATCACTATTCACCCAGGTGTGACCCCCCCCAAGCCTGTCTCATTCAGCCAACTAGGAGTATGACATCAGTGTCGCTACCAGCCTTATGGTCCCCATTCGAATCAACTCCACCATCTCCACCAATGGAACATGAGGACTCTTGGGCTTCCTGGGGTCCCTCACACTGAACAAAGCACTCTAGCTCTTAACTATGTTTGCACGCTGGCCATGCTTTTTTTTTTTTTTATAATCCCTTCGGCCTTTTAAGATAGGACAAGAGAGAGAGAGAAAAAACCCCAGTGCCATGTCCCCTTTGCCACATTGAGAGCAGAAATAGGTTGCTCTGGCCACTCCACCTTTGACCTCTGCAGCAGCAATTCTCCCTCCTCCTTCCAAAGCCCTTTGGGACAGAGAGACTTCGGGTTGCTCCTCTTGGTGGGGTCTGGCTTGGGTCTTAAATGTCAGGAAGGTTCACAAGCCACCACCCCACTCCACCTCCCCACCTAGCCCAGGGTAGGGAGGGAAGCCCTAGGATTTCTGAGCCCACAGTTGATCCAAGGCCGACAAAGATCATTACTTTGCCATGTGAAACAACTCAGAGACAAGCAAAAGTGGTAACAACTGGGTTTTGCACAAGTGATGTCACTGACCTTTAAAAAGTGAGAGGTGTTTGGCACCTGCTGGTTCATGGTGCTCAGCTTCAAGCTCCGTGCCTGGCCAGCTCACTGTCCACACTGCAGGGACATCAGAGACAAAGTGTGCACAGCAGCGATGGGACAAGCACACGTTGAATGATCACCAGCCAGGCACCGCTTAGCTGCCTGCACCCCACCCTACCTGCAGGGCAACCCCGATTAAGGAAGCGAGGGATTCATATCTCCAAAACCAATACCACAGCCATAGACTGGCAGTCATAACTTTACAGTTGTGTCCCATTGCCCCTTGACTGATTAAATTCAAGGGCTGCAAATAGGTGCTTTGCCATGCTTGGAGAAGTCCCCACTTACCTGTGCCGTGGACCCTGTATGATGATGTGTGAGGCTGCGGGAGGACAACCTGTGGCTCAGTGAACCGCCACACGAATAGACTCCTCGTTCCATGGGTGGCAGAAGAAGCCTCCGGGAAGTGCAGCATGCCAGCCACTTGTTAGAAAACAATCCCTTCCTCAGTGACTTTGAGCTCCTGCCCCCATTTAAGGCTTGGGTCTTAAATGTCAGGAAGGTTCACAAGCCACCACCCCACTCCACCTCCCCACCTAGCCCAGGGTAGGGAGGGAAGCCCTAGGATTTCTGAGCCCACAGTTGATCCAAGGCCGACAAAGATCATTACTTTGCCATGTGAAACAACTCAGAGACAAGCAAAAGTGGTAACAACTGGGTTTTGCACAAGTGATGTCACCCCCACAGCAGCTAGCCCAGGACCTCAGCCAGCAGCCCCTAGTCCAAAAAACCAAACCAAACTCACTGCCGTCGAGTTGGTTCCAACTCATTGTGATGCCTCCTTGGGTTTCCAAGGTGGTATTTCTACGGAAGTAGATTGCACAATCTTCCTTCCTGTGAGTTTGAACTGCCAGCCTTCTAGTTAGCAGTCAAATGCCTTAGGCACTGCTCCACCAGAGCTCCCACGGCCCCTGGTAGCCTCATTTATCAAATATGCCCTGCTGCCTGTCTATAAATCAAATGTCAGCTTATATCCACACCAGCTTCACACCCGGTCCCATAAAGTAAACATTGACAAGGCAAATCAAATGAGTGACTGAAAAGCCAGGCTGCCCCAACACATGCCAAGAAGAAGAGAACCAGATTTCAGTCATGGCTTGCACCGAGCACTAAGAAAGGACAGAGAAGCCTGGGCTGGGCTGGGCTGGGAGAGCTCCCTGGCAAGGCCTTGCCCCTCAAACCATGCTCTGCTCTCCCAGAGGAGCCTCAGCAGGGAGAGAGTGTCAGCTTGGACAGGCAGTCATCCAGGACAACACAGCTGGTCCTGCCCCTAGTCCAGAACCCTACTAATGCTGGGCTTCACCACAGACCCAGGTGTCAGTGGGTTAGGGACGTGGTGGGTAGGAAAGTTTTGTCTCTAGCTGTGGAGATTCAAACCCAAGCAGCACATTTTGCCTGCTGGCAGAGGGCATTCACACCTGGTTTGCCCTCTCTGTAGCACAGTCCTAAACAGGGCCCGGCTCCTGTTACAGCCCAGAACTCTGCATCCAACTGGAACCCATTGTGAGGAAGCAGGAGTAGGGTCTAAGCTGGGGCTCAGAACACGGACTGGCATGGGCTACTGCTTGTCAAGGGGCATGCTTTCTTTCTTCTTTAAAAATATTATTGCACTAAAATATATACAACATAAAAATTACCATTTCAACCACTTCAAGTGTATAATCAGTGACATTAATTACATTTATGAGGTTGTGCAACCATCACCACTCTCCATTTCTAATTTTTTTTATCACCCGAAACAGAAACTCTGTACCATCAAATAATAGCTCCCTACTCGCCCCTCCCCCAAACCCCTGGTGACTTCTAATCTACTTCTATCTCTAGGAATTTGACTGTTCGAAATACTTCATAAAAGTGAGATCATACAGCATTTTGTCCTCTTGTGTCTGATTTACTCCACTCAGCATGATATAGTCAGAATTCCTCCATGTCACAGTGTTTTTCAGAATTGAATTTCTCTTTATGGCTGAATAGCATTCCACTGTAAGTATGGACCACATTTCCTTGACCTAGTCATCTTTGGCTGGACACTCGAGTTGTGTCCACTTTTTGCCTATTGTGAACAGTGCTGCCATGAACATGTGTGTACCTGTACTTAAGTGCATACTTGTAACTCTCTTGGGTCTAGACCTAGGAGTGGAACTGCTGGGTCATAGGGTGATTGTGTCCATATCTGTGTTCTCCTTTCATAAGGACATTAGTCAAACTGGATTAAGGACCACCCTATTCAGTATGACCTCATATTAACTAATTACACCTGCAATGTATCCAGCAAGTGCTTAACACAAGTATTGTTGTTGTTATTTGTCGTCGAGTCGGTCCTGACTCGTATAGGTAAGCGGTAAAGCCCCCAGGCCTCCTTTCTAGAAGGCTGATGGTTGGTGAAAGCTTGTCATCACCACCGAGCAACTGCTCTCCTCAGGGTCTGGGCTGGTCACTGGGATGTGGGCTCCAGAACAGAAAACACAGGCCTTCTCCACACCCAGAGGACACACTGGTGGGGCTCATGGAGGGGGCAGACAAGAGTGTCTACAAGTACAACAGAGGCCCAACCGGCAGCAGCATTAATGGGGTACCAGGGAGGCATTGATGAGGGATGGGGCAGGGAAGTATGAGGAAGAGGCAGGGCAAGGCTTTCTGACCTTCCGGGGTTGGCAAAAGATCCCTGCCGTGAGTGTTACCTAACTGCAAGCTAGTCTTCTCATTACTTGACTCAGATTTTGAAGGCAGCTTTCCTGTTTTCCGCAGGAGGATCTCTACCACAGCTTGACTTATCTTTGCTTTCCAGAATGCTTTGCGGCCACTCTTCTGCCAGCCACTTGGGAATGCAGATGTGAAGTGAATGAACCATGGGAGCTCCATTGCCTACTCTGCATTTGCCTTCTGGGAGTGGCTTGGGAAGCTGCAGTGCAGCCCCCACTGCCCTGGAGGACTGCCCTGTAGCTCCAGCCCCACACCACAAGTTTCCTGGGCCCAGAGTTACACGCCTGGAACTTGACTTTCCTTAGAGACCCACCTCGGGAAAGAGAAGGAAAGGAGGGTCTGCTTCAGGCCCCTCCCTCACATGATGAAGCCTGGAGGCACTGGGCCTTTTGCTCCAGCCCCACCCGGCTCCATGAGTGGAGCTCCAGACCACATTGAGAGACCGGGTCAAGGGAGTAAATGGCCAGGCCCCTCATGCACTCAGGCAAGAGTTCAACCAGAAGAAAGCAGCCACATCCCTCTCATTGTCATCTTCACCCCTTGGTCCCGGCCCCATTCTCTGTTGCTTGGGCCCTGGCCTTTGAAGCTGCTTATATAAGATTCCTTGGTTGTGTTTAATGACCTGCGTGTTTAGGTCCTGGGGGATCTGCCAGAGAAGAGACCGCAAAAAACAGAGTAACCTTGGGAGAAGGGAAGGGCACTGCACATTTGAGCCTCATTGGAGTACCTGGCAGTGGGCTTCACATTCTCCTAGCATGGGTTCTCACACCCACTCTGCAAGGTGGTTATCATTAACCCCACTTCCCAGATGAGATAGCTGAGGCTCAGAGAAGTTCAGCAACTTGTTCAAAATCGTAGACCCAGGACTTCAAAAGCCCTTGTTCTCTCCACTCCTCTATGCAATATCCCAAGGTCAATGATTCCAACACTCCCTATTCACCTACCCTCACTGAGGCCTACACTGTCCCACCAGAGTGGCCTAGCAATCTGTGACTAGGACTTATTTATTGTCATCTTCCCCACTAGAATAGAAGCTCCATGAGAAGAGGGATTTTTGCCAGTGTGATGGTTAATGTTGTGTATCAACTTGGCTAGGCTATGATTCTCAGTGGTTTGGCAGTCATTGGACTGATTGCTCTTCCATAATGCAATACAATGTAACTATCTCCATGAAGAGATCTGATGTAATCACCTCCATCCGATATATGAGCAGCCAATCAGTTGAAAGAGGAGTTTCCTAGGAGTTGTGGCCTGCCTCCAGTATATAAATGGACATTTCAGTAAGGCTCACTTTCTCTCTGGATCCTGCAACTGACTTGTCATCATCTGACCTCTGGTTCTTGGGATGTGAGCCAGCAGCCTGTCACCTGACTTGTAGATTTTGGATTTGCCAATTCCTGCAGCCCTGTGAGCCAGCAGCCTGATATGCTGATTTTAGGATTCAGCAGCTCCTGTAACCATATGAGTCAGAAGAAGCTTTCAACCGGACACCTGATCCGTGGATTTGGGACTTGTCAGCCTCCACAACCGCATGAGCCATTTCCTTGAATTAAATCTCTTTTGGAGCTCTGGTGGCGCAGTGTGTAAGGCACTTGACTGCTAACCAGAAGGCTGGCGGTTCAAACCCACCAGCTACTCCTTGGAAGGAAGGTTGGGCAATCTACTTCCGTAGTGATGCCGCCTTGGAAACCCAAGGAGGGGTCGCTATGAGTCAGGGTCAACTTGACAGCAC
>NW_006922106.1:356904-364530 GCF_000298275.1 Orycteropus afer afer | reverse complement strand
ACATAGACCAAGAGGCAGCTGTTCGAATAGAACAGGGGACTACTGCATGGTTTTAGATCAGGAAAGGTGAATGACAGGGTTGTATCCTTTCGCCATACTTACTCAATCTGTACGCTGAGCAAATATTCCAAGAAGCTTGACTATATGAGGAAAAACTTGGCATCAGGATTAAAGGAAGACTCATTAACAACCTGCAACATACAGATGACACAACCTTGCTTGCTGAAAGCAGAGAGGACTTGAAGCACTTACTGATGAAGATTAAAGATAACAGCCTTCAGTATGGATTACATCTCAACATAAAGAAAACCAAAATCTTCACAACAGGACCTATATGCAACATCATGATAAAGGGAGAAACAATTGTGAAGTTGTCAAGGATTTCATTTCATTTGGGTCCACAATAATGCCCAGCAGTCAAGAAGTCCAAGGACATATTTCAGTGAGGACATCTACTGCAAAAGACCTCTTCAAAGTGTTAAAGAGCAAAGATGTCATTTCAAAGTGCGCCTGACCCAAGCCATGGCATTTTCAGTTGCCTCATATGCATGTGAAAACTGGAAAATGAATAAGGAAGACCAAAGAAGAATTAAACCAAAACCAAACTCCCTGCCGTCAATTTGGACCCGACTCACGGTGACCCCTCCTTGGGTTTCCGAGGCAGTATCAGGACAGAAGTAGATTACCCAACCTTCCTTCCGAGGAGTGGCTGGTGGGTTTGAACCACCAGCCTTCTGGTTAGCAGTCAAGTGTCTTACACACTGCGCCACCAGAGCCCCTGAAGAACTGATGCCTTCGAACTGTGGTGACGAAGAATATCGACTATGCCACGGGCTGCCAGAAGAATATCGACTATGCCACGGGCTGCCAGAAGAATATCGACTATGCCACGGGCTGCCAGAAGAAGGGACAAATGTGCCTTGCAAGAAGTGCAGCCAGAATGCTCCTTAGAAGTGAGAATGGCCAGACTTCGTCTACCCGCTTTGGTCGTGTTGTCAGAAGGGACTAGTCCCTCCCTGGAGAAGGACATCAAGCTTGGTGAGGTAGAGGGTCAGCAAGAAAGAGGCAGCCCCTCCCCGAGATGGACCGGCACAGCGGCTGCACCGAGGGCTCAACCATAACAGTGATCATGAGGACCAGGCAGTGTTTCGCTGTTGGACGTGGGTCACTAGGAGTCAGAAGCTACTCGACGACACCTAACAACAACAACAACACACACACACGCACATTTCACTGTTTTTGCTCCTCTAGAAAACACAGCCTAAAACAACCAGTTTTGTTAATTTTCTCTTCCTAACAACAGTGTCTACAACTGTGCTGTCCAATCTGGTAGCTACTAGGCATATGCAGCTATTTAAATTTAGATGAGTTAAAATGCAATAAAATGTAAAATTCAGTTCCTGAGTTGCAATAGCCACATTTTAGGTGCTGAAGCGCCACACACGGCTAGCGGCTACCCTGCTGGACGGTGCAGACATACAACATTCCAGAATCACGGGAAGTTCTATCGGACTTTCTTAGAGCAGCATGGGGATGAGGCTGTGCTGAGTTTCAAGCCAGGCCCCTGGCTTCTGTAAGAGTCTGCACTCACCCCATGAGTACCCAAGAGAGAACTAAGTGGCAAATAAAAAACACCATGGCAGGTGAAGGGACAGACTGCAGAAAAGAGGGAAAAGCTTTGCTCCTGCCTTCGGATTAAGAGGCCCATATTTTCTTACTGCATTGGTCCCCACATATTAAGTAGTCAGCCCTGTCCTGCACTTCCCGACTGCACTAGGCTCCTGGGGGAGCCTTCCTAGTGCCCCCCAAGGCCTCATTCCTGCGGCTTCCATAGCAGATCACACCTGCACCGTTTCCCCAGTACAACTCCCAGAAAGCTGGAGACAGCAGCCACATCACCTTCTGCTCACCTTCTGTGGCTAGGCTTCTGCTGGAGACCTCCCTTGCCTTTGATCACCCTCCAGAGGGCACGTGATCAGGCTGGAACGTTCGGGAAGACACTGCGCCGAGAAAGTCTCAACTGTAAGGCTGTTCCCGGAAAAGCTTTGCTTTGTGCCCAGTCCTGAGTTCTTGGGTGTGGGAAACTCTCAGCCCCTGGTTATGGAGCACCTGCTCTGTGCTTGGTCCGGGACATTCAGGGCTCCTGGCAGATGTGGCCCCACAGCATCATATCCACTGCATTTTAGCAGCTGCACTCATTCTGGATTCTGACAGAGAAAACAAGTAAGTTTCTAACATGGGCCCAGCTGCAATATGGCCTGGGGAGGCTTAGTAACCACAGGCCCAATGGTCAGAGGAACCCACAGACCCTCTGCCAGCCACAGCAGCCAGCAGAGGAGATAAGTCTGTCAGAGACGAGGTGCCAGGGGCCTGGGACAGGTGAGAGGGATTAAGGTGGCTGAGGGGCAAAATAGCAGGCCACCTGATACTTTTATGAGGGGCTTAAAGGCAAGCTTGGCTTCAGCTCAGGTATCCGCTCCTCTGGTAAACCTTCCCTGACCACCTTCCCCGTCTCCCCCCGCTGAATGTGCATATACGCGTGTACACACAGGCACACCAGTCCTGTCCTGAATGATGCACAGACCAGTGTACCCAGAGGCACCCCCATTTGCATGCACACACACACACACACACACTCACACATGCTGGCTGAGATGGTCACTTCTCTGTTCCTTTCCAACCTGGGCTTCCCTGCATGGGAGCCCTGAGCCTGCTGACCCAGAAATGCCTATTCCTGGAGCAAGTGCCCTAACTCCTTTTGGGAAAATGCCCAGAGATCAAGTGGCTACATCTCCCAGGCCTAGTGCTGGAGACTCAACGGTGCTTCCTCCCTCCGAACTCCTAGTGCTCTGCCAGGTGCCCCAGGCAAAAGATGAGCCCCTGCTCCCAGAGGGTGCCACAGCCCTCTCCTCACTAACTAAGTGCTACCTGCACCTCCCCTTCTCTAGGCGGGGTGACACACACAGGCATGTACGTGTGCACAGGTGGATCTCTCTCTGTGAGTGTGAGTTGGCAGTGAGATGTGTGTGTGGATGTGAATCTGTATCCAGGTGTATTTATGTGGGTGAAGACATGCAGAGGTATATCTTTGTGGGAGTTAAGGTTGGCTGGGCCGTGGCTTTGAGTGGCTGGGCAGCTCGATGTAGTTACTCCACATGATGAGACTGTAATCACCTTCATGGTGGAGTCTGCTGCGAGCAGCTAGCAAACTGCTGCTGGTGTATAAGGAGAAGTTTTGGGAACAGTTTCTAGCTTCTTGGCACATTTGGAGCCTACATTTGGCCAAGTCATCAGCCTGCCATGTTGTCTGCTGATGTTGGCATTGTCTCTGGACTTGAACTTGTGGCCTGCCATGTTGCTTGGTAATCTTTGGACTGTGCCATTTTATTTGTCACCCTTGGGTTTGTCAGCCTCAGTTGCCAGCAGCCGCCTGAGTGAAGAGATGCCTCTGGCTCCAGTGGGCCGGGAACAAGAGGCAGAGCTGAAGCCCAAGGTTGAGGGGCCTTCACCCAGCCCCTAGAGCTGGCACTTTGAACTCAGACTTCTAGCCTCCTAAATTGTAAGGGACTAAATCCCTGTTTGTTAAAGTCATCCATTTGTGGTATTTCTGCTATCAGCACGCGAGAACCAAAACAATCCGTGTGTGTGTGTGGGGGGTGAAGATGTATGACTGTGTGGACAAGTATCTATACCTGGGGGATCTGCACTGGTGTGGAGCTGTGCCTATGTTTGTGTGGGTGTGTGTAGGTTTGTAGGTGTGTATGTATGTGTGTGTGCATGTGTGTCAGTATCCAGGTATATCTGCACCAGTATAGACAGAAGGCAAGTGCATCTGTGTGTGTGGACGGGGTTGCACCTGTGGGGTATACACACAGCACTTGCCCTGGCCCTCACCTCCCACCACCTTCTGGACAAGTCATCTCACTCACCCCTTTCCTTTTCCTTGATTTTCACATGTATAAGGCAGGGCCAATCATAGCCCTTCCCTTACAGTTGACTGTGAGCATTAAAGGAGAAGAACGGGAGTTCTTATTACTGTTTGTCATGTCACCAGTGTCTACTGAGCTCAGTGCAACTGCTCTTCCCAGCCACGCCTTTGGAATATCAGGTCTATTCTGAGAGACCCGAGTCAGTTGGCTCATGAGGAGCCCTGACTAGGACTCAGAATATGGGGACAAAGGCAGGGAGGGGCTGCAGGGCTGGGCCTCCTCTCTGGGTCCCCTGGCTCCCCTCCCTTCAACCCAGTTGGCCTGGGGCCCCAAAGCTGCATCCATCCCATCGGGACAGGCTCAGCCATTGACTTCTGTGCTTAAAGGTGTCGGATGAGACTGAGCAAAGAAACACCAAATTTAATAAAGCCCAGGAACCAGGACAGTTCTCCAACCCAAATCAATCCTCGATGTATTTTTAATTAAGTTATAGCCTCTGTGATTAAAGAGTGTGAATTTCATTACTGTGACCATTTGTCAAAGAGCATGCCCACTGAACTTTCCAATACACAAGGAAGAAGGCAGGCTTTTTATTTTCATCAACACCAAGTGCCCTGCTTGCATCTTAAATGACTCACCATGGAGAATTGCCCCCTCCCAAGATGCCACCTACTAAATGACGACAAACTCATGCCCACCCCTACGTTGCCCATCAGTGGGCCAAGCAGGTGAATTGGACACTTGTGATTTGGTCCCAGGGATCCTCACAATCCCCATCCATCCCGGCTGCCCCTACTGCCAAGGCCTAGCTAGACCCCAGGAGCCAGGATGCCTAGAGAAGTGAGCCTGAGCATTCTCAAAGGTTGGGGTTGGCTTCCTTGGACAGCGGTGCATTTAAAAACTTTTGCCTGAAAAATATATAAAACTTCAACAACTTAACAACAAGAGGACAAATAACCTAATCATAAAATGGAAAAAGGGCTTGAATAGACATTTCACTCATGGGGACATTCAAGTGGGCACCAACTGCATGAAAAGATGCTCAGCAATTTTAGCCACCAGAGTGCTGCAATAAGCTACCATTTCACTCCCACTTAGATGGCTAGGAAAACAAAATAAATGCTGGCGAAGATGTGGGGAAGTTGGAACCCTTACCCACTGTTGATGGGCATGTAAAATGACACAGCTGTTGTGGAAAACAGTGTGGGAATACCTCAAAAGAACTGAAAATAGAACCGTGACGGCGCTGTTGTTGTTAGGTGCCATCGAAACATTTCTAACTCACAGAGACCCCGTGTACAACAGAACAAAACACTGCCAGTCCTGCACCACCCTCACAATCCTTGCTAGGCTTGAGCTCATCGTCACAGCCACTGTGTCAATGTATCTCACTGAGATTTTCCCTTTCCTAGGCGACCCTCCACTTTACCAAGCGTGATCTCCTTCTCCAGGGATTGGTCCCTTGGGACAACATGGCCAAAGCAGTTGAGGCAAATCTGGCTATTCTCACTTCTAAAGAGCATTCCAGCTGCACTTCCTCCAGGACAGATTTGTTTGTTCTTCTGGCAGTCCATGATATCTTCAGTACTCTTCACCAACACCTCAACTCAAAGGCATCAACTCTTCTTATTCATTGTCCAACTCAACTTTCACATGCATATGAGGGTATTGAAAATATCTTAGTCTTTAAAATGACATCTTTGCTTTTTAACACTTTAAAGAGGTCTTTTGCAGCAGATTTGCCCAGTACAATATGTCATTTGATTTATTTTTATTGATTTATTTTTTCTTCTCTGTGTCTTCCCTCCATGCACTCCTGCCCCCTGTGCTGTCTCCCAGCCCTTCTATTCTCCCATGATTGTTCTCTCCAAGGAGTCTATCTACCTAATGTAAATGTTCAGTTCATATGCCTGTCCTTTGTTTGGCTGGAAGCCACAGCAGTGGGTTCAATTCCACACCTGAAGGGCAGCTAGGGGCCACAATCTCAGGGGTTGCATCAGGCTGTATCAGACCAACAAACATGTTCCTTTTTTTTTTTTAGTAATTTAGAGTTTTGTTTCACATTGTTCTCCCACTCTATCCAGGATCTCCTACATAGATCCCCTTCCAAGTGGATGACAGTGGTAGCTGGGCACCATCTAGTTCTTCTGGTCTCATAGTCATATGGGCTGAGGATCACATGGTGTACCAGTCACTTGGACTAATTATTTCCATGCATCTTTGGTTTTCTTCATTCTTCTTTGCTCCAGATGAGGAGACAGCAATTGTTGCATCTTAGATGGCCTCTCAAAAGCTTTTAAAATCACAGTTGCTACTCACCAAAGGAGGATGTGGAACAATGTTTTGTGTAGTTATGCCAATTGAGTTTGATGTTCCCTGCGACTATGGTCCCAAGCCCACAGGTCCAACTACTCGCTCCTTCTGGGTAGCTGGCTGGGGCCAAGATCGTTTGATTTCTTGACTGCTGCTTCCATGAGCATTGGTTGTGGATCCAAGTAAAATGAAATTTGTGACAACTTCAATATTTTGGCATATACTCAAAAGGCCTGAAAGCAGAGACTCAAATAGAGACTTGTACATCAATGCTCATTGCAACATTATTTACAATAGCCAAAAGGTAGAAACAACCTAAATTCCCATTAACAGATGAATGGAAAAACAAAATATGGTACATATATACAATGGAAATACTACTCAGACAGTAGGAAAAAAAAAAGTCTTGATACATGCTACACTTAGGATGGAGCTTTAAGACATTATGCTGAGAAAAATAAACCAATCACAAAAGAACAAATACTATGAACCCTCACTTACATAAAAAGACAAGAAAAGCCAAATGTATAGAGACCTACATTTCTTACTGGTTACCAGGGGTGGAAGGCAGGGGGAACAGAGGGGTTAACGGTGATGGAAAAATCACATTGATTAAGGGTAGAGTTGCACAGCCCATTATTGTAATTGCTGTCAACAAGCTGTATACCTGTAAAAAGTAGAATTTGCAAAAGTTGTGTGGCACATACATTTACAACAATGACTAGAAAATAATAATGCTAATAATAAAAGAGTGGCTAGGATTTGGTTTCTTGTTTGGGAGGCTTGGGGTCATGATTTCATGGAACATCTCAATTAATTGGCCTAAAAATCGGCTTAGTGTTTCTATTCTATGTCCTAGTTCATTTTGTAGTGCCTGGGGTCTTAAAGGCTTGCAGGTGGCTATCCAAGGCACAACAATTCATCTTTGCTAACTTGAAGCAACCACCATGAACAATTAATTGCCTCCTTTGCCCTGAGATCAGAAGAACTTGATGGTGCCTAGCTAACATTAGCAAACATTTCTTTCCCCCCATTTGTCAATGCAATTGTTAATTTTTTTTGCAGTGTTCCCTCCCCTCCCCTACCACCCCTGGCAACCAACAAAGAAAGTTTCCCTCCATATATAAACCGTTCCTTGACCCTCCACAACAACGAACTAATACAATATTTGTCCTTCCGTGATAGACTTATTTCACTCAGCATAATGTTCTCCAAGTTCATCCACATTATGTGGTGTTTTGCAGACTCTACATTATTCTTTAGTGCTGCATAGCATTCCATTATGTGTATGTACCATAGTTTGGTCATCCACTCTTCCTTTATAAATCTTAGAGATAAGTCCCTTGCCAGATATGTAATTATCGGCAAGTATGAATTTGTTGCT
>NW_006922106.1:355973-356599 GCF_000298275.1 Orycteropus afer afer | reverse complement strand
GTTTTAACAAATTCCCTTAATTTCTGCTTATCTGGAAATGTCCTAATTTCACCATCATATTTGAGCGACAATTTTGCTGGGTATATAATTCTTGGTTGGAAATTTTTGTCTTTCAGTGTTTTATATTTACCATCCCATTGTCTTCTTGCCTGTGTGGTTTCTGTTGAGAAATCCGAGCTTAGTCCTACTGGTTGCCCCTTGTAGGTAACTTTTTGTTTTTCCCATGCTGCTCTCGTGATTCTTTGTCTTTAGTTTTGCTGAATTTGATGATGATATGTCTTGGTGTTTTTCTTTTGGGATCTATCCTGTTTTGGGTTCATTGGACTTCCTGAATGGATATATTCTCATCTTTCATCATACCAGGAAAATTCTCTTCCAACAAATCTTTGAAATTTTTCTCTGTGGTTTTATTTGTCTCTTCTTGTTCCGGAATTCCGATTACACATAGGCTATTCCTTTTGATGTTATCCCACATGAACCTTAGGGTTTCTTCATTTTGTTTTGATCCTTTTTCTGATTTATCCCTTTCCAAATAAGTGTTCAGGTACTTGCCTTCAATCTCCCTAATTTGGTCTTCCATTGATTAAATTCTGCTCCTTTGCCCATTCAATGCCTTATCTATTTCT
>NW_006922106.1:353358-354956 GCF_000298275.1 Orycteropus afer afer | reverse complement strand
TGCCTAATCCACTTCTGTATAGTTCCTTTCAAAGCTTAGGGTTCCAGGATTATCTTCTGTATCTCTGTCAATTGGTTTTTCTTTTCTTTGTTGAAGAGGGTCTCTGTCGCTTGTCTGCCCAGTCCTCCATCTTACCGGAAGTCCATTAGTGAACATTTTGATCAAAGATTCCATAGAAGAATCTTGATCAAAAGGGAGAAAATGCAGAATTTAAAATTCTCATGGAGTCACTCTAGACTTTCTGGAACCATGTAGGGTGAACCCCTGAAACTGCTGCCCTGAGATAATTTTAGACCTTAAACCAAAAATATCCCCTGAAGTCATTTTAATATGGAGCAATATTTTAGTTCAACTAGTAAAAGAAGTCTGCCTTGA
Organism: Orycteropus afer afer; assembly: GCF_000298275.1. NCBI lineage: Eukaryota > Metazoa > Chordata > Mammalia > Tubulidentata > Orycteropodidae > Orycteropus > Orycteropus afer. The sequence continues at coordinate 354,581 of NW_006922106.1, read as the reverse complement.
GCATTATGCACTTTTTTATTTTATTTATTTATTTATTTAAATTAAATATCTAGCAGTGTTCCCTCTCCTTCCCTCCCACCCCTGGTAACCAACAAAGAAAGTTTCTTTTCATATATAAACCCCTCCTTGACTTTTTACAATAATGAACTAACACAATATTTGTCCTTCTGTGATTGACTTATTTCACTCAGCATAACGTCCTCCAAGTTCATCCATGTTATGTGGTATTTTGTAGATTGTACACCATTCTTTATTATTGCATAGTATCCCATTTGGGTCTATGGTTTGGTTATACATTCTTCTGCTGATTGGCACCTAGGTTGTTTCCATCTTTCGGCTATTGTAAATAGTGCTGCAGTGAACATGGGTATGCAAGCATTATGCACTTTTAAGATCTATATGGATCAAATTGACAACAACAACTTGAAAGATAAGATAAGAACCTTAGGGGCAATGGCTTTATGTTAATGAGAAGGAACAACTTGGAAAAGGAGGGTGAGAATGGTTGCCCATCAATGTGTCATCATGTGACTAAATTGCACATGTACAAACTATTGAACTGGTATATATTTGGCTTTCTCTACAATGACAAAATAAATAAAATTTAGAAAAGAAAAAAAGATGACAGCCTACGAAATCCTATGGGGCAGTTCTACTCTGTCCTATAGGGTCCCTATGTCATATAGGGTTAAAATCAACTCAATGGCACACAGCAACACATAGGATAAAGAGGAGCATAAAATTTAAATGTCCCAAATGCCTTGCTTTCTTCCCAGTTATGGAAGGCAGGGCATTATCTGAGAAAATTAGAAGAAAATATGGTTTGCATTTCCTTGTAGCAGGATTTTAAGTGTTGGCTATCGATGGCACGCAACAACAACAACAATCTTACAAGATTAGTTTGATAATCATAACTTTTGTCAAAGAACAAAACCTCACACTTTGCTAGAGGTGAAAAACAAGGAGTTTTATTGAGGAATAATTAAACTTCAGTTCGGCAACACATAGTGAGATTACAGAGTGCTCCAAAGCATAGAAAATGAGAAGGGCTTTTTATATAGAAGTTTAGGTAGCTTGTGCAAGCATTTTGTGAAAATGGCCCCACTTATCTTTCAAGGGCAGAGGCAGCTTGTGCAAAAGCATTCTTTCTGAGAACAGCCACAGTTTTGCCCTCTCCCCTCACTTCCTCAGAGACACAGCAGACTAATCCATTACTATGAGTT
>NW_006922106.1:350985-353233 GCF_000298275.1 Orycteropus afer afer | reverse complement strand
CAAAGCATAGCTCATGCTGGGTGCATATGAATGAAGGCTAAAGGGAGGAAGGAAGAAACAGCTACACCACAGTGAATATTAGCAATTAAAAGAAAACCTGAGGGAGTATGGCTTTGCTAGTTTCCAGAGGAGTGTGTGTGTGTGTGTGTGTGTGTGTGTGCCATTTAGAATCTTCACTGCCCTTTGCCCACCTCCTATAAGCTGCTGGAAAACTGTGACCTGCCTCTAGGCAGGTTGGCCCTCTGAGGCTGACGGTATGGCCTGGCCCACCAATGTGACCACAGGCAGCAACGGGCAGAGGGCTGAGTGACATTAATGCCAAGGGGCACTGTGTCTTGCTGCTAAGACTGCTGACTGTTGTCTTAGGGTGTCTTGCAGAAGCAAAGGACAGTCCCAGAGGCAGCAAAGAGGTGCCAAGCACTGACAGTCTTAACTGCTACTCAAAGAACAGTGACTGTGGAATGTCCTCTGGGCCAAGCACTGTGCTGAGAGCTTCATGCTCATGATCTGATTTATGAACACATAGATCTTACTGGGACCACAACACCTCTGAGTTGGAAGGAACATTTGGACCAGTTGAAGCCCTCCCTTCTCAGTGCCTTCTGACAGAGCTAGGGTCAAAAGGCTGTGATACGCTACTTTTCAAGGCAAAAGAGACTTTGCAGATGTGCTGAAGTGGAAGATGGAGAGAATAGCCTGGATTATCCAGGTGGGCCCTAAATGCAATCACAAGGGGCCTTATAAAAGGGAGCCAGAGGAAGACTGAACATACACAGAGGAGGAGAAGCCTACGTGACGACAGAAGCAGGATTAGGAAATGGAAGGAGCCAAGCGCCAAGAAATGCAGGTAGCTACTAGAAGCTGGGAAAGGAAACGAAATGGAGTCCCCGCCCAGAGCCTCTGGAAGGAATGTGGCCCTATAGACTCCTTGAATTTAGCCCATGCTCTCTGGAGAAACAGAACCGGTGATATACAAACCAGTGATTAGATAGATAGATAGATAGGGAGAGAGACAGAGACAGAGACAGAGACAGAGAGAAGGGATTTACTTTAAGGAATTGGCTTATGTAATTGTGGGGGCTGGCAAGTCTAAAATCTGTAGGTCAGGCAACAGACTGGCGAGTCCTGCAGGCTTCCATCCCAAGATCTGTGGATTAAGTGACAGAAAGAATGCAGAGTAAAGAGAAAGTGAAAAGGTGAATTCTGCCAAAATATCTATTTATAGTCTGGAGGCAGAACACACCCTAAGGAAACGTCTTTTCCAACTGAATGATCGATTACACGATATTAGATTGCATTGTGGATTACATTCAATTGGGTTATACATAATGAAACAGCAGCTGGGCCAAACGACTGGGAACCACAGCCTAGCCAAGTTGATTCATAAAACTAACCATCACAGTCCACCCCTTGTCAACTTGGTACCCATACACATCTCTTTAAATCATAGTAATCTCCAAATAAAGACAGTAACAAAGTCATATTTCTGCCTAAAGTGATACAACATGCACATTAACCCCTTCTGCATCTTATATTTTGTGATAAGTAAATGGCTAAGAAAGGGAAGAAAACAAATACAGACACACACTTTGATTATCACCTCCTGTCCTTGGTCCCAGTAATTGGGATGTTCAGCCTATCGCTGACTGGCTGAGGATCCTGCCCAGTGAAGCCAGGCTGAATGGATGACTTTTTTTTCATTCCCTCCCTCCACCCAAGTTAATATGTGTCTGCTCTCTAGTTAAGGACATAGTCTCCTTCCCCTACTTACCCTTGATAACCATCAAAGAAGATTTCTTTTTCTGGTAAAACCCTTTTCTTGACTTTTTACAATAGTGGTTTCATACAATACTTGTCCTTTTGTGATTGACTAATTGCACTCAGCATAATGGACTCTAAGTCCATCCATGTTATGAGATGTTTTGCAGATTCATCATTTTTCTTTAATTTGTGTACTATTCCATTGTGTGTGTTACCATAATTTTTTGACCCATTCCTCTGTTGATGGGCATTTAGGTTGTTTCCATCTTTTTGCTGTTGTGAATAGTGCTGCAATGAACATACCAAAAAACAAAACAAAACAAAACAAAACAAAAACCAGACTCACTGCTGTCAAGTAGGATCCGACTCATAGTGACCCCTCCTTGGGTTGCCAAGGCAGTATCACTATGGAAGTAGATTGCCCAATCTTCCTTCCGAGGAGTGGCTGGTGGGTTTGAACCGCCAGCCTTCGGTTAGCAGTCAAATG
>NW_006922106.1:346492-348718 GCF_000298275.1 Orycteropus afer afer | reverse complement strand
TAACAACAACAACAACAACAACGGTATTTTAATTGCCAGCTTTTTAACAAAGCACCATGCGGTTTTCCACAGTGACTGCACCATTTTACAGTCCTGCCAGCAGTGTGTGAGGATTTCGGTCTCTCCACACCCTCGCTGCATTTGTTGATTTCTGTTTTTTGAAATTGCTATCAATGCTGGGGTGAGATGACATCTCATTGATGCTTTGATTTCCATCTCTCTAATGGCTAATGATACCAAGCATTTCTTCTTGTGTTTGTTGGTTGCCTGAGTATCTTCTTTGGTGAAGTGTCTGTTCATGTCCTCTGTCCATTTTTTAATTGGATTATTTGTCTTTCTGTTGAGGTATTGAAGTTTTCTATAAATTTTAGAGCTTAGCTCCTTGTCCAATATGTCATTGCCAAAAACCTGGCCAAGTCTGTGCGTTTTCTTTTTACTCATTTGGTGAAATCTTTTGATACACATTAAGTGTCTAATTTTTAGGAAGTTCCAGTCATCCATTTTGTCTTCTGGTGTTTATGTGGTTTAGTTCTGCTTGATAGTGTATTCATGCCCTGAATTTGGGCTCTTAATTTTCTTTGATGTTCTTTGTGGTTTTAGGTTTGACATTCAGATCTGATCCAACATGAGTTCATTTTTGTAGATGATGTAAGACATGGGTCCTGTTTCAATTTTCTGCAAATGGATATCCAGTTTTTTCAGCACCATTTGTTAGATTATCTACTTCCAATGTAATGGGTGTCAGCCCTTTGTCAGTGATCAGCTGTCCATCCTTGGATGCATTTACTTCCAAGTTTTTAATTCTGTTTCATTGATCTGTGTGTCTGTCCTTATAGCAGTACAAGGCTGTTTTGACTACCATAGCTGCATAGTAGGTTTTGAGATCAGAGAGTGTGCGGCCTCCTACTTTGTTCTTCTTTAGGAGTGCTTTACTTTCCCACAGTCTCTTTCCTTTCCATATAGAGTTGGTGATTAGTTATTCCATCTCCTTAAAGAAAGATGATGGAATCTGGATCAGGATTGCATTATGCCTGCAGGTTGCCTGGGGTAGTATTTTCATTTTCATGATGTTAAGTCCTGCTATGAACTGATGACTTCTGGCGGTTCTCTTCCGCCCCAGGAGCCTGCTATTCTATCATTTACCAAATCCTAGGTGCTGAAAGCAGGCCCAGGAGGCTTGTGCCCCGCCCAGCTGAGGGCAGCCTCTGACTCACTCCAGGTTTCTGTCAAACCCCAGTAAGCAAAATCCAGGACTGCCTTGTGGGACAGCTCTCATCCTTCCAGTGGAGGTGAAAATCAGCCATTTCCCCTAGAGAAAGGAGAGCCCTTGGTAACTTTCCCAGATCCCCTTCTTTTGTGTCCAAACAGTTGTAGGCAGATCAGGCTAAGGTGGAACAGAATGAGTTCTAGATTCTTCCTTCTCTGAGGTACCCCCATGTGGCCACAGTAGGCGACACTGGGAAATATAACATTTGACAGACATGCAGTGCTTTGTGATGTGAAAATTAAAATCACCAGGAAATGTTCTCATCCTCTCTGTCCCCTTCTCTCCTGCTCCCCTCTCTCTTCCCCTGCTGCCTTTTTTCTCCTTGTTGGTTTTAAATCCCTCAAACTTCCTAGTTCTGGAAGTAGCTCTCTTGTTGAGACCTTGACTTCGAAACCTTTAAAGACCCCTCTGAGTCCCTGTGGTGTTCACAATCTGCTTCTCAATAAGAGCAGTGGAAGGACAAAGAATCGAGAAGGGGCTCCTCTATCCCCGAGCGCCACGATCTTATGTGGGAACTGCTTATAGCCCGAGTACCCCGCTTGTGTTGTCATCCGCAAGAGCCCAGGCAAGTCTGAAAAATTCGTCTTTATTTCAAAATTCTGTTTCTAAGGGACAATTTGAAGGCATCTCCCTTGGCCTCTAGTATATCCCAAGCTTTGGTCCAGTTGAATTTTGTGACACTGAGATTTTACACTCACGGACTCTTCTTTCCTCTAAATTTCCCAAGAACGTCACCTACCTTGGCAAGGCCAGGCCAGCCGCGTGGTCTCTCTGCTCTAGCATTCTAGCCTGGGCAGGAACCAGACCTTCTGAGCACCTCAAGGCTGCAGCATGTGACTTTTACTGCTAACCAGAAGGCTGGCGGTTCAAACCCACCAGGTACTCCTCGGAAGGAAGATGGGGCAATCTACTTCCATAGTGATACTGCCTCGGAAACCCAAGGAGGGGTCTCTATGAGT